>NC_135718.1:54051125-54390229 GCF_964656455.1 Halichoerus grypus
CTTAAAAAGCTGTTCTCGTGCCTAAATTAAAAGTTTCAGATCCCTACTTTTGATTTGAAAATTATGTGAGTTGACCACTTAATGGTACGCATATTCAAGTGTTGAGAGATGCAGTTAACTAATGTTCCCAACTAACTTTGAAATGCCTCCCCCCAAAAGTGATCTGATGGATGTTTGGGGAATGGATAGAAGGACAGATATATGATAAAGGAAATGCTACAAAATGTAAACTGAAGAATCCTGCTGGTGGGGATATGGGTGTTCACTGCATAAGTCTTTCAACTTTTCTGCATGTTTGGAAATTTTCATAATAGAATGTTGAGGGGGGAACCACACAAAACTTCAAGTGGTTTTTCATATCTGGGTGACCTCCAATGCCCTTTTCCTATGGGTTAGGAGCTTTCCTGGGGAAAAGGTCTCTGCATGTCCATCTTAAAGGGCCTGCATGTCCATCTTGAAGGGCCTGGGCGCAGTCCCCAGTGCCTTTCTCATACCACCTACCACAGGGGTGGGCTCTCTAATGGGCTGAGGATGACATGGAGCAGGGGCAGGGTGGAGGCAGAGGGAATGCCTCTTCATCTTCATCCTCCCTCAAGTTCACTTCGTTCTCCAGAGAGCCAATTCCCGCAGCACCAGCAGCCCGAGAGCCAGTCCTGCTAAGAAGAAAGCTTTGCTCTGAATACTTCGGGGAGAAGATGAGGACGCAGAGGAGAGTGTGCACATGTCTGCAGGGCAGGGGGAGAGGGTGGGTGGCTGAATCCATGCTGGGGCCACAGAAGAACACTAACCCTCAGTCCCCTCAGGTCATCCTATGGACCCTAAGACACCTTCTTGGAGTTTTTACTCACTTCACAGTACAATAACAGCAAGGACAAAGATGATGATGGTGATGATGATGGTGAGAGCTAGCATTTATTGAGCACATACTATCTGGCAAGCATTGTGTTTCTTATTTAATTCTCACAACCATCTGATAAAAAGGATGCAATTATTATTATACCCATTTCACAGATGATGAGATTGAGACTAAAAGAAGAAGTCATGAACCCAAGGTGGCTCAGCCGCTAAATAGTCAACAGGGATTCAAATTCCAATTGGGTACTGCTCCACCTTGCACTGTGATGCACAATGTGGAGCAGATCGATGATCCCAATGAGACTAGAAAATCTGGACCCAAAAAAGCCTGAAAGCACTAGAGAGGTATCAAGGCAGGCAGAACCTGAGATGCAAAAATCCAGAGAAAAGAAATTCCTGGGGATAAGCCCAAAATTCTAAGAGCCTTCTCTCCCAGGGCATTGGCAAGAAATGAGATTGGGGAAGCCAGCAGAATTTTGGCCATCCTGTGAGTCTGGGGAAATAAAAACTGGGCTTCAGGGTGAAAAAGGCAGCCAACACTTAAGGATCCAAGATCCCAGACAGAAGGGAGACATCGAGAAGTGAATTCAGCACTCAGTACCAATTTTCCTCTCAAAGTATTTGCAATTTCTTAAGTTTTGGACAGAAGAAGTTAAGGAACCAAGCAGAAAGCAGCTGCACAGTAGAAGGGAGTTTTTAGCTGACTCATGTTATTGTGGAGACAAAAATGGAGCTTAGGAGAAGTAGCTTTAGTTAACATCTGGGCTCTCAGTTAACAGACCCCTGGAGAGGTGCTCCAGAAGTGTCCATGAACCACAGGTAAATCAAGCATTATAAAGACTTCCATTCACCCTGAGTCAGCTCAGTCCCTGACCAGATTATGATCACTGACTGTTCTGCCCCTGCCAGATGAGAAGGTGAATCCTCCATGAAAGGAAGCGGTAGCATCCAGAGCCTCTACAGTTTTTCATACAAAATGACCGATGTTCATAAAAAAATTACCAACCATACCGTAGGCAGGACCAAGAGAGAAAACAGACAATAGAACAAGCCCACAGGTAACACAGATATTGGAGTTCTCAAATGTGGACTTTAAAAATAAGGATTAATATAGTCAAGAACACAGTTGACCATATGGATAATTTCACCAGAGAATTCAAATCTACAAAAATAAAGAAAAAAAATGCCAAAAAGGAATAATGTAATGAAAATCAAGGTCTTATTGATGGGTTCAACAGTGAATTAGACACTGCTAAAAAAAAAAAAAAGACAAGTGAACTGAAAACAGGCCAGAATAACCAGAATGAAGCACAGAGAAAAAACTACACACTGAGAATTGATCTTTAAAATAGCTTATGAGATATATAGGATACAGTGAAAATGTCTAGCACATGTGTAATTTAAATGCCAAAGAAAAAAAAAGAGAGAGTAGGGTAGAGGCAATAGTTGAAGTGATATTGGCCAACAATCTTCTGAAACTGATTAAAAATGTCAAGCCACAGATTAGATAAATGCTATGAATACAAAGCAGGATAAATCAACATAAAACTGTTGAGAACAAAAGGCAAAAATTTTTTTAAATAAGTCAGAGAGAAGAAACATTAGTTTCAAAAGTGCTAATAAAACTTACACCTGACTTTTCAGAAGGAACTATAGAAGCCAGAAAACAATGAATGGAATGACATCTATAAGTGTGACAAGAACATTTTATATTCAATAAAAAAAATCCTCTAAAAGTGATGGTATAATAAATACACTTCCACATGAACAAAGACAGAAAATTAAACAACATATTCACATTAGGAGGAGTGATCTGTAGGCGATGAGAAAATTATTCCAAAGGAAAATAGGAAATACAGTGAAGAATAAAGAACGTCAAAAAGGGTAAATATGTAAGCAAATGAATGACAGGAAAAAAAAATAATGTCTTGTGGAATGTAAAATATATGCACAATTAAAACTCATAGCAACATTAACAGAAAAGGAAGAAAGGGGGCAAATGGAGTTAGTGTTCCAAAGACTAGCATTATCTGAGAGATAGTAAAAAAACTGACTCCAGTAAGTTAGGATGTAGGCTATAACCTCCAAAGTAGCTGCTACGTAAAGAGTCAAGGATTGTGTATATAAGCTAATAGAGGGGAACACTGAATAATAAAAAATACCCAAGGAATCCACAAGAAGGCAATAAAGTAGTAAAAAGGGGCAGATAGATAGGTGGGCAAATAGAAAACAACTATTAAGATAGTAGCCATAACCAAAATATATCAGTAATTGCTTTAAGTATAAGTGAAGTAAATATTCAAATTAAAAGACAAAGATGGGGCACCTGGGTGGTTCAGTCATGAAGCATCTGCCTTCAGCTCAGGTCATGATCCCAGGGTCGTGGCATCAAGTCCCACGTTGGGCTCCCTGCTCAGCAGGGAGTTTGCTTCTCCCTCTATCCCCTCTATCCCTCCCCAGTGCTCCTGCTCTCTCTCTCTCTCTCTCTCACTCTCTCTCAGATAAATACAATCTTTTAAAAAAATGGAAATAAAAATAAAATGTTTAAAAGACAAAGATAATCAGACTGGATTTTAAAATACTACATTAGGCTTATAAGTGATACACCTTGAATATAAGGACACATAAGCACTGAAAGCAAAAGGATAAAAAAAGTTATGCCATGCAAAATGTAATTGAAAGAAAGCTGGCATAGCTACTCTAACCGCAGGCAAGTAACACTTTAAGAAAAAAGCTACCAAAGATTACCAGAGATGAAGATAGATATTTCAAAGACAGACATTTCAACATAATCAATGGGTAAATCCACCAGGAAAGCAGCTGAAGATAAGAAAAGTAGGAAGATAATCGAATTCTAAACTTCTGATAACACAGCTTCAAAATACATAAAGCAAAAATTGACAAAACTAGAAAGAGAAGCAGACAAACCCACAATCACAATGGAAGACTTCAATACATCTTTCTCAAAAATTAATGGAAAAAGCAGAAAACAAATCAGTAAGGATACCAACATCTAAACAACATGATTTACATATCTGACCTCATCAACAAAATTAAACACTGCACACAGTAACAGAATAAACACTCTTCTTGTGAGACAATGGAAAACTTACCAAAATCCACCATACTGGGCCATAAAGTAACTTTTGTTTCAAAGAAATGAAATAATTCAAAGTATGCTATCTGGTCATAGCAGATTAAGCTCAAAAACAACCACGAAAAAAAAAAATGAGGAAATCCCCAAATGTTTGGAAATGAAGCAATGCACTTCTAAACAAAACAGAACAAAACCCATAAATCAAAGAAGAAACTACAACAGAAATTAGAAAATGTTCTGAACCATAAAATAATGAACACGGGACATACAAATTTTGTGCTTAGAGGAAAATTTATAGCCTTAAATTCAGATTTTAGAAAAGAAGAAAATCTTAAAAACAATCATCTATGTCTCTAACTCAAAAAAAATTTTAAGAAGTAAACTAAACCCAAAGAGAGTAGAATTTTTTCTACTCTCATCCCAAAGGAAATGAAAAAATTTTCATCTACTTTCATCCCAAAGGAGATGAAAATTTTTCAATAAGAATAGAAATTAATGAAATAAAAACAAAATTAGTAAATCAGTAAAAATAAAAGCAATTCTTTGAAAAGACTGAGGAAATTGATGAATCTAGTGATCTGCAAGATACTGAAGAAAATAAGAGAGAAGACACATATTACCAATATCATGAATGAAAAAGAAACTATCACTACAGATTGCAAAGAGAGTACAAAGATGATAAGAGGACAATTAAGGAGATACTATGAATATCTTTATATCAATTCATTAAAACATTTATATAAAATGGATGACATCCTCAAAAAATACAATTTATCAAAACTGACACACAAAAACATAGAAATATAAATAATCCTAATTCTAAATTGAAACTGTAATCAAAAATCTTCCTACTAAGAAATCTAAGTTCACATGGGTTCTCTATTGAATTTTTCTAAAACATTTAAGTTAAAAAAAAACTTACACAAATCTTATCCATACTCCTGCAGAAAAACAAAAAGGGAAGTAACAGTTTCCAACTTATATCATGAGGCCAGTATAACTTCATGACATAATCTGACAAGGATATCCTAAGAAAGGAAAATCACAGATTGATCTTTTTCATGAACACAGATAAAAAAATCTTAAACAGAATATTAATAGTTCACATATAACATGCAAAATATAGTCAAAATAAAATGCTGTTGTAGCTTTTCTATTAGCAGCCAAACGATTATGAAAAGAATAATATATCATGACAAAGTTGGATTTATTCCAGGAATGCAAGGTTGGTTAATTTTTGAAAGTCAATCCATATAATTCACCACAAAGAAGAAAGAAGAAAACTTTTATGTTCATCACAATAGATGCAAAAATGCATTTGATAAAATTCCACACACATTTATGATAAAACTCTAAGCAAAAGGGGCGCCTGGGTGGCTCAGATGGTTAAGTGTCTGCCTTCAGCTCAGGTCATGATCCCAGGGTAACTGGGATCAAGCCCCATGTTGGGCTCCCGGCTCAGCGGGGAGCCTGCCTCTCCCCCTGCTCATGCTCGCTCTCTCTCTCTCTCTCTGTATCTCAAGTGAATAAATAAAAATCTTAAAAAAAAAAAAAAAAACTCTAAGCAAAAAGGAATGGAAGAGACCATCTGTGGAAAACACACAGCTAACATCACACTAAATGGCTGAAGACTTAAGATCAGGAACAAAACAAGGATGCCTGCTATTACCACTTCCATTCAGCATAGGATTGAAAGTTCGGGTCAGAGTAATTCGGCAAGAAATTTCCAACTCCAACTTGAAAAGAAAGAGTAATCTCCATTCACAGATGACATGATCTTTATATAGAGAACTCCAAAGATTCCATTAAAATGCTGTTAGAGCTAATGAATAAATTCAGCAAAGTTGCAATACACAAAATCAACAAGTAAAATAAGTATCATTTCTATACACTCGCAATAGGTAATCTGAAGAGAAATTTAATAAAACATTTCCATTGACAACAGCAACAAAAAGAATAAAACAGGAATAAATTTAACCAAGGAGGCAAATGACTTGTACACTGAAAACTACAAAACATCGCTCAAAGAAGTTAAAGAAGACATAAATAGGTGGAAGACATTCCATGTTCATGAACTGTAAGACTTAATATTGTTAAGATATGATACCACCCAAAGCATTCTACACATTTAATGCAATCCCTATCAAAACCCCAATGGCAATTTTTTGCAGAAGTAGAAAAACCCATGCTGAGATTTATATGGAATCTCAAAAGGTCCCTGAATAACCAAAACAATCTTGAAAAAGAAGAACAAAGTTGGAATACTTACACTTCCTGATTTCAAAACTTGCTATGAAGCTACAGTAATCAAAACAGTGTGGTACTGACGTTGTAAGGACAGGAATATAGACAAATGGAACAGAACTGAGAGCCCACCAATCAGCCACTGCACACATGGCTAATACGTTTTTAACAGGGGTTTGTCAGAAGTCTTCATTGGGGGAAAGGACAGTCTTTTCAACAAATGGTGCAGGGAAAACTGGATATCCACATGCAAAAGAATCAAGTTGGACTCTTACCTTATACCATATATAAAAATTAACTAAAAACCAATCAAAGACCTAAATGTAAGAACTAAAACTATAAACTTCTTAGGGGAAAATCTTCATGACTTTGGATTTGGCAGTGATTTCTTGGCTGTGAAACTGAAAGCGGGGACAACAACAAAAAAGATAAATCAGACTTCATCGATGTTGAGAAACTTCTGTGCATCTAAAGATAGAGTGAAAAAGGCAACCTATGGAATTGGGAGAAAATATTTGTAATTCATATACCTGCTAATGGATTAATATCCAGAACACATGAAAACCTCCTACAACTGAGTAACAACCACATCACAAACAACCCAATTCAAAAATAGGCAAAGGACTTATATTTCTCCACAGAAGATATACAAATGTCCAATAAGCACATGAAAAAATACTTACATTGCTAGCCATTGGGGAAATGCAAATCAAAACCATGATGAGAGACCACTTAAAACCCATCAGGATAGCTGTTATCAAAAAACAAGGGGCACCTGGGTCGCTCAGTTGATTAAGCGTCTGCCTTTGGCTCAGGTCATGATCCCGGGGTCCTAGGATTGATACCACATTGGTCTCCCTGCTCAACGGGGACCCTGCTTCTCCCTCTCCCTCTGCTGCTCCCCCTGCTTGTGCTCTCTCTCTCTCAAATAAATAAAATCTTAAAAAAAAAAAAAGTGTTGGTGAGGATGCAGAGAAATTTCAACTCTTGTGCAGTACTGGCGGGAATATATAATCAAGCAGCTGCTGCAGAAAACAGTATGGCAGTTCCTCAAAAAAATCAAATGTAGAATTACCATATGATCCAGGAATTCCACTCTTTGATATACTCAAAAGAAATGATGGCAGAGACTCAAACAGATACTTATACACCAATGTTCATAGCAACATTATACACAGTAACCAGAAGTGGAAACAGTCCAAATGCCTGTCAACAGATGAATGGATAAACAAAGCATGGTGTAAATACACATACAATTGGACAATATCCAGCCTTAAAAAGAAATGAAACTCTGATGCATGCTACAACATGGATGAATTCTGAAAACATTATGTTAAGTGAAATAAGCCAGACACAAAAGGACAAATATTGTATGATTCCACTTATATGCAATAACTAGAAAACGCAAATTCGTAGATACAGAAAATAGAACAGAGGTTACCAGGAGTTGGGAGGGGAAGGGAATGGAGAATTATTATTTAAAAGGTACAGAGTTTACAGAATTACTGTTTGGGATGATAAAATGTTTGGAAATGGATGGTGATAATGGTTGCACAACACGGTGAACATACTTAATACCACTGAATTGTACACTTAAAAATAATTAAAATGGTAAATTTTGTGTCAAGAATATTTTACCACCATTTTGGGAAAAAAAGAAAATTTCCCTGATTTGGTAAATGACATCTACAAAAAACCTATAGCAAACATCATACTTAATGGTGAAATATTGAAAACTTTCTCCTTAATTCCAGAATCAAAATAAACATCCCCACTATCACCACTTCTATTCAATATTATGCTGAAAGTCCTAGCCATTGCAATAAGACCAGAAAAAAAAGTACTGGAAAGGAAGATAAAACATGATTATTTCTAGGAAACATGATTGTCTATGTTAAAAAATAAAAAATTCTATAAACAATCAGAACTAATAAGTAAATTTAACAAAGGTCGTTGGATTCAGGGCAATATTGTAAAAATCAATTGTATGTCCATATGCCAGAAATAAATAATTAGAAATGAAAAATCTTTAAATATAATTTATTATAGGATAAAAAACATAAAACACATAGAAATCAATCTAGTAAAAGAAATGTAAAGCCTCTACACAGACAATTAAAAAGCATTCTCAAAAGAAATTTATTAGGACCCAGGTAAATGGATGAGCTTATCTTGTCTGTGGATCAGAAAACTCAATATTACTTGTAAAAATGTCAATTTTCCTCAAATCGACCTACATATTTTTGAAGCAGTCTCAATCAAATCTCAGCAGGGATTCCGTGGAATTTCAAAAGCCGATTCTAAAATTTATATAGAAATGCAAAGAACCAAAAGTAAACAAAAGTGTTGAAGAAGAACAAAGCTGGAGAATTTACACTACCAGATATCAAGACTTCATGTATAAAGCTATAGGAATTACACTGTATTGGTACAAGGACAATCAAATATGCCCAACAAAATTGCATATACATATATGTATGTCAAAAGACACATAACCAACAATCGTAACAGTTGCCTTTCCTGTAATAGCCAAAGATTGGAAGCAACCCAATTGTCCATCAACAGTAGAATGGGTAAACTGTGGAATATTCATACAACGGAATACTATAGAGTAATGAGAATGAATGAGTGTAAGTATACACAACAGGATGAATCTCACAAATAAATTGAATAAGAGAGAACATCACAAAGAGAATATACTGCATGATTACCTGCCTACTACGTGGACAAAATAGACAAAATGAAATGTGTGATATTAGAAGTCAGGCTAAGAGTTGCATTTGGGGACTAATGACAGGGAGAGAACTTCTGATATATATATATTTTGTTTGTTTGCTTGGGTAGCAGTTACATGGGAGTGGTCACTTTGTAATAATTCAAGCTATATGATTTGCACACTGTTCTGTATGTGCTGTACTTCAATTAAAAAGCTGACTAAAAAAGTCCCAGCTGGACTGACACCATCAGGGCTACTCACCACTACTCACCACTACACTGCCCTGCCTCTCTTGGTACTTGCCCACCATGGGAGGCAGTGCCAGTGGGAACAGAGAGAAGCCACAGTCTCTAGGCATGGGGGCCTCCTCCTCCATGAAGCCTTCCAAGACTGTCCATCTCCCCCACCTCCTTTGAACCTACAGAGCCTTTCTCATAAGTATGATAGCTACTCCTAGCACCCCCAGGCATCCTGCAAGACTGTGAGCCTCCAGAATGCAGGAGCTGAGAATAACAGCAACATAATAATACATAATAACAGCATTTGTTGAGCATTTATTATATGGTAGGCACTTTTTAGATTTTACATGCAGTAACTCATTTAGTCCTTCCAATAACCCTGTGAAATAGGTACTGCTGTTATCCTGATTTTCCGGATGAGAAAACTGAAGGAAAAAATGATTTATTAAGTTGCCTAAGGCCACACAGCTAAGAATTGGAAGAGCTAGGATTTGACCCTGGGTAGTTTGGCTCAGAAACACTCCCCTTGTTTCAGCAACGGGCCCACCAATGAGGCCTGGTGCCCGGAGCCCTGGTTACACCACCCAGATGCAGCACAAACGAGGAGATGCTCCCCATCTTGTCCAGGCTGGCAAATGCATCTATGTGTGTGTGGACAGGGATGAGGTGTATAACGTCTTGAAGGCCCAGTTCTACAACTAAAGAATAGCAGGCAGGCCTGGCCTCTGGGCCTGGGCTCCTAAGCCTGGGGAAGCCGGCTGGGGCCAAAGCATGGATGTGGGGGCTAGTTCCTTCCCTATCCTGTGGAGGAGGGCCTGGGACCTCCTCAGAGGTCAGATCCCTGCTGACCGCACTCAGGACAAAGAGAAGGTGTAGGCTGGAGGCCCCTGTTCCCTCCCAGGCACTGGCCAGGGTCCTCTGCTTCCCAACCCCAGGCCAGGGGTCTGGAAACGGCTCATCTTGAGGCAAAGCCAGCCTCCTCTGGGAATGAATTCTACTGTCTCAGACTCTCCATCCCTCACCTGACACATCGTATAACCAATTTCCTCTTGAATCTGCCTTTGAGCTTTCCTGCTGTAGTTTAAGCACACACCTTTTGCTCTGGATGAGGCCCTCATCCTGCCAGAGACGTTCTTTGTTTTTTTTAGAAGGTATGGGGATCCAGAGGCTCCTCTGTGCCAGGTCTGGGTGGCTGTAGCCAGGTCCAGTGACAAACACTTAAAATGACAGACCCCACAGCATTCGAAGATAAAGTCAGAGTTACCCGCCCCCCAACTTTCATCGAACAGCGCTTCCTTTGTCGGAGGCCAAAGCCCAGGGAGACAAAACCGAATCGTGCCCACCGCAACCAGAAGGAGCCCAGAGAGGGGGGCCAACCCTGGCAAAGGTGACACAGCACATCCGTGCCGGAGACGGGGACAGGCCTGGCGCCCGGTGCAGCAAAGAGTTGGAAACCAGGCCGGGGGGCAGGGCACAAGAGACAGCCCACCCTTACGCACAGCCACTGCTGGGGAGTGTCCAGGTGCACTGGACACCTGTGTGTGAGGACACACATGCACACGCACGCACACAGCCCAGGCCATCTGGGTCCAAGTCAGAATGTGAGGGAGCTGTTAGTACAAAGCCCTTCTGAGCCGGGCAGATGAAAGGGAAACAGAGCTGTGTCTCCAGCTGGCCTTGCCCGTTTCCCTCTGCCCCCTCTGACACGCAGGCCCTCCACGGCCCATCCCGGGGAAGCTGTGAAACACACAGGTGCAACCAGGTCACCTAGTTAACAGCCTCCCTCCCGCTGTATTATTCATGGGCTCCCTTCTTCCGGCCTGAGCTCCAGTTTCCAACAGCCCTCGGGCTCGGCTTGGCAGGTCAAGCTGCCCGGCAAGTCTAGCCTGTGGCAATCCCCACTCTTTATACCCCATGTCCTTCCCGTCCCCTTGTCAGGGTGCAGCCGGGGGTTCCCCGGGGCGAACTCAGCCCCCGGGCTGTCACACTGTACTTCAGGGGAAGGGGAGAGCTTTGGGGGCAGTGAAGAAGAGCACAGAAGGAGCACCTTGGCTCAGTTAGACTCGAGATGCTAAAATTTCCAATGGGAGCTGCAGGCCCCACCCCTCCCACCCACGAACACAGAACTGGCTGTCCCAGACGCGGTACTCCGAATGACGGGGGGAGCAAGGGCTGTGCCTTCTCCACTTCCGTACTTGAGTGTGCCTTGCAGTGTGTCCTGCAAACAGTAGGTGCTTAATCAATACTTGCTGACTTGTACACTCTCCCCAAAAGATGGGTATCTAATTGATAGGGTGGGCATAAGTCATTCAGCCATTTGAAGACACTGTTGCTGGGTTTAGAGATTTTCGTGTTATTTCAACAGCTATCCGCATATATCTTGTAAATCCCACACAGTGTAAGTTATTCATACATAGTGATAACTAATAAATAAATATTGATTGATTGCAGTTTCTAGATATCACAGTACATTCTACCAAGCACTTTCACACACCTCTCCAGAGTCCCTACTCCCTGAGTGTGGTGACCTGGCCTGAAGGATTCTCCCCCTACTTCACAGATGAGTAAACTGTCACTCAGAGAATGAGTCCTTGAACCCGGACAAGGACCGTGACAGAAGTCTTCACACACTCACTGGGGGTGTCTTGCTTCACAGTTCACACGTAACTCTCTGCCTCGCAGTTCCCATGCACACGCCAATATGGGAGAGCTACAAGGACTCCCCGTGGTCCCCCAGTAAGGCTACGCGGGCTGGGACCAGCGTCTAAGCCGAGGTCACTCTAGGACTAACCCTTGGCCAGAAACACTGAGGGTAGCTCCTGGGCCAGCCCGGCCAACAGCAGCGGGGGAAGTGTGGGCGGGAATTCAATCACAGGACTCACTGCATTTGACCCCCTGGCTTTACGGGTGGGGAGAGCTGGGGTTCCGACTGGGGTCACCTCCAGGTCCAGGCAAGTGCAGAGACCACTGAAGACGTGGCCCTCCCTGACAGAGGTCGGGCCAGATGACCTGAACTGCGAGATGCCCTGGTGGTCATGCCCTTGGACGCTTAAATCCCTGCCCGGCCTCACTCTCTTACATGCCTGCGTGCTGCAGACACCTGAGGGTCCCGCCCCAAGGTGGGCTCAGTCACAGCTGAAGCCCAGACAGCACTGAACCCACACACACGCTGGACTGAGAGCGCAGCCCCGTCACCGCCTCTGTGCAGACCCGAGGTGAGTCACGTGTCCTTTCTGAGCTCAGGGTCCATCTGTATCATTGGGGATTTGGCTCTGGCCTTCTCCAAGGGCAGTTCGGGGCCACAAACAGGCTGGAGATGAAGGAGTCAGACTGCCTTGCTCAAATTCTACCCCACTGCCTGCCTGCTGTGTGACTTTGGGTGAAGTGCGTGACCTCTCTGTGCCTCCGGTTTCTCATCTGTAAAGTGGAGTAATGGCAGTGCCTATCTCACAGGCCATTGTCGGGACCAAGGGAGGCATTTTATGTGAAGCGCTCAGACTGGGGCCTGGCACACAGGCAAAGCTTAGTATGTGTTCCTAGTCAGTACTGCTAGTCCTGACATTCCAAGTCTACAACACAGGTCACACATACACTGGACGTGCACGGGCCACAGGCAGCTTGCAGAAGTGTCCTCCCTACAATACGCTTTCCACAAGGGCAGGAGACCCTGCTGGGCTCCAGGGGCCTAGAAAAGTGCCTGGCACCCAGTAAAGGTTCCACAAATATCTGATCAATGAATGAATGGCTTCGTGGTGTCTTTGAATATTTGAATTAGTTGCTAACATTTAAAATAACAAAATTTTGCATTTTTAAAAATCTGCACTTCTAGATAATTTTGGACGTCAGTTGTGGCCATCCCTGCCCTATCCTCCTGCTTGACAAGCTCCAGTGAGAATGGGAGTGGTGGCGCCCCCTTCAGACGATGGGGGGGGGGGAAGCATGTGCAGTTTGCCCCAGCACCTGCCTAGCCGGTCTGTCTAATAACATCTCTCTCTTCAGCTGTCTGGACGTTGTAGGCACCTGAACGTTCCCCCTGGCCCAGGTCAACCACAACTGAAGTCCAGACAGCAAGGAAGGTCTGCATTTCCCCAGCCCCAGAGCGATCTGCCCATGGGCCCTTCTTCAGAGCCCCAGGATCCCCCACCAGCCCTCCTCCCACCTCAAGTCCGGAAGAGGAGACAAGCCTCTAAGTCGGCTGAGCACCCCGACCCCTCAGCATCTGAGCCCCCCTACTCTGGACAGGCCAGCCCCTCTCCCCCAGAGGACATGATCCCTAATGCTCCATGGTGTAGCAGCTTTCAGGCTGACACCCTCCTTGTGTTGAAAACCCCCCAGCATAAAAAGCAATGGGTAGCAATGAACTTACTCCTTATCTTTCTCATGGAAAGCATGCAGAGATGCGGGGGGGGGGGGGGGGGGGGGAAACAAACACACACCCCAGAGATAAAATGCTTTGCTAAAATATTAGTATCCATTCCAGGCCCACTCCACTCGGGTCTTCTATGCAAAGGGGACTTAGTATCCCATGCTCAGTAAGCCTGGTGTTTGGCATGCTGTGGGGGATGTGGGAGGCTGCCAGTGGACCCATGGGACCCCCTCCCTCCTTCTACTCCCCCCCAGCCCTCCCAGGGTTCAGGTTTGTGGGGATGGACCACATCTTCTCATCCTCCAAGAGGCTTCCCCCAACCACCCTATTTTCTGCCTTTAGCATGTCAGTTGCCCCCTCTATCTTCTCTGGAGCTCCCAGGACCATCTGTATCTTTATTATCCAACTTTGTCCCCCAGTTTGGTGCAGTCGCCACTAGCCACAGGCGGCCACTGAACACTTGGAATGTACCTAGTTCAAATTGAGATGTACTCTAAATGCAAAATACACACCAGATGCCAAAGACTTGGTACAAAAAAATAATGTAAGATATATAACAATAATTTGTTATATTGATTCTAGATTGAAAAGTTAAGATTTTAGATGAACTGGGTAAAATCAAATAGATTATCAAAAATAATTTCACCTATTTCTTGTACCCTTTTTAAGTGGCTACTAGAAAATTTCAAGCCACACCTTTGGTTTGCATTTGTGGCCCGCATTATATTTCTATTAACCAGCACCGCTGCATATTCTCAGCGTGAACCCCAGCAACTAGGTAGAGCCCAGTACACTGGTGATGCTCAATACGGGCTGACTGAATGGCTGAATGAAAGGCCTCCCCAACAGTGCACGTGAGAACCTAAAACATAAAGGAGGATGGGTCTGGGAGGACCTTCCACCCCACTGTCCAGTATATGCTGGTTTCCCGGTGGCATTCCATCCATAGATCCCTATCTAATACAAAGCCACGGGCCTCCGTAGAAGGGGAAGCGAAGTCTGGCTCAGAGTTCTGTCACCACTGGTTCCCTAATTAGAAGCCAGGAAAAGCCAGCATCCCTTGCAGACAGGACCAGTGACACAAATGGATACTCAGACATGGCCCCAGCCACCCTGGGGGTTTTTCTCTCTCTTTCCTCCCCCTCTCTCACTCTCTCCTCTCCTTCCCTCCCTCCCTCACTTTCACTGGCTCTCAAATTACAGCCTTCTTTCAGAAACAGAGACAATCAAGGTGGTATGCAGGGCCCTTGTCACAAATGACATCTCAGGCCCTCTCCAAATGGAGCATGGCCTTTAAAGAGAAAAGCAGCGCCACTATCAGCCTGCCTTGGGGAAGATGCATCTCCAGGAAGGCATGGGCCAGAAAAGACTCCCTCCCTCGTAGGCTGATCAGCCCGCGGGAGGCTCTGAGTGACTGTGATTGCAGAGCCAGGCGCTGGACTGCTGGGGTCTGAGAGATGAAGGCCCGCCTGATCCCCCCACCCTCATGCTGGGGCAGGAGAAGGAGGCTCGACCCCTGACTGACCACCACCCTCACCCAGGGAGAGGGCCTAGAGTAAGCCCATTCCCCGACCCTGGGCCGCAGTTTCCCCACCTGTCACATGGTGAGTCTAGCTAGTTTCTAAGAAGACTTCCAGTCCTTGGAATGGCGGTCCCCACACTCAAATGGCTGAAGGGGCCAGGATGGAGGGCAAATGAGCACGGGGGTTCAAGTATGAGATAATAGGGAGTGGTGGGGCCTGTGGAGAACTGAAGGCCGTAAGCTCGCCTAAATCTAAAAGGAGGCTTTCCAGCAAAACTCAGATGTGTGACCCGAAGTCAGAGTGAAGTGGGGACGGCGGTCACTTCTGGAGCGGGATGACACTGCCCGGGAGGGCGCGTGCGGGAGCCTGCCAAGGCACCGGGAATGTGTCTCATCCACGTGGGGTCCACATCTGCGGAAGTTCGCCGCTTCCACTTCAGATCTGGTTAGCTTGTTGTAGGCACGTAATCCTCAGTCAAAGAATTTTTAAAATAAAAACATAAGTAAACAAAAGGGGCGGCTGTGAGTTGGCACCAACCAGCAACTGCCAGTCGGGCACATGGACCCACCATTGCCAGGACCCGTCAGAGATGCCAGAAATCTAGGTTTTTATGCAGAAATGCTGTTGTTTTAATGTTGTTAGTAACTAATTCAAAATTAAAAATCACAACCACACGCGCACACACCCCTTCAGGCAGAATTCAATTTATGAACTTACAGACTGTCAAGCTCTCAAAATAAGGGGAGGTTTCACCTCTTGGCTAGAATGCAGTGTGCCTCACACATGACTAAATCAATAGGGATAATAAAAGCTACTACATTTTGCATGTGTGCTCTGTGCCAGGCACAAAAGGCTTTCTACCCAGTTTTCTTCTTAGTCATGTTGAGAGCAAGCCTACAAGGTAATTGAAAATTATGCCCATTTACCAGATGGGAAAACTAAGTCCCGGGCAAAGCTACATGGCAGACCAAGGCTTCAGAGCTCAAGAGGGGACACACTGGTGTAAAATTCCAGCTCTGTCTGCCCCCGAGCTGCCTTACAAAAATTAGGAAGGGAACAGCTTTACAGTTATAATAATAACCAACACTTGCCCAGGTTTTAGACTATGCAAAGGAAACGTACAAAATATGAATGCTTAATATTGTTCCCCTGCCATGTTCCCCTTAGTGACACAACTTGAGGCCCCTGAGGCTGAAGACGGTGTCTGCTATCCCCACTTCCCTTGGCAAAACACTGAGCCACACGGACATTCACTGCTGATGCGAGACCACGCCTCAGGAACACCAACGCCAAGACCCAAATATACAGACCAGCAAGGAGGAGCGGCGGCTGGCCCCATTCCCCATGACAGGTCCGGATTACATTTCACCGTGAAAGACTAGAACGCTGTCTCCATGTGGCTACTTCTTAAATATGCCAAGTTTCTCACAGACACCCTTCTGGTCAATAAAGTTGCTAACGATATGCATTTTCTGCCCTATGGGATTCAATAAGGCTATTTTCATATTGAACCAAAATAAATCTGGCCCATAAATGCTCCAATTTTTCTGAATTGACTCTTCTGCCCAAATGATCAGTCACCAGTGTTGTAGATATTCAGCTCAAGATACGGACATTTCCAGCACTCCGGAAGCACACCTTGACTCCTAGTCATGACACCCCAGGGCAACCGGGATCCTGACTTCCGTCACAGAGGCGGGTTCTGTCCATGGTGGCCCCTTTCTTAGGGGGCCTGGGCTCTTCTGTTCTCATAGCCTCCACAACGCCCTGTCAGGCCGCATTTGGCACTGCGGTTCTCTTTGTCTGCCTCCCAGCCCCCACAGGCACGTGGGTTTGAGACCTCCACTCCAAGGACATATGCCTGGAGCCCAAAACACAGCAAGACAGGCAAAGCCGCCCAGTCTTGAAAGTGACCAACAGGAAGAGTGAAGACTGGTTACGGGCACACCACATGCCCAGTGTGTTAATGATCAGTTAACAATGGGGCTGGAGACGGCAGTGGAACAATCACCTGGCAATCGCCCATTCGGTCAATGAGCCCCAAGTCTACCAACGAGGGGGGCCCTGAGGATTGAAGGAGCAGTAAGATACAGCCTAGGCCACAGGAGCTCACTGTCCGGTTGAGGGGTCAGACCCCCGCGGGGTAGTAAAAAGCTCCAGGGAAGGAGGTGAGGGAGGGAGGGAGGCACAGGCTGGAGAGGAGTCAGTGAAGGCTTCCCAGGGCCGGGGACCCCCAAGCAGTGTCAGTAATATGCACATAAGTGCATGAGGCTGGAGCACAGCAAAACCCCTTCTGATCCCCACTCCTTTCCCACAGAAGGCAAAACACTCCCATCCTGCATAGCCCATCCAGCAGATTCTACCTCGAGAACGGCCTTGCTCACCTATTAACCACACGAGGATTGTCCTGGTGCCAAGAAAAAACTCTAATTGAAGCTCAAAAAAAAAAAAAAAGAATTAAAAAAAACAACACTATCATTGCTTGAAACCAAGGAATTCAAAGGCAATTCAGGCAATTTTTAAAAACATCTTTGTATTTTGGGGCACCTGCGTGGCTCAGTAATTGAGCGTCTGCCTTCAGCTCAGGTCATGATCCCAGGGTCCTGGGATCGAGCCCCGCATCGGGCTCCCTGCTCAGCGGGAAGCCTGCTTCTCCCTCTCCCACTCCCCTTGCCTGTGTTCCCTCTTTCGCTGTGTCTCTCTCTGTCAAATAAATAAGTAAAATCTTTAAAAAAAAAAAATCTTTGTATTTTAAAACAGTACATTTTCTTAAAACCTCAGGGTTCACGAAAATAGTCTTTTCTTCATCTAGCTGTGGTTGAACTCCTGAATGAAGGAATGGTTCACATCAGCGTCACTGTTGGTCAGGCCCACGCCCGTGCTGACCCACACCACTCCCTCACCACTCTGCAACCTGGAAGGATTGCCCATCTTCCTGCCCAGGAGGCCAGCTCAGGGGAAGGACAGTCCTCTTTTGACAGGGCTGAGGCACATGCCATGACCTTTCACCCATGACACCACCAGCCTCACCATGCCTCTGGGCCAAATATTCCAAAGTCTACTCTCAGGCCACCTTGATGGCTTCCGGGTCGCCATTATTCCTTCAAAAGACCAAGGGGTAAGTAGCCACCATGCGCTGGCATCATCCTCGTGTCTTGGGGCACAGGGTCTCCCATGGCCCCAGGGCAGCAGAAGTGGAATGTCCAACCCCGGGCTGGGGGTAGGAATGGAGCCTGGGCAGCACCGTCCCCTCCGTGGGCTATCCCAAATTAGAATTTATGCAGCTCCCTCTGCGTAAGTCCTGTGGCCGATGAGCAGTGTGATCAATGGGGCACTCCACCATCTGGGGGGGACGGATGAAGCGGAGGACAGTTACTCAATGCCTTCTCTTTGAGGGACGGCCCCTACCCAGCCCCAGACCATCTAGAGAAAGAGCAGTATATCCGGCTTCCAGAACCCCTGCCCTGTGCCCACTTGCTACCAGCCCATACACAGCACACACCGTTTTAACTGCACAGAGGCCTGAGCTCTACTTGAATCTGTTTAAAGATCCCCCAAACACAGACACTTCCTGGCATTAGCAGGGGATGGCCCCGAGGGGCCAGCGGTGAACTGTTACCCAAGCCTACCACGACTGTCCAGGAAAAGCAGTTCCCGTCGCGTTCTCAAACCCCCGTTCTTATCCACTGCCCTAGGTGACACTCCTTCGGCTCCAAGAGGTTGTGAAATGCTCATTCCCTAGAAGGTACTGTGGACCAGGGCTTCACAAACTTTACTGAGCACACAAATCACTCAAGGATCTTGTCAAACACACATCCTGATTCAGGAGTTCTGGGATGGGCCAGAAGAGTCTGCCTTTCTAACGAGCCCCAGGTGATGCTGATGCCGTGTCCACAGGCCACAGCTGGAGCAGCAAGGTTCCACCAGGCCCTCACCTCCCAGAAGTGTGTGCAGGTAGAGTAAGGACTTCAGCAAGATGCGCTTTAAAATATTAAGCTCAAAGAAATGAACGTCAAATGGTGAAATTGTAGGTAAGGTAGCTTGTTGGGTGAGGGAGCTATTTGGGAGGCACACAGGACCATCTGCCAACATAACCCTCTAATCAAGCTCTTTAGTGGGCAGATGTGAGGAGCCCAGCTGTTTGAGGATCAGGAAGGCCAAGACACACATGTGTACGGGGGCCCAGCCCAGATAAGGCCAGGCTGCCACCTCCAGCCTCCCACTCCCTCACCATCCTCCACCACCTGGCTCACACCAGTCACTTCTGTAGTGCCACCTTTCCAGCCCAAAGGGTACTCACACTCTGCCATGCAGGCCCTCTGCTTTCTGACCCTTCCCAGCCCCAGGGAACCAGTGCCAAGCACTCCTACTCCCGGGCTGAGGAGCCCCCTCCTGGCCCCTCCCCGGGCAGAATGACCTCTAGTCCCCCAGCCCAACGGGTGCTGCCCGCAGTGCGCCTACCCGTGCACCATGACCCAAAAATAACTCCAAGCCAGCTCTCCCCACAGGGGGCTGACTCATCAGCACCTGGCACCTGGCTCCAAACATGGCTCTTCAGGCCCACCCCCACCCACTCAAGGGTCTGACTCCACCCAATACGCCCCCGGGGGACACACACACAATCCTCATGTGCCTCTCCTGCTTATTTCAAAATACACATTGGGGTGGGGGGCTCTTGCTAATCGCCTGAACGGCAAGGGTCAATGCCTGCTAGGGTCCAAGAAGGCAAAGTACGCAGAAGGGACGGGAGCTGTTTCTGAATTACTGGGGAGGGTTAGGGGCGTGTTACTACTTAGAAAAGGCTTATTTCCCCCCAGTGGGCCACTGACAGCACCAGGTCTGGGGGTTGGGGTCGCAGTGGGGCGGTGGCCAGCGGCGATGGCACTGAATCTCAATCTCCGTCCGCTCTGAGCAGAGGCAGCGACTCTAGGTGCTCGCTTCGGGAAGGCAAGGAACCCAGAGCTCGCCGGCTGATGCTGCCACCACCTTGGAACGCGCGGGGTTTGCACGCGTCCCGGGCTGACCTGCAGGGGAGAAGGGGGCCAGCAATCCCGAGCGCAGGCCTCCAGGGCCAGCCAGCACCGTCGGTGGTGGGCCTGCCAGGGGACTGACTGGGGAAGCAAAGTGCAAGCCGCACAAGGCTCCCTGCTCCGCGAGGGGTGCGTTTTCCCAAAGCCTGATCGGTTTGGGGAGGTTGCGGGGGTCCTCTGGGGTCTCTCGCCGGCACCGAGAGGTGATGAGGGTAGGGGAGAGCTACGTGACTGTAGGTTCCTCCAGCGCCAATGCCCATCCCCGGTGGCGGTGCGCCCCACCCCATTCCACTGTCCAAATGGGGACCCAGAGCGCAGAAGGGGACAGGGTTGGGATCCCAGCGCCCTCTTTACCGCCGAAATTCTCCCCACCCCAGACCCAACCAGACCCTCTCTAAGGCGCGGAGAGCAAAGCGACCGAATGTCCAGGAACCGGGTGGGGAGTACAGTGGCTGTCTTCCCAAGGCCAACCCGGCGAGAATTCGAGTTCCCGGGAATCAAAGTTGCCGCGCGTCTGGCCGCTGGCTGCGAGCCGGGCGCCTGACCCGGGCCAGGGGCCGGGGATGGAAGGAGGCCCCCGGGAGCTCGCCGCGGGCGATGGCCGTGCCGGGAGCAAGTGGTTCGGCGGCTGCGGTCGCGACCCCACGGCTCCAACTTTCCCGGCTCGTGGCGGGCGAACGGTGCGGAGAAGGCGAGGGAAGCGGGGAGGGAAGGGGAGGTGCGCGGCTCTCGGTACCGTGTGCGTGTGCGGGGAAGCGCCGCGTCGCGCCTCCGGCTCTGCTCTCCTCCGGGTCGGCCCCCACGGGCCGCCTGCTCCGCTGCTGGCCACCGCCGCGTCTCGCCGCTCGCGCGAAGGCTCACCCGCGGCACGCCGGCCGCTCCAGCGTCCCCTTGGGCCGGCCGCCTGCCGCTGGCCGCTGGCCGCCTGCAACTTCAGGCGCGCCGCGGGCTCGGACGAGGCGCGCCCCAAACGTCCCAAGGCTCTGCACTCCCGCGCTCCATGCCCGGGGCCGGACCGCCCCGCCCCGCCCCGCCCCGCCCGGCTCAGCGCCCGGCCGCCGTCGGACGCGTCTTCTCGCGGAGCATCGCGCCGCACAGCCCGCGCCCCTCTCTCCAGAGCCGCCGCCGCCGCTCAAGTCCGCGATCAACTTTCCCTCGCTTCCTCCGCCCCACTCGGCCCCCGCCACCCAGACCCCGCCTCCTGACGCTTCCTCTCCGCGCTCCCTCCCCCCCAGCCCCCGCCGGCCGGGCCGCGCCTCCCCGCCCACCCCCTCCCCCCTGCGCGCGGGGATCGCGGTGGCCCGGGTCCGGGCCCCGCTCCGGGCCCCGCTCCGGCCCCCGGGAGCCGCGGCCGAGCCCGGCCGGGCGCTCAGGGCATGAATATTTCAGTGCTGGCGAAGCTGCCCTCTGCCGATGTCATGGCACCGGCTGCTGTGGCAACTCGACGAATCCCCCCAAGGGGCAGGGAGGACGCCCGCGGAAGCGGCCCCAGGTGCGTGCTGGAGCCTTGCCCCGCAGGGCCGCCCGCCCTCCCGGAGAGGGGCACGCAGAGGGGTGGGGGCCCGGCCGGCACCTGCCGGCTCCGCGCCTCGGGCCGAACCGGGAAATGCTCCGGGAAGCCGGAGCGAACGAGCCGGCACACGGCCTAGGTGAGCCTGCGCCATCTGTTGGCTTTAAGCGCCCCCTCTCTGCTCCCAGAATCGCGGAGCACCGAGTGCGGCTCGGTCCCTCTAAGTCCTTGAGGCAGCTTGGCCGCGCTTGGCTCAGCCGGCTGCCTTGGCCCGTACCAGTCGTGTGCTCCCACCTGCGCCCTCTCCCTCATTCGAGCTCAGAATGCCCCGACGTGCTTACAAATGGAGGACCCCGGATTGGAAGAGGGCCTTGAGGTCACCTGAACACCCTTGCTTATGCAGTACACCCTTCTGCAGTAATGGTCTCCCAGCTTCTTTTTGCACACCTATGGGATGGAGACTTCATGACTTTTTCAGACACCTGGATTGGGGAGGAGTCCTATTTGATTCAGGTGTTGTAGCTGAAGAGGGGCATTCCTTGACCTTGATCTCTACTTTACCAGACTAAACATTCTGAATTCTTTGAACTGTTTATCATATGACACGATTTCTGGACCTGTCACCATCACAGTCAGCATACTGACAATGGCTGCCTGGAGCCAGGCTCTGGGCTGAGACTCAACTCTTCTATCCTCAACACAGCCTTTCTGGCAGGTCCTGTCATTAGCCTGGTTTTACAGTAAGAAAACGGGCTTCGGGGAGGTGAGTGACTTGCCCGTTGAACCCAGAATCTTTACCATAGAATCAGGCGTTGAACCCAGAATCTTTACCATTCACTCATTCATTCACAGTTGCTACTCTGTGCTAGCTAACTGAAATAGGTTCTGGGAAAACAATGGGGAACAAGACAGGCTTGGTCCTTGTGCCTGGTGGAGGAGCTCTTCTAATGGGGGAACCAGACATTGGTCAATGAAACATAGAAACAGGTAAAACTACAGCCAGCATCAGTGCTTTGAAAGACGATTGCTTTAATGGCACCTGGCCTAGGGGATCGGGGAAGGCTTCTTGGAGGAGGTAACACTGAGCTGAGATCTGTAGGATGAGCAAAGGAGAGAGAAAGTCTTAGGCAGGAGAAACAGCACACACAATGGCCCTGTGGTGGTAGGGAGCTGGCATCTTGAGGGAGTGAAGGAGGGCCAGAGAGCTGGAGTGCTGAGAGCATGTAAAGCTAGTGTGGGAGCGGGGGCCAGACTGTTCAGTGCACTTTGGCCTTCATCGGAGTTTGATGTTTATCCTAAGAGTAGAGGTTTTGAAGCAGGTGGTTGGGGTGGAAGTTGAGGGATGGGAGTGCCATGATTTGATTTATGATTGGAAAAACGGGGAATTAATTGGGAGGCAATAGATGATAAGAGTCCAATTAAAAATATTTTCTTGGGGCACCTGGGTGGCTCAGTCGTTAAGCGTCTGCCTTTGGCTCAGGTCATGATCCCAGGGTTCTGGGATCGAGCCTCACATCAGGCTCCCTGCTCCGCGGGAAACCTGCTTCTCCCTCTCCCACTCCCCCTGATTGTGTTCCATCTCTCCCTGTCTCTCTCTCTGTCAAAAAATAAACAAAATCTTAAGAAAAAAAAAATGTTAAGACATAATGGCCAGGAGGCGCCTGGGTGGCTCAGTCGTTAAGCGTCTGCCTTTGGCTCAGGTCATGATCCCAGTGTCCTGGGATCGAGCCCCTGCATCGGGCTCCCTGCTCGGCGGGAAGCCAGCTTCTCCCTCTCCCACTCCCCCTGCTTGTGTTCCCTCTCTCGCTGTGTCTCTCTCTGTCAAATAAATAAATAAAATCTTTAAAAAATTTTTTTTCTTATCATCTATGTGCCAGGAACTTTTCTAGGTCAGGGGTAAGTAAACTGCAGCCTTCAGGTCCAATCCATCTTGCTACCCATTTTCTTGTAAATAAAGCTTTAGTGGAACACACACGCCATCGAATTACAGCTCCCTTTAACTACAGCTGCAGAGTCGAAGGGCTGAACAGAGACTGTGCAGCCTGCAAAACCTAAAAGATTTACTATTTGGCCCTTTACAGAAAAGGTTGGCTGACCCCAGTGAATCTAGACACTTAGGATATGTCAGTGAACAAAATGCACACGTGCGTGCACAGGCATGCACATGCACACACAGCAGTAAAGAACCACACAGACCATCCCTGCCCTCCCAGAGCTCACATTTCTGTCGCCCATCACGGCTGTCCAGGTGACAGAGACTGGGACCGGGGGGGTAGTGACAGAAGTGGAGAGAAGCGGTATTCAGGAGGTAAAAAATCCACAGAACCAGGAGAGGGAGCCATCATGGGGTGGCATAGAGGTAGATGTCAAGGAGACCCCAGTTTCTGGCTTGTGGAAGCAGATGGACAGGGTGCTGTTCCCTGAGATGGGGATTGCCGGAGGAAGGCCACCACGGCGGGGGGAGGGGCGGGATGAGCGCGTGGTGAGTGAGAGGCTTATGCCATGACGGAGCCCAGATGTCAAGCAGCCCATTGGACACGTGAGCCTGGGGCTTGAGGGGAAAGGGCAGGACTGGAGCTATGGTAGGTCTCAGGTAGTCACGTTTTAGACAAGGTGATGGAGCCAGAAGTGGGGGGTTCTGGGTTCTGAATGCGAGACTGCTCACTAGCTGGGTGGACACTGGACCCCTCTTCACCTCATGTTCCTTATTCATAAAATGAAAGTGCTAGGAGAGGTGTTCTTCAGAGATTCTTCAATCCTAAAACCTTTCTTTCTGGTTTGCCACCATCTGTCTTAAGCTGACTCCCCAAACTGTCTGTAGTCATTTTACACGTGAAAAAAAACAGCACTGAGCTCACAGAGACCATCACCTCCTCTGATGTGGGCACCATAATTCTTTTCATAGGACCTCTATGCTAGGAACTGGGGTGTCCTTCGTGGTGCAACCAGCCCATAAAGCGAATTTGGCCACATAGGAAAGAGCTGAGAATTCAAACAGGGGATGGCAAGGTAAGCCAGACGTCAGCAGCAACAGCAAGAAGTTGCTGTATTACCCCTGGCCCGGAGGGACAAAAAGAGGAAGCAGTGTTTCCAGGCTCAGGGTCACACAGTGGAAGATGGAACCTCAGTGGACATGTCTGGCGGGGGCCGAGGATCTTGCTACTGTCCAAACACGGCTTAAGGCCTAGTGTGAAGAAGAGATGCCCTGGCTTCTCCCTTCCTCCAGCCCTCTGGCCTCCCACTAGGGCCTCCCTTTGGTTGACGCCAGCCAGAAGCCAGCAGACCCCGGAGCTTGAGGGTTGCAGCAGGGCGTGGATGTGAGGGGAACAAGCCAGCACCGCGCCTTGGGGACACAGATGTGAATAAAGTCCAGTCCCTGTCTTTGAGGCACTCCCAGTCTAAGAGAGAGGCAGACATAGAAATCAATTATAATCAAGTGGCAAAGCAGAGAGGTAGCCCAAAGGGGAGCAAAGTGACATCCAGGAAAGTTGAGTCCAGAAAGGCTGCCTGGACAAGGAGACCTCAGAGCTGGTTTTGCTGCAATGATCAGGAGTTCCTCAGGCAGCAAAAGCCAAACGGCATCCCAGGCGGAGGCAACAGCAGGAGCAAAGGTGATCCTGGAGGTGAAGAGCAGTGCTGCTGTTCTGCACAAGGAGCAGCCAAAGGAAGCTGAAGGCATCTGCGGGAGACTCAGAGCTGGGGAAAGAACCCACCCAGCCTCCGTCCTCCGGACCAGCTGAATTCATGCCCGGAATGTTAGCATTTCTCCTTGGCTGGGGTTGCCCTCCGTCAAAGCATTTCAGGGCTGCTCACCCACACCTCTTGGGGTTCTCCCCGCCCCCCTTTCCTTAGAAAATATCTGCCCCTCTCCAAGCCCCTGCAGCATGGAGGAAGGGGGATGAGTGTGATGAAGAGACACCTCTCACCCCTTATGTGGTTTTAGACTAATCGCTTAACCTCTCCGAGCTCAGGTTTCTGGAGCCTGGCCAGCCTTCCTCCAGGGGCGGAGTGTGAAAGCACGTTGACAGCAGTAAAGAACCACACAGATGTTCACCGCCCAGGCCCCAGCACCGTGAAACCCCTCTCCTACTGGGTGGGGGCCAGGAGTGCGCCCCACTGTATAAGGTAAGGGAGGGACCAGGCTCAGCTTTAATTGCAACAGCTAAAGGGAAGGTCCTCCAAGGTCCTGTCACGTGGCCCAGGCTGGCCAATCAGAAGTGCCACTCTCAGTGTTGGCCCTTGAGAGTCACAGAGTTTAGAAATAGTTTAGAATAGTTTAGACATTATGGAAAGCACCAGCCCCCACAGACAGCTCCTGGGGCCTGACCTGGGCTGCATTCTCCGCTGCGTTCTGGGCCACCAGTCTGCTCGGGTTGCTGTTTTCTGGGCCTGTCATCCAGCCTTCCGGTTGATTGTGCAATCCCACCTCCCCGCCACCTCATCTAAGTAAGGAATTCATTTTCCACATCAATTAGCCGGAGTTCATTTCTGCGGCGGGCAACCATGAGAACCCTGCCCGGTATGGACCATATGATGATTCTCCCGACAACTGTAGGGGACCCCAGTGCAACATGGGGTCAGCATAGGTGAGTTCCTCTACCTCCTCTTTTCCAGATTTAAAAAAGGGAGGGAGGGAGGGAGGATGGATGGATGATATACTGGCTCGTTCCGTATCAGAACACCTTGTCCAGGTATTTTCTTCCAGAAGTGACCGCCTCTCTGTAGTGGGTTCCAGGTCCTCTTTAGCTCAGAGACACACCCCATTTTAGGATCCTCAAAGGCAGGGACTGTGTCTTTGCTCTTTCATTTAACAGGCATTCCTGGAGCGTCCACAGTGTGCCAGGCTCTGGACCGGGTGCTGAAGACAGAGAAGCGTATGATGTCATTCTGGTCCTTAGAGAAGCTACAGTTGGAGAGACAGACACGGAAATAAACAGGAAGCATAGGATAATGTCATTCTGGAGACCAGGACCAGATTCAACAGTGACAGAGGGCCCCCGAGAAGTTTGCAGTCCACCCTAACCAAGGAGTCTGACAGCACAGGAGGGCCCACTTGAGCAGGGTCTTGAAAGATGAGTGCGTCTGGCAAGATAAGGCCACAAGGGCATCTGAGGTGTGCAAAGAGGCGCCCTGGGCAGGGGTGAGGGTGGAGATGGACCAGGGCTGGACAGAGAAGGGCATGGCAGGCCACGCTGGGCCTTGGGGTCACTCAGTAAGCGATGCTGATGGTGGAGAGGTGAAGATGCCCAGGAACAGAGGCAGGCAGGAGGAGTGAAAGGGTGAACAGGAAGAGAACGTGCGCTGTCCCACGTGGCCCTGGGCTGGCATCTCGGAGGAAGGGCCACCGCGCCTTCACTGTCTCTGTGTCCCCAAGCACCAAATAATCAGCTGGTCCCCTGGTACTCTCAAAGGAAAGGAAGGAGGGAAGGAAGGAAGGAGGGAATCCAAATATGCTGTTTTAAACCTGCCCAGCCTATTAAGTCACCTGGGCTTGGATTGTATTCTGCGTCTGTCCCCTGACCCCACTGGGGAGCTCTGTGCTTCTGCTTCTTCCCCAGGAACGGATGCTGCGGGGCTCACTAGACCTGGGTCTTAGCCCACCTGTCTGAGCCTCAGTTTCTTTGGCTGTACTTGGGCAAGATAGCCCCCAGGCTCCCTGAATGCCTCCCCAGGATGCCGTTCAGGTGGAAGGAGAAAACACATGCATGCAAGTGCTTCATAAACTGTGAAAACAACACTTGCATACAAGTCCCTCCTGCCCACGAGGGTCGGTTATTATTTTTAAAGCCCATAAACACCTGTCCTCTGGGTGTCCTCTATAACAGCTTCCCTTTTCCCGCCTCACAATGAAGCACCGTCTCCTAGTCCCCTTCTATTCCCAGCCCTGAGCTGCTGAAAAGCTGTTTGTTGCTTCCTGTCTGCGTCCCCAACCTGCTGGCCCTCTCCCGGGGACAGTGTCTGCCACCATAAACCAAACATGTGTGCTCCAGAGTTTGGTTTGCGGGCCCCTGGAGCCTGGCACAGCTGTGGTGGCTCAACTCAGCCCTCGGAAGAACGAAGCCCGAAGGTGAGCAAGGTGGGCTGGGGCCACCCATCTGCGGAGTCGAGGGCCCCAGGAAACCCCTCGGGGCACAGCTTCCCCGGGCCCTACCTTGGAAGCTCAGCCCTTCCCAGCGTGGCCTGCGGAGCGTGGCTCTTTCCCTCACATTCCTGCCCTGCTCCCTGCTCCCCCTCTCCCATCATTTATTTATAAGGTGTTCATAGCAAAATGAATGACAAAAACTTAGAAGCTAATTAAAGCTGGCACAGATTGGCACACGGGGGCATGAATTATGCATCGGTGCAGAATGGCGCGTGGTGGCAAGGACTGGTACCAAGTGCCCTGGGCACTGGCAGGAAGTGGATAAAGGACCCCCAGCTCCAACGGGCTCCCCCCCACCCCCACCCTGCCTCGCCGAGGGGCCCTCCATCTGGGCCCTCTGTCTTTCTCTGGGGGCAACCGGAGCCTTGTCGGCGACCACCTCCCCAAAGGCACTTTCTCCTGCACAGCCCAGCGTGTCCTGGCTGTGAGAGGCATCAACACCGTAGAGGCTAGACTCATCCCACAAAAGCATATCCCTGGTTCTCCAAGCACGGGCCTACCGCAGCCCCTGCACATGGGCAGGGCAGGGCTGGGCTGGGCTTCCAGAGGGGTGGGGCGAGGTGATGGGAAAGGCCCGAGATCCCACCAGCTAATCACTGACGTGAGCACATCAGAGTTGAAGACACCTTTCAAGACCATGTGATCTACCCAACACGATGCCTTCAGGTGGAGAACCTGAGGCCCAGAGAGGGCCAGGCTCTCAACACAGCTACACAGCAAATACTAATGGATAATAATAACAGCAATCATCTTGCTAGCATTTATTTAAGGCTTATTTTGTGCCAGACACTGTTCTAAGCACGTTGCACGGATTATCTCGTTCAATCCTCCCACGAAGGAGGCGCTGTCATGATCCACTCTGACATATGAAGAAACTGAGGAAGCACAGAAGGTAAAAGCAGCTTGCCCAAGGCCACTGGCGCAAAGCCTGAATTAAACTAATCCTACAGGCTAGCGCAGCAGTTCTCAGCCCCAGTTCTACTTCAGACGGTCGTGGGAGGTGGGGTGGGGGTGTTAAAATAGAGGCCGAGATTCAGTTTTGATTGGTCTGGACTGACATCTAGACACTGTCCTCTTGAAAGTTCCCTGTGCAATTCTAATGCCCAAAGGAAAACCACTTGTCTGGGGACAGGGGCAGGGGGTTGGATTTTGATCCCAAAAGTCATGGATGTGAGTTCTTGCTCTGTTACTACTGACTGTGAGTTCGAGTATATGGCTCAACCTCCTGCGGCCTCAGTTTCCTCATCCGTAAAATGGGTTTAGTAGTATCTTGGGCTCCAGAGTTAAGCTGTTTGGGTTCATTTGGAATCCTGGCTCTGCCTCTTAGGCAGCTTATCTAACTTCCCTTTGCCTCAGTTTGCTCATCTGTAAAATGGGGACAAGAATTGCAAGGTTTGAGTCAGTGGCTGAATATAAAATGGTACCCCAGAGCCATGGCCGTTGGCTGTCCTGGGAATGGGGAACCTTGCCCCTCCTGGCTCACAGGGCCGTGGCCAGGATCAAATGAGGATGCGGATAAGAACAGAGGCTGTGTGCAATGTGGGGCGTGGTGAGAGGCTGTCAGTCAGAAAGATCGCCCACCTGGTTACCTGTCCTAGGCCCCGACTTTCCTTTTGTTTGCACACAGGAGACAGGAATACATTATCATCGCCAACATCTCAGACCACATAGACAAACCACTGTGCTCAGTTTGGTGTGTATCCTTCCAAGTAATGTTCTATGCACATATGGAAATATATAGTTTTTGGCTGGGGGCAGGGGTGGAAGAGAGAGAGACATCTATCATGGCACACTCCTGTACTTTTGAATTTTGAACCATATGAATGGCTCAAATATAAAACTAAATATAAAGGGTATGCTTCAGGCACAAGGAAAGTGGTCCCAGATGGAAGCTTGGATATTCAGGAAGGAAAGAAGAGCAATAGAAAGGGAAATATGGATAAATACAAATGAATCTTGGTTGTATAAAACAATAAAACTAATGTCTAAAATATATAGAGAGAATTAAAATACACAACACAATAGCACATGAGTCAGGAAGGGGGTAAATGGAGTTAGAATGTTCTAAGGTCCTTGCATTGTCCAGGAAGTGGGTAAAAATGGGAACGTATGGGACACGTTAATAAATCAAGGATGCCCTGTCTATCTCTAGGCTAACCCTAGAAAAATGGTAGATGGATGTACAGCCAATAGAAGGGAAAACGGAACAATAAAGTTACGCGCGTGTGTGTATTTAAAGAATTATTTGTTGTTTATAAATTGAGTCATACTTCACATATTGTTCTATAACTTGACTTTTTCTGTGAAAATACGTCCTGCAGCTCTTTCCATACTGGTACGCAGAGGGTCTGGCTCCTCTCTTTAATCTCCCAGCCTGCCTTCCACAGAATCATGGTGACAACAGAGCATGAAACTGAGTGTTGGGCCCTTCCAAGCATGGGGTGCTGTGTGACTGCACAGGACCCACGCCCACAGAGCCAGCCCTGACCGTGACAATGGTGCGAAGGGAAGTCAGTGCCTGGGGATGTGTCTGCAGCCCAGACTGGGGAGCCATAGGCGAGCCCTGCTCTGTCCTGGCTCTGAGCCCCCGCCTAGCCCCATTCGTCACACATCAGAAAACCTAATGTCCAGGAAAGAGAGAGGCAGCCTGTGATCAGCTCCCAACTCAGGACCCAGCAGTCAAGCCACCCCAGAAAAGATCTTGTTCCCATACTGGTGACCGTCTTCAGGGATAGGGGGTCCCATATGGGATAGACTGCAAGTCACTTCCTGCTAGACACAAGCCTTCTTCAGGTCATCTCTGGGAATCACATAGAGAGAAAGTTATTCCATCGTCCGTTCTGGGGTCGTCTATGCAAGCATGCACAGAAGGTTGTCTCTGTTTGTGCCGTTATGTCTTTTAAGAGTTCGTAATCCCTCTTCCTTGAACCCGAAGGGATCAGACTTCATCTTAACCTCTAGCCAGCAACTCTGGCTGGCTGTATTTAATAGCATGGTTGTTGCTGGATTTATTTTTATAGTTATCTTTCATTTATCGCAACTAGCACTGTTTTTTTTTTTTTTTATTTATGGTGGTGATAAATTTTTAAAAGTAAATAGACAAGTTGAAAAGTGAGGGATTAGAATCAAAATTGAGCTAATGATAGTGTAGTTGGCTCACGGATGGGCCAGGATTGGTCAGTGTGGCCAACGAGTGGCTGGAATTGGAGGTCCTGACCTGAAGAATGACGTGGAAGCATCGGTGTAGCATTCCGAGCGCCCAGCCCTATCACCCTAAGAAATGAGGCCCAACATCTCTTTCGGGCTTCACCCCAACCTTGCTTCTCTGCAAAGTCTCTGTCTCAGCCAGCAAAATACGCAGATACACAGAGGTTGGTACAAAGATGTTCGGTGCAGCGCTCTTTATAATGGGGACAGGGAGAAACCTACATATCCTTCAGTAGGGGATTGGTCAAACAGGCTGCACCTTGACTCATCTGTCCTATGGGCCACTCTGTTCTTTGGACTTCCCTATCCCCTCGCCTAGGTTGCACTGTCCTCTCTACTGCCATTGCTCGCCGTCTTCCCCTGCTCTCTGCTGAAAGCCATTCTTCAAGTCCCACCATCACCTGGAAGCCTTCCCACCACCTCCCAGATCCCCAGGTCCTCCACCAACCCTCAGAATCCTTCCTCTCTGGATGACTCCCCACACCTGTACATAGTACGGAATCCTCAGTGATCTTTTGGTATTCTGTCTGTCTTGTTTCCATTCAAATCATAAGCTCCCAGAGAGCAGGGACCGAGGTGTAACTGAAGGAGCTCCAGACAGAAGTTGGAAGACCCTGGCTTCAGCCGTGACTCTGCCTGAGTGACCTTGAACAAAGCTTTCTCCCCCTGAGCCTCTATCTCCTCATCTAACCACGAAGAGTGAGTTCAAGGTCACAGGATCCCTCCTGCTCTGAGAATCTCAGGTCATTTCACCTTTTCCTGTATTTTCCTATGGAAGTGGTAAAAAGTCAGATTTTGTATCTTAAGAGGGTTGCATTCACGATCTCATTTAATCCTCACAACTCCACGAGAGTGGTACTATTGTTGTCCCCACTTCACTGATAAGAAAATGGAGGTGCAGGAAAGCTGTATTGGTGAAGTTAAACTAGGTTATAGGGTGGCATCCACGAACCTTGAATTCTCAGTGGCAATAATCGTTTACTTCTTGTTTATATATAGTGCAGTGCTGGTGGGTGGCCCTCCTCCAAAGGGTGCTTGGGGACCCAGAACACTTCCATCTTACAACTATACTATCTGAACAGCTGTCCCCGTGGCCACACACAGGTCACTGTGACAGGGCAATGAAAGGGATGGAAGAGATCTACAGGCTCTTCTCCGCTTTGGTCTGGAGTGACACACACCACTGTTCCCATTTCTTTGGCCAGAACTAGTTCATCCCATGGCTCCACTCTAACTACCAGGGAGGCTGGTTGATGGAGCGGTGAGCACTAAGAATCTGCCGACGGAAGCTAAGGAACTTGACCAAGGCCACACCGGAAGTGGGAGAGGCAAGGATCTGAACTCAGATCATGAGACCTTAGAACCTCTGTTTCATCATGTTTCTATATGGTCTCTGAAGCGGTACCAGGTCCACAGGGGACGGGTAATAGAGGTTGGTGATGGCGTGATGGGCTGGCGTTACATGGTAAGAAAGACCAGGAAGAAACAGCAGCCAGACAGAATAACATCAGGCAGCCACTGTCCACAGGAACAATCCTAATAGTTCCCATCTGTTGAGCACCTGCAACAGGCCATAAAATGTTCCATCTGATTCTTCCAATATCCTGGAAAAAAAACCCACTTCCACTCTACAGATGAGGAAAGTAAGGCACAAAGAAGAGGTTGAGCAAACTGCCCAAGGTCAAGCATATGGGAAGCATCCGGATGCCCGCCCTTCCCCAAGTCCCTCTGGAGGTTCTCACCCAGGGGTCATCAGAAGGCTGGTGAGGGAGGACCTGGTTGAGGTGTGAGTTCCGGCCTGGGTCCTGCCAACCCTTCATTGCCAAAGCCCTGGCAGAGGCGGCCTGGGGCAGAAGGGGAGCTGTTCACCCCCCAGCCCCCCCCACCCCCGGGCATCCTGAAAACTATGGAGACAAACCATCGCCTGGGGACAGACCAATTCCCGGTGGCTGGGCTTCCTGAGGGAGTCCAGATCTGCAGTGCGGGGCGCCACCTAGAGGCCGAGCGCCGCACGGCACCTCTCGCCCTTCCTGGGCCTTACCCTCCAGCCCGGCTGTTGAAAGGAAACTAGCCCCTCTTACAGACCTGGACGAAAACGTCCAGTTCCCTTATCCCCAGCCATGCTAGGTCTCTCTCCCCAGACTTGCTTCTACCACAAATATTAACTGATAGGCCAGGTGCCCTTATGGACTCATTTTGGGACTGAGAGTCTAGATTTTTGGATTCAGTCTCTGCTCAGCCACTAGCTGGCTGTGTGACCCTGGGCAAGGCACCTCCCCTCTCTGGGCTTCAGCTACCTCCCTTGCAAAATGCAGGTTACAACTAGAGGTAACACAGTGGGGTCTGGAGCCAGGCCAGGCCCGAGTTTGTATCCCAGCCTTGCCACTTCCTTGCTGTGTGACCCTTTGGGGAAGCTAATTATAACTTCTGTGTGCCCCCAGTTAATTCATCTGCAACACATGGGGCATAATCCCTGGCCCATTTATTGGTTGAAAGGTAAAGAAAGATCTTGAAAGTCCTCTATAAACTGACTAGTCCTGTTCAGACACGTTATTCCCATCCCCACCTGACCAAATTCGTTCACTTATTCGTTAATTGAGCACACCACTGGGCAAAGGGCAGGGGATATGATGGTGAGCACAAAGCGCAGCTTCTGCCGCCTTGCACACCTTGCGGAAACAGGGGAGAAAAGATGAAATGGCACCTTCCAGAGGGCACCAGAGCCTTCTCCTTCTCCTGGCTCCATCTCCTTGTGGGGATGGTAATAACATCCGGTACAAGGCCCCCAGCACTGTGCCTACCCAGCACATCACAGACACCTGTCGTGTGGTTTAGTCTTTTCAGCAAACTCTGAAAGGTAAGGTAGGCACCGTCATTCCCATCTTAGAGATGAGCAAATTGAGGCTCAGGGATTTATACTTTAAGTGGAGGAAGCTGGATTCCAATCAGGATCTGTTTGGCTCTCCGATGAGAATGCACCCTTGAATTACACCAGGAAAAGGTCATCATTCCTGAGTGAGTCCCCTGTGTTGTGGGACCAGCACTTTATGTGTTTCATTTTACTTGATCCCTGCACCAGCCATGCTGGTTACATACGTCAAACTAATTTTACCGATGAGAAAACTGAGGCTCTGGGTGGACAGGGGAAAGCGGTCCTTCCCCTGCCATCCTGGTGGACACCTTGGGAGTTGGACAGATTATAGTAATCAGCTAATGCCTGAGCAGGTTCTGAAGATGCAAAGCTCTTATTGAGAGTGCTAAGTATGATGATTAAGTCGGAACATGGAATTAGCTGCGCAGGGGGAGTGGGTTGCAGCCATCGGGAGAGGATTAGTGACTTGCTGCCCGATTAAGCCGAAGGCAGGCTAGGAGTGAAAGAAACTGAGAGGCTTATGGCTCCACGGTGGGAGGAGGAGGGGGCGAATGATGCTGGGGCTGCAAGGCCCTGATCACACCCAGTGTTGAGGGACAGGGGCAGCATCCACAGAAAGCAGGCTGGGTCCCAGCATCCTTGCCTTTCTCCCATCCACCCATCCATCCATCCATCCATCCAACAGATGCTTACCCACCATCTGCTAGGTCTCAGGCACTTTGGATATAGTCAAGAACGAGATAAAGCTCTCATAAAGCTCCCTGCCTAGTAGAGGGAGACAGACATTTAACAATAATCACATATCAAGAAATTGTCATTCATCTTTCTAAGGATAATAATGGTATTGTGGTTATATTTCATTAAAGAACCCTAATCATTCAGAGATACATATCAAAATATTTATAGATGAAATGATATGATGCCTCAAATTAATACAGGGAGGGAGGGAAGGAGTGAAGGTAAAAGTGAAAGAAGGTTGGCCCTGAGTTGGTGGCTCTTGAAGCTGGGTGATAGGTACAAGCTGTTTTCTTTTGTACATGTTTATAATTTTCCATTGGGAAAAAAATGTTGAAAAAACACACAGGCAGGTAAATAATTATAACACGGGATGAGTGCCATGAAGAAAAAGCAATTGACATGGTGAGAAATTGTATTGAAAGGAGTCTCCACCGCCTGACTCATTAGGAACACAGACCATCTGGGTTCAAAATCACCCAGATTTCAAATGGGGAGTCGGGAGAGATCATTTTTGACAGGGCGAGGTATTGGGGCATCCTTAAACCTAGTGATCACCCAAGTAATGTTTTCTGTCTCTTCCGACCCTGACAGGTGGGCTGGCAGTGTCCTGGGGAGAGGCTCTAGCCTTTGGGTGTCAACCGCATCCTTCTGGCTGACCAGGGTCCTGGAGAGCCCAAGACCAGCCCCAAGTACTCATCCTTGTAACGGAAGGAGCAGAGGGAGGTTGCCGTTGCAAACCTGTAGACATCACTGCTCATGCCTGTGTCCTGTGTGTACATTGCTTGTCTGCCACGAGCACCGCGATAGTAGAATAATCTCAGGGGAGTGGGGTAGGAGTCCCCATTTACAGATGAGAAAAACAGGGCTCTAAGGGGTTAAAACAAAAAGACTGACCCAAAGTCAGCAGCAGAGCCAAAAATCGAAGCCTGTGTTCTTGTCAGGGTCCCCCCCATCCACCCCCTACTTGGAAACACAGCCAACATTCGCAGGTCACAGGAACTGGCAGGTGACGAAGGATTGAGAGCTGTCATTTCCTGGAAATGTGCAGAACCAGGCAACCTTTGGCCTCTGAACATCAGGGAAAGCAGAGCTCAGGGATAAGTCCCCCCTGCCCCCCAGGCAGCTCCAGATCCAGCTCAATGTCCAGGTATTTGTGACAGGGAAGGCCCCAGCTCTGGGTTAAGGGCATATGCGCTGGACACAGGCACCAGCCTTGACAGTGCTGGTGTGAAGGGACCTCAGGCACTGGGAGGGACAAGAGCCCCGCCATTTAGGCCAGCAGTGTCCCGCACCAGCACTCTGGACTTCTCTGAAGTGCACAGACTATAGCACTCCTCACAACAAAACTGGATTCCTGCCCGCTGAGAGAAGGGTAGCAGTGACAAGGGAGCGTGATGTAGGCCAGCCTTGTCCTCACTGGTGACGAGCTTGCCCTCGGAACTCAGGCAGACCTGGCTTCAAATCCTTGGGCAAGCCACTCAAATCCTCCCATCTCCAATTTCCTCGGGGTCCAGGGGTGGGGGGATGAGACAAGGAAGGCAAAGCACTTAGCAGAGCCTTCGGCCTTCAATGCGTGCCAGCCACCAGCCTCCTCCCCACTGGGCAACGACACCTCCTCCTGCTCTCATTTAAGCCCGTGTTTCCCTAGAAGCAGACCCAAGACAAGGATTCAAGAACAGGTAGGTTATTGCAGGTGATCCCAACAAGCCCCAGGCGAAGAGTGAGCAAGTGAGGCAAGCAAAGGAAGGAGAACAAAAAAAAAAGGTGTGCTACTGAGTAGGTTACCACTGTAGACATCTGGAGCTCCAGCCCACAGGGAATGCTGGGAAACAGGGTGGTAGAAGAGTAGTTCTCAAACTTTCCTGTGCATCAGACTCACCTGGAGGGCTTATTAACACACCAATTGCTGGGGCCCACCCCCCTAGATTTTCTGATTGATTCGGTGTAGGGTGGGATCTGAAAATGTGCATTTCTAACAAATTCCCAAGTGATGTAGATTGCTACAGGTCTGGGGACCACATCTAAGAGTCATTAGTGTAAAAGATATCTCAGCATGATCCTACCTGAGGGTTGATGGCCGCCATCTCTGTGTCCGTATGTTTGAGAACTGCTTCCGAGGGCATTAGCTCTCTGGAACCTCAGCTTACTCACTTGGCAACTCAAGCTCGCTGCCACAGCCAGAAAGCCTTCTAAACCCATTGCTAGAGCCTCCCCACCCCACCCCGGGGAAGGGCCTGTAGCCTAGATGCAGGGTAGGGAAAGGAATAGCAGAGAAGCCTACAAGGCAGTTTGGTGTCTGATTGATGGACTTCAGTGGGAACTAAGGGTCAAGGATGCCTTTGTGTAGGGCCCTAGCAGTGTGTACATGTGATCATAGATTTCTGTAAAATTAGCAAGTATTTTGTTCTGATTTCTTTTAACATTCTACACCAGTATTCTTTTTGTACCTAATTTTATAATTTGCAATTTGTAATTTTTTTTCCTAAAGAGGCCCCCTAAGTTATCCAAGTTTCAGGGACCATAGAACCTGGGGTGGCCCCTGTAGATAGGGTTAATACGAACACAGACTCGTTTGCTGAATTGAAAGGAGTGTCCACTGCTTGACTCAAGAAAACAGACTGGGGCGCCTGGGTGGCTCAGCCAGTTAGACATATGTCTGCCTTCGGCTGGGGGCATGATCCCAGGGTCCTGGGATCAAGCCCCACGACAGGCTCTCCGCCCAGTGGGAGTCTGCTCCTCCCTCTCCCTGCCGCTCCCCCTGCTTGTACTCTCTCTCTCTGTCAAATAAATAAATAGAATCTTTAAGAAAAAAAGAAAACAGACCGCCTGGGTTCAAGAACACCTAGATTCGATTCGCCTCTGCTACTCCCTAGCTGAGTTACTTTGGAAAAGTTGCCTAATCTTTCTAAGACCTCCGTTTACTCATTTACAAAATGAGAACAGCAATCATTTTTCCCTTCAGGATCAAATGAGGATCAAATGAAATAACCGCTAAAAAGAGCCAGGCCCACAGTAAATGTTCAATAAATGTGAGTATCTTTTTTTTATTACTGTTAGTCCTCAAGGTTTACTCTTATCATTTGCCTTGATGACCGTCTCTTTCCTCCAAGTCCAGGTAGGAGTGAAGGAACTGGAGACAGGAAAAATTCCTTCGGGATTGGCAGGTCGCCTCCCTAACCTGCTACCACACCAGCTCCCTTGCCCAACTGGCCCCGCCCCCTCACCTGGGCGTCCGGCTCGTTGCCGGGCAACCACTGCCCGCCCCCGCACGAGGATTGGCTGGGCGGCGTGGCTCCCGGCAGGCCCCACGGCTCCCGGAAGCTGCTCTCGGCCATCTGTTTCGCGGCGGGTGGCAGCTGTGGTTTCAGAGAGGCCAACGTGGGCCGTGAGGCCGCAGGGCTGGGAGCCGTTCCCGGCCGAATTGAGCGCGGCCAGACGGCATCGCCGCAAGTCAGCGGGTGGGACGGCCTCGTGGGGCTGAGGATCTGCCACCTCCCGCCTGGCGGTGTGAGTCTCCTGCCAGTCCGAGTCCCGAGAAGACGGGGCTGAGTCTAGGAGGCAGCTTGGAGCACCCGCGGCCCGGGCCCCTCTGCAGCAGCTCCTGCCACGCCACCCCGGCTCTGGGCCCCGAGGACCGGACACTCCTGGACCTGGCCCACCAGCCTAGCCAAGCTGGTTCAGCTCTGTGATCTGGGGCAAGTGACCCCCCAGAAGCTTCTTTGCCTTCCTGGTACTGATAATATCAATAGTGATTAATACTCAGTGACATTATTACTGATTGCTTATTTTTTACCCTTGATAAGCATTCTATCATAGACGCTTTCTGATCCTAAGAGATAGGTATTTGTATTATGCCCATTTTGGAGAGATGAGGAAGAAACAGGCTCAGGGAGGGATTTAATTTGCCTTAAGTCACACAGCTCCAAAGGGCCAGGTTTGCAGCCCCAGGTAGTGCAACTCCAGAGCCCAAGATTTTTAACTTAAAATCTTCTTGTGAGGATTGATGAGAGGATGTCAAGTCTTAGCCAAGTGCCAGGTATCTGCTAAGTGCTCAGGCAAGGTTAGTGGGCAGATCATCAGATTCATAGTAACAAGTAATGACAGTCGTATCAGCACTGAAGAGTGACTGTGGCCAGAGCTTTGTCAGAGACATACTGCTTTGTCCACTTGGGACAGGGACAGTCTGGAAAACGAAACTGCCCTACCCCAGTTTCAAGTCCTTAAAAATGTTGAAGCCGCTGTGTCTTCTACTTCCTATTTACATTTCTCTCCACTTCTATTTTTACCCCTTCCTCTCCTTTTTACCAGTTACTGCTAGCTTCAGGGCTGAAGCCCTTTGCCTCTGAAAGTGGCCCCGTTTGTGCCCTGAGTTTAAAGGGAACAATGAATAACTTCAGAAGTTCTCACTTTTATGGGCTAATATGAAAACAGCCACAAGAGGAGAGTTAATGGGGCCTAAAGTTAAAAGGGGGACTTACCTAGCCCTTGACCTCCAAGTAGAACACTGGTTCTCAGGGCACACAGATGTCTGTATTCTTCTTAAATGTCCGAGACACTCATTGTGGAATCTAGGGACTCCTGCCTGGATGTCAGTTTACCTGCCTTGAAAATGATAAACTTGGGGCGCCTGGGTGGCTCAGTTGGTTAAGCGACTGCCTTCGGCTCAGGTCATGATCCTGGAGTCCCGGGATCGAGTCCCACATCAGGCTCCCTGCTCGGCGGGGAGTCTGCTTCGCCCTCTGACCCTATCCCCTCTCATGTGTTCTCTCTCTCTCCTTCACTCTCTCTCAAATAAATAAATAAAATCTTTAAAAAAAAAATGATAAACTTGAATGATATTTGCCATATGCGAATATCACCTGTATCTTTTTAATTTAATATTCTTTAACTCAGTTTCTTTACTTACATTTACTTTTTTAAAAAACAAACTATAGGGACACCTGGGTGGCTCAGTCGGTTAAGCATCTACCTTCGGCTCAGGTCATGATCTCAGGGTCCTGGGATCAAGTCCCCCATCAGGCTCCTTGCTCAGCGGGGAGTCTGCTTCTCCCTCTCCTGCTCCCCCTGCTTGTGTTCCCTCTCTCGCTGTGTCTCTCTCTGTCAAAATAAATAAATAAATCTTTAAAAATAAATAAATAAAAAGGAAACTATAGGGGGCTCCTGGCTGGCTCAGTCAGTACAGCATGTCACTCTTGATCTTGGGGTCATGGGTGCAAGCCCCACTTTGGGTGCAGAGTTTACTTAAAAAATAAAAACAAGCAAAAAAGCAAACTATATTATCACTATTTAATAGAAAACCAGTATCCCCTGTCATAAATAGAAAAGGCAAGAAAGCATATAAAGAAGTACAAATAAAAACAAAACAATCCCGATTCTAGCAGGCAAGACCTTGAGCTGAGGGCAGATCTCATTTTGTTAAAAAGGGAGAATGGTGAGTTTTAGCGAGGCGTTGAAGACTTTCAAGCACTAAACTGAAAGTGGCTCCTGCGGGTAATCAGGTTGAAAGAATTGAAAAGGGAAGAACCCCCACAGGCTGAGATGTTGCCTCTTGAGCCCGCCAACCTCCCAGCAGAGTATCAGTAGCTCACTTTCACCCTTGAAGACACAGTGGCCAGGACACTCTGTGGAGTTTAAACGTCATTAACATCCAGTCTTCGCTCTGATTCTCTTCGGGTGTGCGGGTCAGGTGGGGAGCAGGAGATACTCCACAATGAGGGCGCCGCGAGGCTGTTCCCTCATGCCCTTCCTTCTCTGCGTCTCGCCCCCTCAGGCACAGGGGAGGTGAAGCCGTTCAGCAGAATTTGGTGTGCACCCAAGTCTTCACCCACCTGCTCCTCCTTCCCAGGACCGCAGGAGGCAAGGGGGAGGGGCCGCTCTTCCTGTCTAACCTTCTGGGGGTGGGAACACGTAACTCACAGAGGCAAGCAACCCCACTTCGGATCAGGGTCCCTGCACTGCCAAAGGGTATCTGAACAGGAAGGGGACGCTGAGAAAGGGTTTTCTGTGGAGCAGAATGTGGACAGTGACACCTTCGTCAGCAGGCAAGGGAGGGTTAGGGGAACCCAGAGGGGGCCCCAACTCCTGGTGGAGAGTCGTTGGCTGCCACCTCTCACCAACTGATGTACCCCCTCTGCCAGCTGAGGGCCTGCACCCTCCAGGATGGAGGTGGGGGAGCATTGGGCAGGACCACTCTTCCTATAGTTGCCCCCTATACGAAAGTCTAGGCTTCTAGGGCCTCCTCCAGCCCCAGGATGGAGCCCATGGCTTTTCTTGGTATCAGCTAGTCCTGTGGCCTCGGGACTGCCGTAGCACCAGCAGCATGGAGCTCTGTCTTCCCCTGAAGCAGCAGAGACGTCCACTGTCTGCAAACTGCTTAGGAGGCTGGGAGGCAGCCACCGACCAGGGAGGACCCAGGGATCCCTGTCCTGTGTGTCACTAGGGGGGTGAGCAGTGGTGTGAGGAAGAGAAGAGAGCCCCTGAAATCTCAATAAACATCTCCGAGTCCCGGCTACATTTCCAAATAAGGCAAGGCTTTGAATATTTAGGAAGACAGAGGAGAGGAAATAGGAGGCACAGAGAAAGAGGAAAATAAGAGGTCTGTCTGGCTCAAAGGAAGTGGAATTTAACCTTCTAATAATAAAAAGGAACATGTGTGGGCCCGGCGCAAGAGTACAAATCGAGGCCCGTATACCATGTGTCTCCATATATGAGTTAGAAGTCAAGTAGCAAACTTAAATATGTTCTTCCTTCTGGAAGCTCAGGTCTGCATCTGGAATTCTCTGACTTCTTAGAGTTCTGCTGTGGAATGGGATGGTTCACCCCCACCTGTAGAGGGGTCTCCTGGGCACAAACTGGATGTCGAACCCGTATGTCCCAATGCAGCACTGCTTGCACGCAGCCGTCCCCGGGGTCTAGAAGCACCTCGAGCCATCTGCCCGTGGGAGGACAGAGCAGGAAAGAGCCCACCCGGCCCTGTTGGCAAGTTTAAGCGCATTTAGGCAAGGGATTTGGGAGTCCTGGGTACCTGGAGCATGGTTCAGAAGGGGGAGGGAGGTGTGAGCTCCCCCCCACCAAGTCCCCTTGAACCTACAGCCTCCTGGCCCCCGTGGGATGGGTTACGGGTGGGCCTGCAGTTAGTCTGGCAGTAATAACAAGAGCTACTGTTCGATACCTTCTGCAGTTTACAAGGCACCCCGAGCTGATCAGAACTCGAGGTACGCAAGATTAGTTCCCCATTATACAGGTGAGAACACGGAGGCTGACAGGGCTTAGGGACTTGCCCAGAGGCCCCTGATTGTAAGTCCTGTCCCTGAGCTCTTCCCTATTTGAAGAATTCAGGTGGCTAGTCCTTACCCAACATGGCAGAAGCCGAACGTCTTAGGCAGCAAAAAGCAAGGTAAAGGGACATTTCCTGATGGCGTCACAAGAGGCCAACTGGTATGGCGTTAGCAGGCCCGGCGCATTTTGGCATCTGACCCCTCCTGTTCCCACGGAGTTTTGTGGGCAGAAGGTGAGCCACAGACTGCTCTCTTCTGAAAGACAACTTAGATAAAGCAAGGCCAGACTTCTGCATTCTTAGCTCACAAAATGTTATAAGACAGCGCAGCCCCTTCAGTTTCTGTTGCAAAAAGCGTCGCTGTTTGGTAATGGCTCATTTCCCTTTTTGAGTCTCAGCAAAGACTCAGCAAAATTAAAAACAGTTAACACCACCTCAGCAGCTAATGAGCCCAGAGAACAGGTAGGAAGTGTGACCCTGCCCTTGGCAGGAGGCGGCTCTGCACCCCCACGCTGCTGCTCCCCAATTACAGAACACAGGGGAGGGAGGGAGGCCACAGCTCGTTCTGACTTGTCAACTCCAAGCTGTGGGCAGGACGCCTCGCCCATCAGGCCTCCCCCGTTCTCCCTCCTCCCTCCTCCCTCCTGAATATTTATGGTGGAGGGAGCAGGTGGGAAAGAGGCAGCGAGGAGTAAAGTCTCGGGATGCCAACCCCCGGGCAGAGAGCGTGAGTTTGGCTCTTAACGTGCACAGGCTCTGCCCTGGATCTGTGATCACTTTTAAAGAACGATGATTGTCAACAATGCGTTCACTTCTCTAAAGGCTTTCCAGTCCTGAGCCCTCAACTGGAACAGGAGCAGACGGAGGCCTTGCTCTCTCTCCCTGGGCCAGGTGTGAGCTCCTGAAGAGCGCTCATCGGTGGTCTCGCAGAGTGGCTCCTGAAGTGGGATTCCCGGGCCAGCAACGTCAGCACCACCTGGGGACTTGTTAAAAAATGCAAATTCTCATGGCCTACCCCAGACCCCGGGAATCAGAAACTCTGGGGGTGGGTACAGCAATCTGCATGTTGTTAAGCGATTCAGGTGAGTCTACTGGGGGACGTCACCTTCAGGCCCAGGTGTCCTGGAGTCAGACAGACCTGCCTTGAATCTCAGCTCTGCCCCTTAGCAGCTGTGTGTCTGAGTCTTAGTTTTGGCACCTATAAAATGGGCATACTATGACTTCCTCAGGGTGAGCTGAACAGATTAAGATTATGCATCGACGTGCTTGCTTATAGGGCTCCATGGGCGGTCGCTCTTCTGTTTCTCTGGAAGTCAGATGAGACAGGGTAACCCCAGGAAGGCCTCCTTGGTCATGCTTGCAGGCTACATGGCAGGCCCTTTCAGACATGTGGCTTCTGACTCATGCCTAAAGCCACCTCCAGCACCCTGATTCTGTGCCTGCTTCTCAGTACTGGACCAGGACTGACAATGTTGGTAGATTGCTTGATTTCCAACTTCTCTAAAGGAAACTCTCCCACCTTTGAGGGCAGCGCACAGACCTCCTCGGGGGACTGTAGGTGCTCTGTCAACCGCTTTCCCAGATAAGGAAACTGAGACAGACAGGTTAAGAAACTTGCCCCCAGTCGGGATGCAGAATCGGGCAGGCCAGCTCCAGAGTCCCACCCTTCAGCACTGTGCTGTCTACAGGGACACCAACAAAACGGGCAGGCCACTGGCATCCAGGGGATCCGAAACCTTAGGACACGGACTCCTCTGCTAACCTGACAGATGTATGTGGCCCCTCTGCCCAGGAGCACACGAACTTCTGCACACGCTCTCAGGCTCCCTGAGCCTCTCCCTGCACCCAGGGGCCTGAGCAACACCTGCGTAGGGCTCTTGGAAGGAAATAGGAAGGACAGAAGAAGTCCAGGGTCACTAGCATGCTCTGCCCTCATTACGCTCCACAGGGTGGGCCTGGGGCTGGAGCAGCAGGGGTGGGGCTGTGGGGGGAGACTGTGGCGGTGGCAGGGAGGTTTCCAGTCCTTCTGTCTGGAGGGTGAAGTGTGTGAGAAGTGGGCTGGGAACACAGGGCTGTTTGCAGAAGAGCAGGACTGAGATGCTCCATCTCCTTGGGCCTCTGGGAACTCAGTCTAGAAGAATCTGCTGATCAGCACGGGCCGGGTGCCTGGCTGTCTAGAGCCACCCAAGTGTCATCCCGCCAAGAGGCAGGGGACTTGGTGACCTCAAGACCCCTCCCAGCTCTAGGTGTGTTTAAGTCAGGGACAGGAGGTGTGGGCATCTGAGGACTTCACACTTCAGCCTGCTCAGTGTCTGGGAAGGTGGGCGCCCCCCACCCCGGTTCCTTGGCACCCTGGGGAAGACTCACGCGAGGCACCTGCCATGTAAGGTGTAGGCAGCGAGGCTCCCTGCCCGGAACCACACGCTCCGCAAACCTGGCCCTTGGCTCGGCGCGCTTTACGTTCAGGTGCCTATAAAGCCTGCTGCCCTGGTAACCACGGGCCAGTGACCGCATCAGACACCACAGAGGCACTGAGGGCAGGCCGGGTGGCTGCTACGCCTCGCCCGGGACAGGTCAGTCCGGCCGCAGGAAGGCCGGATGCTCCACAGCGCACGCCGCGCACCCAGCATGCGGCCCAGGGCGCCTCCCATCAGGAAGCCTTCTAGGCAGCGGGGTGGCCCGGAGGGAAGCCAGGCTTTGGAATCTCACAGCCCCGGGCTGAATTCCAATTTGACCTCTTGCTAACTTAACCTCTCTGAGTCTCAGTTCCTCCTCTGTGAGATGGGGCCGCCCCACCTGGCAGGGCTGTCGTACGTGGGCACAGTGGCAGGGACTCAGCCATCGGCCCCTCCTTTCCTGTGATGCCAGGAGCTGGGCCTGTGCCGAGGCTCCCAGCCCCGTCAGCCCTCGCAGAGCCCCGCTACAATTGTAATCTCTGCGTCGCAGCCCAGCGTGGAAGCAGAGACGCCCCTCGTCCACGAGTGTTCTTCCAAGGTTAAAGTCACCAAACCCTGCCGGGGCGTAACAAGGCAGAAGTGTCATGCTGTGTCAAGAAACACCTTTCCAGCTGCCCCCACCCAAAGATGGGCAGGTGAGGAGGGGAGGGAAGGAAAGCAGCTGTGCCTTAAAGACAGAGCCAGTGGCCACGCTGGAATCTTTATAGGATATCCTCTCACTCCCGTTCACCGAACCACCTGCCTCCCGGAGCTGGCGGGAGACCCGACTCCCAGCCCACCCTCATCTCCTCTCTTTTCGCTTCCTTCCTCCTTCCTCCCTTCCATCCTTCCCCTCCTGTCTTTTCTCTTCTCCCCCCCACCCCGACTTGTAAAACAATCACCAGGTGAGCAGCCCCATCGAGCCACATTCCCGGGGAAGCTCGTCCAAGCCGACTCCGTTGGCCCCGACTGTGGGCCGCACTGGGAGATGTGGCTTTGAGAGGTGGGCAGGGGAGGGGCTGAGCAGCTGGTACAGGGGACAGGCCCAGAATCTAGTGAGGGAAAGAGACCAGGTCAATGAGTTCGTCCTGACACGTTAGGTAAATCGGGAAGGTGCGAAGACACAGCCTTCCAGAAGCCGGTGATGAGTGCTGATTACACTCGGCTCAATTCTCAAGGTTTTCTATGAGTTACCACCATGCCACTTACCACACACAACAGCCAGATGCACGGCTGGAACAACCACGGCCAGTCAGGTTGAACTTGCCCGTGGTGCAAGGACAAGGAGGCGGTGAGACTCAAACCTGGGCCGGCGGCCTCCAGAGCTCAGAACCAGTTTGAGACACGACCCGTGTCTACAGGGCATCTGTGTAGCTGGCCACCTGTTGATGAGGGAGGCAAGACGGGTGCGGAGGTGGCCACTTTTCCAGCTGAGGCTTACCAACAAAGTGATGTGGCTAGCCCAGAAGTCAAAGTGAGGGGCAGAGTGTGGTCTGGGGCCTTGGATCCCCAGCTTTCCTCCTCACACATCCCGCCCCCAGGTCAGGTGTGTCTAGACAGGTCCCAGCAAGGCCATAAAGAGCAGGCATCAGGCCGGGCTGGGATGGGTACTGGGCGCGGGGTCTGCTGTGGGCAGCAGGGGAAAGTGGGAGGAAGCACGTTTGTTGAGGATCTGCTATCTGCTAGGTACTTCTACCTACAACCCAGGGGCTTATTTACCTCTCATAGCAGCCCTGAGAGGCTTCTCAGTTCAGATGTGAGAGGGTAACAGCAAGACTGGGCCAAAGCACCCAACTAGGAGGCAGCAGAACCAGAACTCCCACGTGGAGCTGGGTGCCCAAAGCCTCCCTCCCCTCATACACTGCAGGCCTGGAGCTCCCTCCCGCTGGCAGGCAAGGGCAGGAACTGTTCTCAGGGGGATGCACAGGGCCAGTGCATTAGCTGGCTGGAGTCTGGTGAGCACAGAGAGTGTGACCGTCTCCGTCACTCTCCTTTGCGTTCAAGCCTACGGCAGCCTGAAGTTGAGGTCATCTGTCAGGCTGAGGCTGGGCGCTGTGCCCTTGGGTCAGCCTGCCACATGCACCATGAGGCCTGGTGCAGCTCAGCCTACGTGGGCTGGGTGTGTGGGGGGGACTGGGTGTGCCGGCTTGGCTCACTGGCACCCGGGACAGTCACATTACAGAACTTGTCATCCCCTTTAGAGATGAGGAAGTGAGGTTCTAAAGGCGATGTCACTCAGGGCCGGTGCCTGGCGGAGCCGGGGCCCAAACCATGTGCTGCGCCCTACACCGTGTCCAAAGACGGGCCCAGCAGCACCCACGCTCGGACGACCTCAGCGGCAGGGGCTGGTGTGGCAGAGGAAGGGCTGAGGGGACCAGGAGGGCAGGGGCTGGGGATCGGACTGGACAGGGCAAGGCCTGGAAGCAGCCCAAGTCCTGTGCCAGGGCCCATGAGGACCCAGTCCAGCGGGCACTGGTCAGCCGCACTGGTCTGATCAGTTAGGCCAGGGCAGTGTTGTGGGCAATCCGTCTAATTGGCACAACACTCTGACCAGGCCATGGAGTGAGGAGTCGGGGAGACAGGTGTCAAGAACCAAGGAGAAAGCCAAGGTTCAACCAGGGGAGCAAGCGGGCAGGGTGGGCGAGGACCTCTTGAGTTTAGGGAGAGCTAGATTTGATTCTTGTCTAGGCTACTTGGTAGCTAAGTGACCTTAGGTACGTTACTTAACCTTTCTGAGCCTCCTTGTGTTCATCTACAGATGGGGAAATAATTGGGGTGAAGACCTGGCATAGGACAGCACCGGGCTGGGGTTCTGGGCGGCTGATGGAAAGGCTGGACCCTGGGTCTTGGCCCGCTGACTACTCCCAGCCTCCACCTGCTGTGGGGCCGAAATTCCTTTTGGGATCCTGCCAGGGTCCAAGCTGAACAGGGAAGTGGGCTAACCTCAGCCACTGGGTGGAGGGCAGCACTGACTCAGACCCTGACAACGCTGTCACCAAGGAAGTGAGGATGGTAACAGATACTAGAGGCTTTGCTCAGAAAGCCCACAGCAGTAAGCCTGGGCTGTACACGTAACTGCCCATGGAATGAAATCTCTCAGCTGATTTTTGGCCCTCTCTCTTCTACTTGGAGTTCTCTATAAAAGCATTACATGGTCTCAGAAGCTGGGGTCCTGCAGTGACCTCCCCCCACATCACGTCCAAGCTGATGCGGGGGCCCCGAATCTTCTATAAGGAGCACTGGGCCGAAGATAGCAGAATGAGGAGTCTTCGGCTAATGACAGCCCCTCTTGTAGGAACAAGCATTTTCTTAGAAGGACCTGTCACCCGCTAGTTGAAGAGTCAGCTCCGGTGGCCGCCTCTGGCTTTCTTTGTTGAATAAAAGGAGGAGAATGAAGATGTGTATGGTCTAGAAGATATACAAGGGCATGTACTGAAAACTGGCCCTTGGGATTGAATCAGAGACTACGAGGCAAAGCCAGCTTCTTGGGGACTCCCCCACCCTCACACTGAAAAATAACCTTCTCTTCAGCAAGTTTTGTTCACTCCCCGAAGCACATGAGCTAGTTCCACAAGCCTGCCGGGGTCACGTGAGACAAACCCCATGAGTGAGTCCAGTGCGTGGGAACAGCCGTGTCTGAACCACTGTCTGTCCTTCTGCTGGAAGATGCGTTTTTACTTTCCTTCCTGCCTCCCCAGGAAGGAATGATCCTTTGTGAAATGCTCACGAAGGTGAGCAAAAGTCTGGATAACTCCCACCAGCCAAGCAGCCGACGTCTCCTCCTCCAGGAAGCTGGCCTGTTCCCCCTGCCCCTCACCCCCCAGGGCTGCATCCTCACGGCTGGCCACCCTCTTGCCCCTTCACTCCGCACTCATTTCAAATCATTTCACTCACAGGGACACCTCTTCTACTTCTGAACACTATCTCCCTTCAACCGAGCGTGTGAGGCCCCCTCTACTCTGCTCCGAGGTGGTCCCCATCTCTAAGTGCAGTGATGACTTTACTTTCAAACAGACATGCCCCCCATTTGTAAAACACCTGAGGTTGGGATGAGTCACCACCCAGACCACTGCCACCAAATGATCACCAGCATTGGATTTGGTGAAAAAACCAAGGGAGAGACTTCAGGCTCCTGCAAGGGGAGGGGAGACAGGAGAATTTATTTTTAGTTAAAAAAATTTTTTTTCTTCTAGATATCAAGTTTCAGAAAACCTTTCAAGGGTGTCTTTTTTAATTCTGTGGCCGGAGAGAGGGAGTGTATCCTAGCCTGAAATGGTGGGGAACGTAAGCTGCTCCCACTGGGTGGATTGCTTCCCTGGCTAATTGGATGTCTGCAGGACACCGGGGTGCCCGAGCTCCTCCGAGAAGGAGCGGGTGGATTTATGGCTCTCGGGGTTGCTGCTTCTTGGGGGGCAAGCTCTGTTCTTTCTGCATGACTCTCGAAAAAGAACTCCTGGGTCTGATCTAGCTCCTTTCTCTCGGATTCCCAAGCCAGCCTGTTCCCCCAAGGAACAGCGCTGCAGAAGCCTTCGAGGAACCTGACGAAATGTCAATTACTACTCATGTCAGACCATTGTTGGGGGGGCACACAATCTGAGGGTTGCCTGCTGCAACATCAGCTTCAGAATACACAGCTAATCCAGGACCAACCAGGACAGAACACCACCCAGTACTGCTGGCCAAAGCTTCAGAGCTATCCTAATGTGCATACGGGACCGGGAGGCTGGTGGCCCCTTTCGGGATACCTGCTGCCCCTCCAAGTCTCGGCTCCACCTCTCTGCCTGCTCCTTGGCTGTGGTTCAGTCCACAGGGGCTTCGAGGAGATGGGAGGGAGGGAAGGATGAAGGGGGTCTACCTCCTGTGGGTCACAGCAGGCTGGAGATGCCCCCTGCCCCTAGCCCTGGTTAGGGGTAGAAGGGCCTTACTATTTCTGGGAATATAAAGCACAACCCCATAGGATTCCTACACCCTGTCTTCAAATATCCTCATATTATCCAATTGGAGTATTTCCTGCCGAGACCCTGACTAATCCAGCCACCAATCAGGCTCTCATTAAATATCCAGGTATTCATTATGCCCTTGAACCAATGTGCTTGACATATTGTAAACATGGACATGAAAAGACTTCCACCCTGGCACAAGCCATAGACCACTTCGAGGATCCCTGTCTGAACACCCAGGCCTGACCCCCTCAGTCTCTAGGACAGGGGAATCTTCTGGAGCCCAAGTTTAGGGAATGGAGGATTCCTAGAAGGCCCGTCTTTCTGGGGTCCCCCGTCTGGTTGGCAGGTACTCTCTTACGACAGAAAGCAGGGGTCTGACACAGCCTTGGGTCTTGGGCCTGACAATTGGCCATTCCAGTGGATTTCCTTTTTTGGGGGGGGGTTAAGTAGGCTCCACACACCCAGTGTGGAGTCCAATTGGGGCCCGAACTCACAAGAGGACCCTGAGATCAAGACCTGAGCTGAAATCAAGAGTCCGATGCTTAACCGACTGAGCCACCAGGTGCCCCTCCAGGGGATTTCCATTCTAGGGGAACCCCCTGGAGAGGGAGGGCTGGGAACTGTCACATCATGCTGTCCCCTGGAGGGAGCAAGACCGGGAGAGGCAAAGGGCCTGTGGTTGGGTTTTGGCACTGGCCTCGTAACAGCTTGGAGTCAACACTGGTGAAGAAGGTCACAAGAGGCTATAAAACAAGGTAGAATGTAACCAGCAGCTAGAAAAGTGACAGGCACGCCCACTGTCCACTGAGTAACTGTGGTCACTGTGCCCCATTCAGATGTCTTTTGGTCTCCTTCAAAGGTCTCAGGAGAGCTCTTGCAAGTGGCATGTGTGCTTGGCACGGCTGCCAGCTCCCCGGGGAGAGGGGAGGCCCGGGTGTGCTCGGCTCTGCACCCGGCCCAGCTGCAGCTCCCTTCTGCACGCTGCCCCAGCCCTTCCGGCACTCGCTCCCCATCTCACCAGGGCTCCCAAGTGTCTGTCGCACGGCACCGAGGTTCTTGCCATCACCCCCCTTCTAGATGAGGTGCACGAGCAGGGCAGAGCAGGCTGAGCCCAGGACCAGGCCCAAGCACACGTAGAAGGACATCACCACCCCCGTGGCCTCGGCCAGCTCGCGGGGCACGATCTTCGGCCCGTACATGAGAGCCAGGGTGCTGAGGTAGCCGTTGCTGAGTCCCAGCAGGGAGGTGAAGAGCACTGGGTAGAGGTCAGATCGGAAGAGCACCGTGTGCAGGCGGACGCGGGGCTGATAGTTGCAGAACATGAAGAGGGGGAGGAGACAGGTCCGGAGGAGCACAAGCCCAGGGAGCACCTTGCTCCTGGGCCCTGGCACCTGTATCCAGGCTGTGACCTGCCGGCCACACAGGTCGGCAAAGTTAAACAGGAGGAAGGTGGTGAGGGGGACGAAGAACTTGGTGGTCCACGGCGAGCCCGAGCCCTTGTCGAGGGACTCGATGTTGGTGGAGATGGCAGGGAAGACGAGGCTGGTGATGAAGAAGAGGTAGACGACACAGAAGCCCAGACCAGCTGTCCTCTTCAGGATGGGGCGGAGGGGTGGTATGGAGGGGTCATGGGACCCAGGGGCTGCCAAAGGGGCGCTGGGGGAGTCCTGGGGTGCCTGATCTTCCCCAGAAAACACGTGGGCTGGCCAAGCAGGCCTCAGGTAGAACCTGCGGGTGGAGAGGGCTCGTGGTCAGAGGGCCCCGGAAAGCAGGCTCACCTGGGATTTCCAGGGACACGGCAGGGGACCTATAGGCCTGGTGCATAAAGCCTCAGGAAGCCCTCAGACATGCGTGTCTCGGGGCGGCCACGGGGAGGCCCCCACAGTCCCTGGCCTGCCCATCCTGGTGCTGCCTGAAAGGCTGGCCACGAGCAGAGACAGAGGGAAGCAGCACTAACTGCCCCCTCTGTTCGGTCTCACTCCTTAGGGGTCCTGATGGTTAAAAATCTGGTGGCTGTGGCTCTACGGATGTGCATACACCCCCCTCCCCCACCACATGTCCTTCCTAGTTCTGTTTCTTAAGCAAAAGTGGGATCAAACTATACACATTGTAAAACTTTCTGCAACAGGACAATTCCTAAATACAGTATATAAATGCATTACCTAACAGCCCAAATAACATCCTTAACGAAGGTATACACATGCATGCACATAATCGCGTCTAGAATATCTCGTGGCCAACCTTTAACATGGAGACACATGACTCAATGCCCCTCTGTTGTGTAGCGTATTTCATTGTAGACATATGATTTAATATTCATTGTATGCATATGCAATTTAACCATTCCCTTACTGACGGACATTAAGGTTAGCTCCATTTCTCTCTACTACAAATAATGGTGCGATGAGTAGTCCCACACATAGAACCTTGCACCTGTATGTATTTCAGTAGAGCAGATTTTTAGAGGAGGAACTTCTGGAGCAAAACGTTTGTATCTTTAAAATTTTGATAGCTGTCAAGTAAATTGTTCTCTAAATAGGTCGGACCAATTTGTCTCTGCTCTGTACCACTCACCTGCCCCATCTCCAGTCACCTGCCCTGTTAATCTCTACACGGTCGTTGGTTTCTTCAAAAACACTAACCACAAATTATAACCATTGAGTTAGTTTCTGGTTTATCATCTGGCTTCTTCAATAGAAGGACCATGTTTGCCTGTTTCCAGCTAAATCTCCAGGCACAGAGTAACCCTCCAAAACATAATTATAACTAATATGTCTATAAAGGTGTCTTTCCCCCCATATCCTCAACACTGAATATTATCAATATTTTCCATTTCTGCTACTCTGACCACAGTAGAAGACGCTTGGGTCACTTGGCCTCACCGTCTTGCTGTGTGACCTCGCCTGAGTCACTCAACCTCTCTGGGCCTCAGATGCTGAAAGCCAGGAGACATAGGCTGACTGCATGACCACACCTCACACAGAAGGCTTGGTGTGGGGTTGGGAGAACAGTAGCTCGGTGATGGCTGGCTTCTGGTCTCAGCCCCCGTTCTGTCTCCCCATGTGACCTTAGGCCAGGGACGCTCCTCTCTGGGCTCAGTCTCCTCCTCTGTAAGACGGAGGGGTGCTGCAGCTGCGAGCTTCTGAGCCCCCTGCCAAGCCACCCATCCTAAGCGCCTACGGGTAATAAGTGAGTTGGTGGGACGGCTCCCCCTCCGAGCCACTTTTCCGTGTGATGCTGAGCTGGGCACTGCAGCCTTGAACTCTGTCTTGTTCCACAACCGCTATTTAGGGAAAGGAGTATTCTTACTTCCCCCACTACTCAGTGGCAGGTCCCAGCCTGAAGTCAGCTCTGAGAGGGCTCCACCCCAAGGTGCCCTGGTCAAAACTCTTCCTCATCAAGCTCTTCCACATCTGTCTCATGTCGCCCTCCCCGAGCCAGCAGCCCCCCACACGGCCTGGGGCTCCATTCCTCCTGGGGGCAGCCCCCATGGGCTTCCCTTTTAACTACGATTTAGTCTGAGCAGCCCCAGGAGCACGGCTGTCTCCAAAGCTCCTTCCTCAGATGCATTTCTGTAAACCCAGAAGTCTTGACCAAAGTGTTAATCAGCAAAGAAGGAGAAGCTTCCATGGGACAGCATAGCCCCTGGCTCAGTTGGGAAGGATTTTGTGAGGATTTCAGTTGGAAAGTGAGACTGGAAACTAAGGTGACCAACTGTCCCCATTTGCTGAGACTGTCCTGGTTTTAGCACCAAAAGCCCCTCATCCTGGGAACCCCTTCAGTCCCAGGCGAACGGGGAAGGTTGGCCACACACTGGAGACAGACCCATGTGAAGCCCCGTGAAACAGGACACAGGGAAACAGCAGGAGAGCTGGGACCCCCCCCCCCGCCCCCCGCCTTCTGTCCGTTCCATGACTCAAACATGGTGCAAAGGGCACAGCTGTGGAAACAAATCCGGGTTCAAACCCCGGTCTGTGACTCACCAGGGGAGCAGCCTGGGCATGTCTATTAACTTACAAAGCCTCGGTTTCCTCATCTGTAAAATGGGGAAGGACGGTAACAACTGCACACAGTTGTGAGAAGTGAAGAAAAGACACCCAGGCATAAACTGCTGAGCTCAGCGCCACCATACAACATGGGTCCCTGTGGGAAAGGGCAGAGCCAGGGCCTGGGCCTCCCCAGCTCAGCCGGCTTGCCCACTGGGCAGCCTTCTCTGGCTCCGCTTCTTCACCTGTAGAACGGGGCAAATAATTCCTCCCTCTCCTACATCAAATACGACGTGGATCGGAAAATGCCTTGTAAAGAATAAAATACGAGAAAAAGTTAAGGGCTATTGTTAAAAGGGAAGCAAGAAGCACGAAAGAAAAAGGAGGGATGAGAGAGAGAAAGCATGAGAGAGGCTGAAGTGAGAGAAAAGGTCCCCCGGGGGAGGGAGGCCTGGGGAGACAGTGGGTACAACGCAGCTCTGGGGTCAGGGAGGCACTCAGGCACGTCGTTCGACCTCGCGGAGCCAAGCCGGGGTCCTCGTGTGTGCACGGGGCCGGCCGTGATGCACCGTAGTGCCGCACCCCACGAGGAACAGGTGCCTGAGCCCCGGATGAGAGATGGCCCATCAGGCTGGGCTGAGCACAGTGCAGAAGCAGCAGAGGCGCTCCGCGAATGGAGCTGTTCTTCATCACTATTATTCCTCAGTCCCACTTCGGGCGCCTGCCCCCCGCCCCCCGACCTGTGCAAAACCTGGCATACTCCAGCTGCTGGGGGGCGTGCGGGGGCTGCAGCACAAAGCCGGCTTCTCGGATCTGCCGGCCCGGCCAATTTACGGAGCAGCTACAACGAGCCAGCTATAGCCCGAGGCTCTGGGGCACGGCAGTGAACAAAATCCACACTATTTCTGCCCTGGTGGTGGTGGTGGTGGTGGGTGGTGGGTGGTGGGTGGGGGGGGCTCTCTCCCCGGTGGGGAGATGCGCAGTAAGCAAGAAAGCAACCTGGCCACCCGGTCAGATAAGGGAAGATCGCAAGCAGGTCCGGCCGGTAGCAGCAGAGCTGGGGGGCCGCCCGACGGCAAGGAGGGCTCACCTGGCGTACTCCAGCCGTGGCAGCAGCAGGTAGAGGCCGACGCAGAGCCCCAGGAAGACGTCCGCCGTCAGGAAGAAGGCCAGGGTGCTGTCCGTCACGTCGCTGGACGCCGCCAGGTCCACCAGCAGGGCCACGGCACTGATGGTGCCCCCCATGGCTCCTCCTGCCGGGAGCACAGGCCCGTCACCGAGATGGGCAGTGGGCCCACCTTCCTTCACCTCCGACCCTGGACCCTCCCTTTCTCTTGACTGCCCTTCTGGTGGAGTCCGCAGTTGCAGATTCAGGGCCGGGACTTCTCAGAGAGCTCCTCTCCCGGGCCCTCAGCCCAAAGCACCACCAACCGAAGTGGGCCAGACGTTCAGGGAATGTTCTAGCACAGGCCCTCCTGTGGCTCGGAGCAACACTATCCCATCCAAGGAGTCCTCGTCACTTACAGAACCGCCATGTGGCCCACCGGCGAGCTCACGGAACTGACCTTGTACCCCACGGGAGGTGTGGCACATAACACGTGAACGCGGGTGTGCACACAACACGCACGCGCTCACGCTTTCTCATATACACTCTCTCACACACACACACACACACACACACACTGCTGTGCTATCACAGTCTTACACACATACACACACTCACATGCGTGCAACCGCCCTCCCACATGGAATGTTCTCTCTCGCCAAGGGCTTTGCCATGTGACCCATGTGACTCCGTGCCACCACCATTCACTGCTACCACCAGAGGAGGCGGCACAACTTAGTGGATCCATGGCTCTGGGCGCCAAACAGATGTACATCTGACCCCTGACCCTGCAGCTCACTAGCTGCGACTTGGGGGCTAATGTGACTCCTTGGAGCCCCAGTTTGCTGGTCTATAAAATGGGGCTAACAAGCCCTGCCTTGCATAGTGCTCTGAGGACTGAATGTCCGGAAAGGACCCAACACACAGTCGGCTTTCAACAAGTACTGGTCCCCTTCTTTGCCACAATCACACCGTCACCTCTGGGAGGCGGGGGGGGGGGGGGGGTGGGGGGGGTGGGGATGTGCCTTACTTTTCTGTTGAACCCTCACACCCGTGGCTAGTCAACCTGTGCTGGGCAAGACTAAGAGGTCAGACATGTTGTGCATGCCCCCAGATCACTTACTCCTCTCCGCCTCTGTTTCTTTGCCTGGAAAATGGGGCTAATACTTGTCCTCTCTGTCCCCCGAGGCCTGGTGAGTATGTTGCACTGCCGGGCTGAATGAATGCGTCTGCCCGCATTCGAGGACCAGGATACTGATTCTCAGGGAGACAAGGAGATGGCTCACTACAGACAGCAAACAGCAAACTGGTCTGTGTGGGCAGGGACGGCCCTGTCATTGTCATGCAGCTCTGACCAGGCGGCACCTTCTGCCTGGTGTCGCACAAGCAGGAGTGGAGAGCAACGGTTGAGGGCCTCGCCCACACTCTGCCCGACAGCGCTGTGGCTGAGCTTCATTTGCCTGGGCAGGGCCCGGCATCAGGATTTGAAAGGATGGCAGAGAGATCAAAGTTAGCACAGTGATGACGAAGAGCACAGAGTCTGGAACCAGAACATCTGAATCCAATCCTGGTTCGACCGCTTCCAGCTGTGCGGCCTTCAGCAAGTCACTGAACCTCTCTGTGCCTCCGTGTCTTCATCTGTAAAGTGGGGATATTAGTAATACCCACATCAAAGGGCTCTTACAAAGATAAAAAGGATTCTGAGCCGGAAAGCATTCAGAAAGGTGCCCAGCACACAGAAGTGCCTATGAATCCTCTCAGATCCCCAATTAGGTGTTCGGCTATTTCTGTCCTTCCTACATCAAAGCAGCAACGACAGGGTAAACTCCTCGCCAAGAGGGTGCCAACTTCGGAGACGCTGTAATCCCACCTGGGTGTTTTGTAAGAACTGGAGCTCAACTTGAGTAAAGACACTTGCCGGCTACCCTGAGGAACAGATCTTAACATCACTGCCTATTGATTTCCCTCTCTCTCTCCTCAACTTGTAGGGAATTTACAATATTATCATCAACAACAAACCAGGCCTCCGGGAGCTCATCTTTCATGACTCCCTACTTTTATCTCATCAGTTATGGAAATACATGCAAATGAGGGGTTTAAAAAAACACCAGCACAAAACAAATGAATTGTTCCTCCCATGCCTACACGTGCAGAATTCACAGATGGGCTCCTCTGGACAAGAAATGATGGGGGCTGGGGAGGTGGCGGTGGGGCCTCTGGGAGCCAGGGCCACCTCGGATTTTCCAGGGTGAGGGGTGCCCAACCCCCCCCACCCCCCACCCCCCCCCACAGAGTGAGGACACTGACTTAGGGCCCCGGGGTAATCAATACTGAAGTGCAAGAGCCGGACTTTCCAACTTTTTAAAAAATGGACTTTCTGAAACATTCACAGCAGAGTCCCCTTTTCGAGAAGATTCACAGGTGGCCAGATGAACCCGAAGGGCCTCCTGCCAGCATAAATGGTGTGTTTAGTCCCTGGCTCCTAGACATGTAGCCAGCAATGTGGTTGTAATGAAAAATACATCCTTTGACAGGATGGAGGGAGTTGAGGGGACAAGAGCTTCTCTCTGAGACTCGGGTGACAGAAGAGATTACATCCAATGCTCGCGGGCCATTTCCCTCAGGCTAGGCATGTCCTTCTCAAAGCCCTGCTAGGGGCATATTGATTGTACTCAAGAAACTTAGCAATGGGTCCACTTTTATTTTACTTTAGACCCAAGGATTTCCCCGGGTAGAGCCAGAAGCCTAATCTTATGTCCAAAATGGCAGATTGAGCTCACATCTGAACTCTGATCTGCAGGTAGGAACAGCTCCAGGGCTGAGTTGAGAAGGGGCAGGAGGCTCAGGAGGAAAGATACGGATCTAGTAGTGATGTCTGGCACTGGTGCGGGCGTGGGGCGGGGATGCACACTTGTCCAGGTATTTGTCATCCCTGCCACATACTGCCTGGTGTTATTAATAGATGGACACAGAAGAGATTCCTAGTGAAATTCTTCTCAAGTGGACAAATGCTTACAGCACTCCTTCATGCAACAGGGATGTGCCCGGATGCCGAACACAGCAGCTGAGTCCCCAGTCTGGCGTTAAGGGATGGTGGTCTTCTGCAAAAGCACAGATTCTTACTGACCCACCTCCTTTTTATCTTGTTGGGACATCTGAGCGAGGGAACAGAGCTGCTAAAGGCCTGGACCACGGGCTCAGGATCAGCATCAAACTTCAGCCAAAGGGGTTGGCCCAAGTCGTGCATCTGTGTTTCCAGAGAATGCCAAAGTTCAGGGTCATGGAGGTGTTTATTTGCTAGGCTATCAGCTCCTGAGAGGCTGGGTCTTGTTCATCTTTGTATCCCTGGCACATAGTAGGACTTCTATAAAATGAGAAAGGGAGAAAGGGGGGGAGAAGCTAAGAGGAAGGAAAAGGAAAGAGAAGGGAGGGGACAGGAGAAGGTGTGGGGACGAGGAGAAAGGGAAGAAAGGAATGCTGCTTTAGGAGATGCACTTGGTAGACAGATGCGTGTGCCGAAAGTGGCCGCAACTGGCTTCCCTCCCACCTGCTCTTCCTACAGGATGGTTTTCATGTTCTCCCGCTGATGTGTGTGGGTCTGTGTTCTCTCCCCTCGCATCCCAGTGGGCTCGTGGCATTGGTGACCGTGGCCCTAAATGGCTTCCACATCTAAGCCATGAAAGGAAATAATGCTTCTGCCTGGGTCTCCTGGGATGCTTGCTCTGGTGACCCAGGCACCATGCCTCAGGGAAGCCCACCAAGCCGTGCCAAGACCCCGGCAGAGTGGAGCGCCCCGGCCCCAGCCCCGGTCTGGCTGAGTTTCCCGGGAGCGGGTCTCCAGCCCTGTTGAGCTCCATCGGCTGATGCCATGCGGAGCAGAGGAGAGCTGTCCCTGCCGACTCCTGCCCAGACTGCAGATTTGTGAGCCAAAGAACTGACTGCTATTGTTCGAAGCCACTAAGTTTTGGGGTGCTTTGTTACCCAATAATAGATAGTGGAAATATAGCTAACACTTGTTGCCTTTTCTGGAAGGGTCGCTGCATTCTCACCTCTGGTTCCTCCGCATGACCCCCAGGTAGCCTGACCTGGTGGGCCGTCTGGAGTCCGGCTCTCACCTGATATCAGCGCCTGAGAATTCCTCATGGGGAAGGAGCCGGTCATGCCGAAGACACTGCTATTGAAGATGGTGGAGGTGCCGCTGAGGATTGCCATGCAGATAATGGTGACAGCAAAGAAGCCAGAGGTCCAGGAAGAGGTGTCCACCTTCACTAGCACAGTCATCACCAAGAAGACGGCCAGCATGACAGTCAGTGAGGCCAGCACACGGACACGAACCGGAACCCTGTGGGGGGAGGGAGGGACGCCAGAAGCGGTCAGAGATCCCCTTGGGCCTCCCACGCCGGGCCACGGGTGGTGAAGGTTCTTAAGGGACACCTGCAGCCGGGAGGCCTGTGCCTGAATCCTGCCTTCCTGGCTCACTAGCTGTGTGACCCTGGCTCAGTGACTCAACCTCTCTGGTTTCAGCTTCTGCATCTGTATGGCAGGGAGGAGAATGGATCCGCCTGCAGGGTGGCTGTAAGGGTCTCTGCAGGGGAGTGTGCAGAGTGCAGGGGGCAATATCAGCTCAGGGCAAATGCTCGGCGGATATTGCTTCTTTTCATCTTGCTGTAAGGTTCAAGGACAGGACAGGAGGGCTCTCACCCCCTGCTCCCCCACCACAGGGCGGAGCTCCCACTGGCTTTGCCTAGTGTTTCAACGAAGCAACCACCTTCGGGGCTTCCTTCTCCCAAAACTTAGCAGTGGGGGGAGGAGGGAGACGAGCAGAAAATCATCATCATCATCATCATCATCATCATCATCATCATGATATAGCAATTACCCAGATAGTACTTAATTTGTGCTAAGTACTCTTCGGAATGTTTCTACATGCTGACTTGTTGCATTCTCGCACCAGCCCTGTAAGACAGGCCCTCTTACCTGTCCCGCACATACAGGGAAGGAAACTGAGGTCAGAGATGCTAAAGAACTTGCTCAAGGTCACTCCCTGTGACCCCGAGAGGGCTGGCTCCAGTCTGTGTTCTCAGAAGGACACTCTGCTTCCTTGAGTGCCCTCCACCCTCTCCCAGCAGCTGGAGCTGCCCGATACCCCAAGGAAGGGAATATGGGTGGTCCAGAACAGGCCAGGGCAGAAGGATTCTCCTGTGATGGTCTCAGTCGCCACGGGCAGCCGCTGATGCATGTGCAGCCCAGGGCCGGCCCCCAGCCCCATGCCAGCAGCACAAACCATACGCCCCTCCCGGCCCCCAACCGCCCAGACACTGCCCTGAAGGGAGGAGCGAGAAGGCTGGCTCTCCTGCAAACAGCACATTTTTATTCCAGGGAGAGAGAATATCATTGAAAGGGGCTGTTTAAATCATCAGATTAGACTAAGCTTTAAGCTGGATTGGATGTTTGGTTAATTTTCCTGCTAACCAGTGGGTGGGGGCTGGGAGAAAAGCCAGATTAGTTATAGACGCAAAAAAAAAAAAATTTTTTTTTTTGATAAAAAAGAAAGACCTGAAAGGCAAAAAAAAAGTATCTACATATATATGTACATAAATAGGTGTGAAATGATGAGCAGGAGAAGCAAGGATTTTCCAAAGTGCTTTTGTGGCTCCAGGCTACCTTGAGTTTTCTCTGATCTTCATTCTGATCCTTGCTGGAGGGAGAGCAGGGGTCAGCCTCTGCTGTGTGAGGGGCAGACGGAAGCCTGAGGATGTGAGGAGGCAGTTCAAGGTCGCGGCGTGAGTCCGTGGGAGCAGGGAGGAGAACCCAGGTCTGCTGAGCCTCCGCCCAGGGCTGTCTGCCAACATGCATTCTCTCTGGCGCCTGTTCCACGAGCGTGTGGTGGGCAACTCCTGTGTGTCAAGCACTGTGTGCGATGACCCGGCCCCCGGCCAGACGAGGGCCAGGCATTCTGCTTTAGTGTGCACAGTGCTGCAGTGGGAGGGCCTCAGGGCATCCGAGGGGGCACAGAACCCAGCCCGGGGGTCGCACCTGGAGGTGGCACCTAAGCTGGAGTGTAAGGTGTGTTGGGATGTGAGTGCATGCATCTGGTGAGAGGGAACGAGGCTAGCCTCGGGCTGCAGGTGAGATTGAGAGCAGAAGCTGGAGGGAATCGGAGCCCTACCCTGGAGGGCCTGGTCCACCTGCTAAGTGCCAAGGCTTGACCCTCAGAGTAGGGTCCAGGGTGGGCGTGCGGGCTTCGCCTGCCAGCATCCCTTCCCTGAGGAACACTCTTTCTTCCACGCCAAGTTGTTCTGGAGAGGTGGCCGGCCACATTGTCCAACCCTGACCCAGCCACAGATCATGGACACATGATGACTGGGTCTGGGGTGACTGGAGTGTCCCATGCCATGCGGCGGGTCGCTGGATTAGGTCAGGGATTAGCATGTGAACCAGGCAGGGCCAGTGAGGGCTCTCCAGGGCTGAAAGGTGGAGAGAAGTGCCCTCTCTGCCACGACCGTGTTGGGGGCTGCTGGTTGCCACCTGGCCGGCTGCATGGAGAGAGACCACATTTGGGATGAAGCCAGGCAGACACATACGGAGCCCAGGGACAGTGCAAGAGAAGGACAGCCCTGGGGACATATGTAATCCCTTAGATCCAGCAATGTGTGGAGGCAGCCCTGACTTTAATTTTCCACGTAAAGAATGAGAAAATCCTTTTTGTGTCTCTATTGTCCGTTACAAGAGTGCAAGTTAACACAAAGAGGCACATCAAGGTTTCTAGCTGGTGGGTGACCCGTCCATGCACCCTCCCTCTACCAGGAAGCAGGCTGCAAGTGACAGGTAATTAACACTCCCAAGAGCAGGCTTCAACCAGTGATGGGGGCGTGGGTGGATAAATACCCCAGCTCCCTCCCTCTCAGGTGTGTGTTCCACACTGGGTCCCAGAGTCTCTAGGCAGGTCAAGCTGGGTCTCTCTCTGTGGGAGCTGGTTTGGTAAGCCATCCTTTATTGGCTGCCTTCCCCTCTCGTTTCCCCCTCTCCGTTCTCCTACCTTCACCTCCCAAATAAACTGCTCGCACTTAAAATCCGTTCCAGGGGCTGTTTCTGGGGAACCCCACACTACGATGCATCTTCCCAGGGTCTGCAGGGGCCTCATCCTGGGCAGGAGCTGGTGGGCAGCCAGGTAGAGCACCTGGACCCCTGGGGGCCCAGAGGATCCGGTGTAAGTGCACACCAGGAGCCCTGGAGGCTGGTGGTCAGGCCTACCTCTGACGTTCTGGGTAGTTCTACACACTCAATCATGTCACACAGTGCCCTCCACCCTCTCCCAGCAACTGGAGCTGCCCGATACCCCAAAGATAAGAGCCAGCAAGGGCCCAGAGCCTGGGTCAACATAATGTTCCCATTTACAATTATAAATATTAAGACAATCAAGTGGAGAGAGAGGGTGGTGACCAAGGCCAAAAAGCTTTACCAGACCCCTGGGGCAAGAAGGCAGCCCAGGGCAGACTGGGAGACATGAGGAGTACTGCCAGGACAGTGCCCTGTCTTGTTCTCCCCCCGTCCCAGGGCGGACACAGGGCCTGGGAGGGACCTGATGAGTATCCGCTGGATGCACAAACTGACAGGCAAGGGCTATGACTAATGCAGGGAGACTCTCTGCTTCTTGACCCCCCCAAGCATGGCAGGGAGACCACTGGAAACATTTGCTCTTTCCAGCCAGCCTTAGGAGTAGCCTCTGCCTCTAACCTTACCTCCTCTCAGCCCTGGTAAAGACGAAGTCCACGCCAGGAATGCTGATGGCATCCCAGGAGCTCTCTGGGGCCTGTCACAACAAGGTAATTAGTTGTCCCTACAGGAAGGTTGCTCTGGAGAGAGCTGGGGGACTTCTCGCCCAGCACCCCCAGGGTTGTGGGAGGTGAGGAGGTAAGTGCCAAAGGCAGGACAGGAGCAACACAGGCCCCACAGGTCCCTTGCCTGCTCAGGCCTCCTCCTTGCCCGCAAATTACCTGCCACGTGACCCATTCTGCGCCTGAGCCTCATCTCTGGGCCCCAGGTCCTCAGGGATCTTGCGTGGGGCTCTCTTCAATGCCCACGAGGGTTTATGAAACATGCCACACGAAGCCCACCCCACACGCAGTAATGGGGGCATGCTGGCCTCACTCTGCTTCAGCCCCTGGGACCCTGGGGCAGGCCACACAAATGTGAGATTCTGGGAGAGGGCTGCCGGCTCCCCACCCCCTTGCTGGAGAGGGCTCAGGACCCCAGGGGGCTGATTTCTTCATAAGTCTCTCAAATGTAAATCCTCCTCATAAGTATTTATGATGCTACAGATTTAACATAATAAAACACTTGGAGATTATGGATGAGCCAGTCAGAGAAAGCCAGGGTTCTCCAGGAGGGGAAAAAAGGAGACATTTCAATCTCGCACATTAAATAAAAAACAGCTTAGCCCCAAACCATCTTCCCACAACCCAGAAACAGACGGAGGCCCACAAGCATTCCCCACATTGCCTTCGCCCCTCTCCTATAGGCAGGAGAGGGCAAGGGTAGGCCCTGGGGTGGGCTGAACCTTCTGGAAGATACCTATAATGCTGAGCCTTCAGAGCCAGCAGCCTGCCTGACCTTGGGAGGGTGGCTGCCTGGGCGGTCCACAGACCTAGACCTCCTTTATTACCTCCTTCCTTCCAGCTGCCTGAAGACAGGGCAGAGGCCCTCACCAGAAGGCTCTGAGATGTGGCTCTGGACGCAGGGAGCAGCTGGGGGACCCAGAGTTTCCAAGTACAAGTGTGGGGTGAGAAGGGTCCCAGTTCCCATCTGGCTTCACCCTGTTAGTGGCCATGTGACCTTGGTGAGCCTATCTTCCCATCCGTAAAATGGGTACCGAGTCGCCTGCTCTCTGGCTGTTGGGAGGATTAAAGGAGACAAAGCTCTAAGGGGTACGAGCGCTCGGAAGCGCCACTCCAGTGTCCTGAGGGTCGACCTTCCCTGCCCCTGCTGACCACTGTCCCAGGCTGGCTTCTGACCTGCAGGATCTCAGGACCACAGAGGAGGTACAACGTCGCCTGGGCCTCCCCTCACTGGTCCTGTGGTCTTGGGTGTAGTCCTGACTTCCGCCTGGGAAGTGGCTAATGTCACGGCTTCCCTCTCAGGTTACTGTGTGTCACCAGGCGTCACCCCTTGTTATAGCTCAGACAATGATGCCAGATCTAGAAGGGGTGGGGGCTCTCACTTATACGAGGCTGGGCTGTCCCTGCTGGACAAACCCGTGTCCCCAGGGCCAGCCAGGTGAGTGGACAGAGAGGATCATGGGAGAGTCCTGGAAAGGAGGGGGTGGTGAGAGACCAAGCGGCCCTCCACCACCTCGGCTGTCACCGCCTCTTCCTCATCCTCCTCCCCTTGTGTCCCCTTCCCTTCTTCCTGCCTTCTTTCCTGCAGCTCTTCCCTCCAGGGACCAGCAGTGCTGAAAGAACACTTGGCCCTGCTCTGTTCCCCACCTTCAAGGACACTGAGGGTAGTCCTGTGTGCCAGAGGAAGGCACGAAGAGGCGGGTTTAGGGTCAGCTGGTTTATGATTGGGGTCACAAGGCCCTCAGGCCATCTGGGCCCCATTCTGCTCTTCATCCTTACGGCCTGCACTTTGGTTTTAAAATGGGTGCAAATTCTTTCCCTCTCCTTCCATTGATAGGTGGGTCTATGTCCCCTTGAAACCAAGTGGGCTTGGGGAATGCTTGCCCAGCTGAGTCCGGCATAAGTGACGCCATGTGGCTGCAGAGATTAGGTTACAAAAACCACGTAGCTTCTGCCTTGCTCTCTTGAGCACGTGCTCTTCAGCCACAAGACGAAAAGTCCTACTACCTGAGACCAACGTACCAGAGACCACAGGGAGGGGAGCGGAGGGTAGAAGAGAAGAGAAGGAGATGGGTGCTGGAGAAGGGCCAGCAGCTCCAGCCCAGCCCAGCTTTCTGCAACCACATCAGAGACAGCAAGTCAGAGCTTCCAACTGAGCCTGATGATGCCCAGAGCATGAGACATACTCATTACTGTTAGTGTTTTAACCCACGACCACGCTTGGGGATCATTGACTGCCACGACAGATAATTGCAATAGCCCCATAGCATAATGTTTGGAAGGACCGGTCTAACCAGGCTTAGCCCACATGCTGCCCTCTCTCCTCCTATGCTCAGAGCAGATACCACCATTCAATCGCAGCACACTCCCTGAGGCCAGACCTGCCTTGGAGTCCTGTTCCACCAGAGATCCAGGCCGGCACTGCAAAGTTAGTGGAGTTGAACTGATTTGCCATCAGGGATCTAAGGTTTCAGGCAGCTGTGCCCAGAGAAGGTTCCTGGCGGTAGCTTAGGGGAAATGTGGGCAAAGTAGCTAGGTCTGGTGCTCCTGCAAACCTAAATTGAGAATGGATGGCAAGAGTTCCCCGGTGGGTTCTAAGGGCCATGACAACTTGCCCGGCTGTCTCCTACATCATTCCTTCTTTCACAGCGCAGCCCTGGGGCTCTCTCCCAGCCCCTGCTCTAACACAGTGTCAGGACGTCCCCACTGAGCCTCTGTGAGCAGTCAACACGAGCCATTCCATGGAGAGAGAGCCAGAATTGTGGGGTGCCAGGCTCTTAACTTCCCACACTCTCAGGAATGCTTGGAGGGGTGCCTGGGTGTCTCAGTCGGTTAAGTGTCTGACTATTGGTTTCAGCTCAGGTCATGATCTCAGGGTCGTGGGATCGAGTCCTGCATCAGGCTCTGCACTCAGTGCAGAATCTGCTTGTCCCTCTCCCTCTGCTCCTCCCCGCCCCCCTGGCTCTCCCCATCTCTATCTCTAAAATAAATACACTTTAAAAATTTAAAAAAAAAATGCTTGGAAGACCAGCTTCCACAAGCCTTGCCCCCCGGGCCTACCCCGCCATCCACATGCTGGCCTTGGGCCACCCCGTCTGCAGCCCAGGCAGCTGGTGACAGACAGGCACCCCAGATGGGAAAGGAGGAAGAGCCGGGTCCCCACATGCCTCCCGCTGGCTGCTGACCCAGTGTCCTAGTGTGTGGCTGGGAAGTGAAAGTCCAGCTCCCTGCCCCGGCTTCCCTCGGCGGGGCCCCAGGTCGCTGGGCTGACCTCTCAGTCTTCCCTGTAGGCCTCCTACTTGGGGGGCTGCCTCTGGAGCAGGCAGAAAAGCAGCAGCTGGGAGCAAGAGGCGCGTGGAGATGGCTGGAGGCGAAGGGCGGGGGCTGGCGGAGGAAGGAACGTGGCCTACCTGTTGACGAGCAGGAAGTTTGCCATGAGGCACAGCACGGAGGAGATGGTGGAGGCGACGGTCAGGTAGCTCTCAAAGTAGTTCTGCAAGCACAGAAGTGAGGGGGCTGCTGATGTCACCGAGGGTGGACGGGAGGGCCCCGGAGAGCGGAGACAGGGCCCCTCCTGGGGGGCTTCTCCCCACTGTCTTCAGAAACCAATGAGTGATGGACAGGTCTGCTCCAAGACGGCATGGTCCCACCCCATGGTGACCTACGACCACTTACAAGGTCACTCAACAGATACCAATATGAGCTGTGCGAACTGCTGGGGACGTTAAGTTAGGATAAGACATTGTCCCTGCCCTCAGAGAGGCCCCGAATGCTCTGCAGCCCATGCTCCCCCTGACTCTACCTGTCCCACCCACAGATGAGCCAATGGGGACAGGACTCAACTGCGAGCGTGTGCACACAGAGAGACTGTGCCCTACCAGCCTGCTTTGCCTCCCGCCAAATTTCAATTATCCAAATGCGCTTTGTTATAACCCAACCACATTCTCGTGTTCTTGCAACCAAGTGGGGCCTCTTAGAAATACACCAACCCTGATGACTGTGGGGAAGCTTTGTTCTGACTCTGGATTTGCTTCCTCGGAGAGATGCTACCCAAGGTCAAGGCCACTTTGGGAAATGGCTCCTAGACTAGCCAAGAGGAGGGAAAAGGGTATTTTTCTGGAAGCAGCTGCAGGGTATTCTAGATGAAGCGTGCATGAGACCACACGAGGAAGAGCACCAGATTATAACGTGCTGGAATTTACAGCTAAAGAAACTGTATGGCAATTGCACGTGGTTCTCCAAACTCAGAGAACTGTCCACTCATTAGGATAGATTTTACTGCGTATCCGTTATTCCTCAATATACCTGTCTTAAAAAAAAAAATCAAAAAGGGCTGACATATCTTGGCTTTGGTCATTGTATGTCAAACCATGAACCCCAGGTTGGTAATGATCATGGGTATTAAGCCATGAGAATAGATCACACGTATGAAGCATTTCCTGTGTGCCCGATACAAGAGCTTTATATTAAGTATGTTGTTTAATCTGAAAAATAAAAGAGAAGCTGTGAGCATTCTACTCTGGAAAGCTCACAAAATTGGACTTAACTGAGGCGATATTTTGAGTTACAAATGTGCCAAGCGCAAGGGACAATGCGTGCAAAAACTTCGCCAATGTGCAGAGCATGGTGGCCGTTGTGGGGATCACGACAGAGAACGAGACACGCTTCCTGCCCACTAAGAAGGAAGCATCCCACTGGGAGTGTAATATAGAGTGTGAAGGTGTTTTCATCTCAAAACACCACGGGAAGAGATGTCAGAATTCTGTGGGGTTTTTTTGTTTTTTATTTTTGCCAAATCAGAGGTAGGAGCGGTGAGTTCTAGAAGGGGTTCTGGGTGGGGGAGTGGGACCAGGGAGGCGGATCACATGAGAGAATGGGAGTGAATATGGGTTTGGGGAAAGGTCCCAGAGGAGGTGGGATCTGAGTCAGACCTTGACACAGAGGGTCAGAGCTGTTCTTTCTGGGACAGTCTGATTGCAACGTGGAGCCCAAAAGAGAAAGATATCATAATGTGCTCCTTCTGGTCTGAAACCGATTGTTCCAGGGTCTCTTTTTAAAGCCTGCAGAGTGCTTTGTGGTCTTTGAAATTTGCACCCTGAATATAAGGTGGTGGTGGCCTTGCAATTAAAATGGTAATCACAGTGAGTGCGGTCCATCAACCATGAGCCTTAGAAATAGCCTTCCTCCTTTGAGGTGCCACCTCATTGTTCCTGCCCTGATGGGCTCAGTAGAGCCTGGACTGGTCCGAGGCACTCAGTCAATTACGTCTTGACACAGTGGCTGAGCCTACGTGAGGCCAGGCAGGCGGCAGGCAGGAGTCACAGAGAAAGGCCCCGAGGAAGAGACAGCCGCAGGTGGGGGGCCAACCAAGACGGCCCCAAATCCGAGCCCCCTAACGGGGCTCCCTTCATTCAGTGGCTGCTCATTCCATGGCAAGTCTACAAATGACCATTGCATGGGATGCAGAATCTCTGCCTTTGTTTTTTCAAGCAGGCTCAGGTTCCCTGAACATTTTAAGAATGGGGATTTTCTAGGTAATTGCATGTTCTGGTTTGTTGATATTTAAGCAGAAAATTGTCCTTTTAATGTTGGAAAGCGTTTTTAAAATATTGACAACGGAGTAAGGCTCTGCCTCCCTTTCTGTGGATGGAGCCCATTTTCTTGGCTTTTCAAAGAGCAGGCAGGAGGGGTGGAATGGACTGGACCCTGGACCATTTTCCTACTGATACATATTGGGGGCTGTAGAAGGTTGCGTAGGCTAACTCAGCACACCCCATGGAGTTTTTTTTGTTTTTTTTTAACTTAGTTCCTGATATAAACATATTGGCGGGGGTGGGGGGGGTTACTTATGATGCCTTTGCCTGTAAGTAGAGTTCTAGCAAAACGTGGTGGGCAGACTCTCTAGGTGGCCCCCATAGTCCCAGCCTCCTGTGCTCACGCCCTGGTATGTGACACCCTCTGCTAAGTGTGGGTGGAACCTGTGACTTGCTTCTAACCAAGAGAATACGGCAAAGGGGCAGACATACAGGATGATGTGTATGGGATAATGTTACATGAGATGGTAGCACCTGTCTTCCTGGACTCTTTTTTTTCCTCCCTTGATGGCTTAGAGGATGCAAGCGGCATCCTGGGGAACCCCAAGTGGCAAGAACTGCAGGTGACCCCTAGTTGCTCAGAGAGGTTTCTGGCCAACACCCAGCAAGAAACTGAAGCTCTCAGTCCTACGACTGCAAGGACCTGGATTCTGCCAACAACCCAAATAGCCTGCAAGTGATCCTTCTCCAGCCGAGCCTCCAGTGAGACCGCAGCCCTGGCTAAGCCCTTGACTGTGGCCGTGTAAGACCCAGAGCTGAGGACTCCGTCAAGCCATGCCCTGACTCCTGGCCCACGGGCACTGTGAGAAAATAAACGTGTGTCGTGTTAAGCCGTTAAAGCGTGCAGCTTTTTGTTACACAGCAATACATTCCTCATGAACAAGGGCTTTGGACAGCTGAGTTCCTACTATCCAGGGTTTTTCTGCATCTTGCTGCCTTCTTGTAGTTTACGTTCGGTTTCTCGATGAAAACAGGGACAGCTGACCCTGATCTTGCTAGACATGAAGACCAATATATTTGCCCATGAGGGAAACAAAGGTTATGCTTGCTGACATCAGTCCCCGTAGCCTTTCCTCATCAACTCCTTTGCTGAAATTAGGTTCATTTTGTGCTGATTCCAAGAAACAGAACTTAGCTTACATGCCACCCCAGTCTGCTCACCTTGCCCGCCCTGCGGGCCATTTGCCTTGCTACTCCATCCCTCGGACATAAAGCCACTGCCCCCAGAGAAGGAGCCGACTGCGAGGGAGAGAGCCCTGTGCTGCACGCTGCCGGACCGCACCCTCGAGGCCCTCGCTCCCTGGGTGACGGTGGGAGGGGTCAGGTGACTCTCTGAAGTCGGGGAGAGGAAAAGCCCCATGACATAGGCTTTGACCAATGAGAGGCAGGAAATGGGAAGGAGACAAGAGATAAACTTCTTGACTTTCTTCTCCCCCAACCACCTGGTCTAAAATGTGGTGGCCCCATGTGGCTTCTCTGGATTCATGCTGGGTGCCTGAGCAGCCAGCAGCTGTGTTTGGTTGCAAAGCTGGGGCCAGCCTGTGTTTGCTCTCTCCCACCCCCGCCTCACTTCCCTTTTCCCCCACTCTTGCTTCCCTAGGACGGCGCACCCTGAGATGGGATTCACATATAACAGGTGGCCTCGGGCTCCTTTCTAAGAAACATCCAGCAGTGAAGGCCCTACTGTCCACCCTGGATTACGCCCTTTGCAGACCTGCAGCTGGCATTTCCTTCCTGGGTTCGTCTCATTTGCCTGCAAGGGATGTTGGGGCCCCCTTCTCCCATTTTACTCCAGGCAATGTAAGAACATTTGAATATTGGTTCAAGCACATTGGCAACTGTCCTGCCCCCTCCAAAGCAATCCGTCCTCTCCATCCCATAGGGCGATCTTATGTCATGCAATGTGTGGGGATGATTCATGCCACAGTTCACCTGCACTTGGGTCTGGTTCCTAGGAGCTCCCTCAAGAGGCTCCGTTGTTATTTACCACACCAGGTGCCCCACAACATGATGGATGAACGTGGCCTCCACCTCCAGAGGTGAACCCAAAGACCTCAAAGGCCAGCGCCGGCCAGGCAGGAGTGGAGGGAGGAGGAGAGCCCCTGGGCAGTGGCACTGGGCGACCTCGGGAGACAGCAGAGTCTGTGCTTTGCACACCCACAGGGAGCACCAATCCTAAAGCGACGAGATGAATGAAGCCCCTCACGGCTGTGCCACATGGCAGGCCTGCTTATACAGTCTGCGGAAAACCTACATCTTGGGGAACCATTCCTGTAGGTAGGAGACTGTGTGACTCAGCAAGCAGGCAGGGCTGGAAGATGGCTGGGAGCAGCAGGGCAGGACATGATGGGATGACAGGGCCTCTCGGAACAGGGTTCTCTGCCTCAGAGGTCGGGAGCCCCAGAGGCTGGTAATCCCACGGCCCTCCGCCTGGCCGGCGGCCGCTGCCCATCCAACCAGCAACCCACTCCTTTGTTCCCTGAAGCTGTGGCCACCCCTGTGTGCCCTGCACTGTGCTGGTGGCTTGGTGTTTACCCTCTGGGAGCATGGAGCCTGGCACCGTCCTGCAGCTGGAGTACAGGGGACACAAGGCATGGTGGGAGGAGGGAAGGAGGGGCCCAGGGGGGCTTCCTGCAGGAGGCCCTCTTGGACTGCAGCCCGAAAGGCCAGGAGAAGTTTGCCAGAAGGATATGGGGAGGTGGCGGTGCTGGCAGGGAGAGAGACCGCACTCCAGGAGGCAGGAACAGCACATGCAAAGGCCCGGGGGATGCTTCTTTGCCACTTATGGCTCGGACCCAAGTCCCTTTGTTGGAACAGACTCCCTGAGGCCCTCCTCGGCATTGACAGGAATCAACTGCACTGTGCTGTGCATCCTGCCCAGACATCCCAGGAGAGGCGGTCACGGAGCCACGGCCCCCACCCCTCTCTTTCAGGGTGCTGATGGGAGACAGCGGCCCCATCGGTCACCGTTCTGAATTCGCCAACCCGATGGGAGGCGAGGCCCAGATGAGGAAGAAAGAGGAAAACTTCTGTTCCTCGTGTATCTCCTCTAAGCTCCCTGCCCTCAACCTTCTCCCTGCCTGCTGCAATCACTGGGGGCTCAGCCCGCTGGAAGTGGTAACACCAGAGTCAATCTTGGCATGGGGCAGGTAAGCCACATGGGGACACGGAAGCCCCGCCGAGTACCAGGTAACTGCCAGTGAGCAAAACCGCTCACGTGTGGCTGCACAGACCCCAGTCCCTTTGCTCTTAATGCAGCCCAAGGCAGAGCTGAGTTTGCTCCCATTTTACAGATAAGGAGCCTGAGGCTAACAGGTGGATGAGCTGCACAGAGGCGCCTACCTGGCACATGCTGGTGGCAGATCTTCTGATGTAAGACAGGGGTGGGGTGGGGTGGGGGGACATTTAGCGGCTCTAGCTGAGGTGGCCTGCCTCACAGATGCCCAGGCCCAAACGCTGTCACTGGGATGGTACCACGTCACCAGCACGCCCCAGTGGCCGGCACTGGCAGTCCATGTGCCTTCCCAGCAGTGAGTAGGAATCGGCTTGCAGACTCCGAGGTCCCATCAGGGCAGCGTCTTCTCTCTGCCCCAGCCCTTACACATGGCTCAGTCCAAGCCAGCAAACAACAGGGTTTGATTTCTCTCCCCTTTGCAGTTAACTCTCTGCTCCTTAAATCCCACGGTCCATTCCCCAGGGCATTTCCACAGGGCGGTGATTCTGAGTTCAGTTAAAGGGAAAAGGATTTGGAGAAGAGCCCTCGTTTCTGTCAGCCACCCGAAATGGATGGACACGGCCCACTGACGAGCACAGAGCACGGTCCAGAGGACATGAGAATTGGGAAGAGCCAGGCAGGCTTCCAGCTTCCCCCCTGACCTGTGTGGACTCCCGCAGAGCCCCGCCTCCACTGGGCCTGGGAGGCAGGGCTCAAAACCCAGACCCGGGGTGCCTGGTAGGTGTAGGGGAGCCCTGCTCTGGCCTGGGTGCGGGGCGCCTGATCCCCTGGTGATGGAGATGGGAAAGTCATGATCATCTGTTACACTCTGGCCCCGCTTGCGAACACCAGCAAAGGGGAGAGCTGCTCTTCAAACAAAATTTAAAAACCCACCAGAGCCAGCTGGCCAGATGTGAGGCCCATTTTACGAGGGGGAACGTTTCCCCTCCTCCGCCACGCTGAGCGGCTCCGTGCTAAGCGTCTCTTCTGGAAGAATTTAATTCCAGGCTCAGCGTCCAGGTAAAGAGGTTTCTTCGGGCAGGGAGGCCCCGAAATGAGCCCGTTTATCTCTGGCAGGCCCCGGGTAAGCTGCTTCTCCCCTGAATGCTATTTGGGCACTTTGAAATAAGTGCAGCCAATTAGCCACGAGCTGTGGCAGGCTAACCCGGAGCCCGGCCGCCGGGAGGCTCGGAGGCAGCCTCATGCAGCCCCCACCTCAAGAGCACGGCGGCAGAGGCAGCTGGCTCCTGCGGGGCGAGAAAAAGCGATTCAGGCCCGGGGGTGGCAGCTCGAGGCAGCAAAGCGTTACCTGGATCACAGGGGCATGAAATTAGCAGCAGTGAGCGGGCGGGAGCCAAGAATAGTCTGCTGCTGCAAACTTGCTGCCTTCCGATCGCCAAGCTCTTGAGCCTGGGATGTGGTGGAGAGGCGCCCTCGCCCTGGCATCGGCCAGGAAGGGACCAGAGGGCAGGTGGCCCCCAGGGGTGCAGCTGGCGTCCTGCCTGTGGGTTCCAAGGCCCCGTGTTCAGGGACACTGGCCCAGGAAAGCTAAGGGGGTCGTGGATGAGCTGGGAGGGCTAGCTGGACAATACCTGTTCCAGGGTCCAGACAGGTGAAGGACACAGGAGACCCGATCCACCCAGGTGTGATAGGTGGCCAGGGGCCCAAGGGCAGAGCAAAGCCAGGTCAGAGTCAGACAGGTAAGGCCCTGAAGGATGCCGGCCAGATAGACCCAGCCACTCTAAGGACAGGCCCCCCTTCAGACCTGTGCGTACGGCTTCCAGGCTCTAACAGTAGCCCACTGATGCTCGGCCTCGTGGGCCATCTCCAGGCCCCGGCTCCTTGAGGCCACTAAAATCTTGCTCTTTAGTGGCCCAGAGGCCCTCCTTAGCCTGCAATCCTTTTTCACATCTCCCTGGAATCCCTGCCAGAAGATAAGCAGAGTTGCTGAGATTTTCTGGAATGAGCCTCCCTACCTTCCCCCGCCTCTGTGTAGAGCCCTCTGGAGCACCCCTTGTCTCCCCCAGCCTATGCTGACTTCCAGGAGACTTGCACCATGAATGCTCACCCTCCCTGCCTGCATTTTCTCTCTCTCCTTCACTGCTGGGCCTACCTTCTCGGAAAGGTAAGAAAAACCTCTCTGACTTCATGGCCTCCAGCCACAAGGCCCCTCCTTCCCTTTGCCCCAAACCCCCTAGACAGGCAGCCCATGCCCTCAACGCTAACATCTTACCCCCTCCCGGGTTGCTCTGGGAAAGACTCCTTCCAAGGGGCTTCTTTGCAGCCCACCGTTACCAAGGCCTGGTCAGGCTCCTGACACCACTGCACCCCTGGCCGCCCGGCTGTAGTGGGCTGAACAGTATTCCCCCAAATTCATGTCTCCCCAGAACCTCCGAATGTGACCTGATTTGGAAATAGAGTCCTGGCCGATATCACCAGTTAAGATGAGGTCATACCGGATCAGGGTAAGCCCCAAATGCAAGGACTAGCGTCCTCAGAAGCAGGAGAGGGCACGCAGATGGAGGCCGGGAGAGAGCCATGTGAACAGAGGCAGAGACCGGAATTACACCGCCAGGAGCCAAGGAATGCCAAGGACTGCTGGGAGCCCCGGGAACCTGGAAGAGGCAAGCAAGAGTCTTCCTAGAGTCTTCGGGGCAGGCATGGCCCTGCTGGCCTCTTTGTCTGCGGCTTCTGGCCGCCAGAACGTGCGAATAAAATGCTGTTGTTCTGAGCCACCCAGGTCTGGGCGCCTCAACACGGCAGCCACAGGAGCCGGCCACACCTGCCCTCCAGCGCTCCGCGCCTGAACTCCCACGCCACCCCTCCTCTTCCTCCCCCTCCTCCTCCTCCCCCTTCTCCTCCTCCTCCACGGCAGCTTGGTCCACCTCTGCACTCTGCCACCAGAGATGCCTCTGAGCCCCACCCTGAGTCTCCTCCGTTCCTGCACCATACTCCTGCCTTAGGAAGCTCATCTCCCCTGGCTTCCATGAGCCCCGTACCTGCATCCGTCCCTGCCTCCAGAACAATTTTCACCGCCTGCCACCCAGGTGGCCTGCTGAACCCCAGCTCCAAGCTCCCTAATCAAAGGCCTTCAAGAGCACCCCCAGCCACCTGTCCCCAGGCTCCATGGTCTGCCCTCCCTTTCCTCAGTGCTCCTGCTCCAAGTTTCTCTGCTTTCCTTCACCCTCATCCCAGGTTGGTCACTTGCCGGTCCCCACACCCCTAGGAAAGGAGAGTGGCTCGCGCTCCCACCCCCACTCCCGGGACTCCTCCCCTGCCCACCCCGGGCTCTAGCCCCTCCCCAGGTTCCCACCACTCAAGCCTCTCCTCGGGCCTGGCCACCCTCTGCCTCCCTGACCCCAAGCCATGCACACGGGTCTGGTCCTTGTCTGCCTCGCAGGGTCCTGCTGCATCCCCTGCTTCTCTATGCAGCCTCGCCCCTCGGCCCTCCTCAGTCTCCTCAGTGCATGGTCCCCCTTCTTTGGCCCCCTTCCGGGACACCGCAGGGGCTCCAGTTTGGCTAAATGAGGACGCCTGTGAGGTAAGAGAGGCCCGGAGGGGAGATTACGGATGGTGTCAGGTAGCAGGCTGAAGAGGGGTGCTGGTCTCAGAAGGAACTGGGGATCCATGGAAGAAGGCTTCTGAACAGCACGGACATGCTCAGTGCTGGGCACAGAGGGGTCCCCTGGCCAGGGAGGGTGGGAGGAACCGAGGGGGAGGAGCAGGTAGTAGTGGCCACGGATGGGTCCATTCATTTCTTCACTTTAAGACACAGTAAAGACAGCTGATCTGCTAGAGGCCACGCACTTATTCAACAGTCACAGCTGAGCACCTTGTAAGTGCCAACATGTGCTAGAGCCTGGGAGGCCATGGGGCTCTAGTGAGGGAGGCAGGAAAAGGAGTAAATAGCAAGTTCAGAAACAAAAAGACTTCATGTCACAGTAAATGCAATGAACAGGAAAACCAAGTAAGGAGCTATAATATAGCCAGGGCAGTGGAGGGGGGGGCTGATGTTGGCGAGGGTGGTGAGCAACTGCCTCTTAAAGGAGCTGATGTTTGGACCCAAGGATAAGCTATGCAAGGGGTGAGGGGAAAAGCATTCTCGGCAGAGGGAACGGCATGTGGTTGGCCCCAAGGCAGGAGTGAGTTTGGTGTGTTCGAGCACCTGGCAAACCAGGCTGATCCTGGATTCAGGGAGTAAGGGAGAGAGTGGGGAGACCAGGCTGGAGGCAGGGGCAGGCTGGGGTGAACAGGCTGGGGTCAGAGTTTGGACCTTATTCTAAGTACAACGGGAAGCCACTGCCGGATCCTAAGTGGCTGGGAAACCTGGTGCTGGTGCTCAGTCATGGAGCCCTCCCCACACTCTGCTGTTCCGAGTGCTTTTCATGTATTCACTCCATTGATGCTTATAGCACCCCTCCCACGGATGAGTCCTATTGCAGATGAGGAAACTGAGGCTCAGAGAGGTCAGGCACTCGCCCAAAGTCACACAGCTCAAACCCAGCTCTCTGTCTGCAGAGCTTGTCCCTTTCCCTGGCGCAGTAGACAGCCTCTTCATTTTACGTCTTAAAGGACCACCTCTGTAGCTAATGGAGAATGGTTTGCAGGGGGGCCCTGGGAGCCAGCGGCCAGCAAGGCTGAGGCTGGGGTGCTGGCCGTGGAGAAGAGAACCAGAGGCACTTGAGACGTTTGCAAAGGTGGGGTTAACAAAACTTGCTGACAGACTGAGCGTGGGGGTGGAGGACAGAGCAACACAAAGGAGACCCCAAAGTTTCAGGCATGACCGACCTGTTATCAGCAGCATGTATAGCTAACGGGGCAGTGGAAGGCGTCTGCTCCGGTGTCACCTAAGGGTGCCCAAACAACAACCCCACCAGCATTCCAAACCCCACCAGGATTCCAAACCCCTGAGCGTGGCACCACGGCGCACCATCCCGGGAGCAGGGTCCTCCTCCTGTTCCCTCTCCTCGCCAGTCCAGCACCAAACAGGTCTTTCACAAACACTTACAGATTAATTCACCATTCCGCACGTATTTGCTGAACTCAATAGATAGTCTAGGCCCCAAGTTCCCGCTTTCATGGAATGGATGGTCTGGTCAAGGAGACCGTCAGCAAACGCATACACAAATAAATGAACGACATGTCAGGCAGCGATCCGAGTTCCAAACAGAAATTCAGCACGGTAGGTCCCTCTATAACAGATCTCAGAACACTAGTGCGGAAAGACCTGAAAGGGAGTGTCTGGTCCAGGGGTGGGCAGCCGACTGCCCCTGGGGCCAAATCTGCCTGCCTCCATGTTTGTAAATACTAGAAACTGGTAGGCCCATTTGCTGATGGATTATCTGTGGTGCAGAGTAGCTGTGAAAGAGATCACGTGCCATCTGGCCGTTTGCAGAAAAAGTCTGCCAACCTCCACCTAGTTTCTTAGATAAGGAAATAGAGCCCTCAGTCACCCAGCAAATTTGAAACACAGTAAGAAACAGAACCAGCTCTCCTGAACCTCAGGTCTTTCTACCACCGGAGGTGAGCACGGAAATTGGAAACATGACTCCTACCAACCCTTCCGCCCCACCCCTCCACCAAACCCCTCCCCAACAAGGCAAGCTGCTCTTTGATTTTCAGCCTTTTTGTTCCCCTACCCACCCTTCAGGCCGAAACCTCAGCAGGCAGAGAAATGGCTCAGAACCAGTTCGAGGCAGGGGTCAGAGCAACAGGGAGCCTAGTCGGTCCACACGCAAGTGATCCCGACCTCTGAGGAGTGACTGCTGATTCGGGGCTCGGTCACTGCTGATGCTCAGGCCGGGCTGTCCTTCCTCTTCTGCATCCTGACCATGTGGCCAGGGCGAGGAGGAAGAGGAGGCCTTCCAAGGAGACTCCCCGCTTACCCACACAGCCCTCGCCAGAAGGGGTGGCTTCTGCACCCCCCAGAGGGCCGACATGCTTTGGTGTCCCAGGGCTGAGAGTGGGGGACAGGGCCCAGGGATATGGCATGTGGGTAAAGAGGAGGTGGTCTGGGGGTGCTCCAGCTGCTCTCCATAGAAGGAAACCCAGGAGAACCACCAGGAAGAGGGAGAAGTCCCGAGAAGACCCAGACAGGACTTGCTTACCCAACATGCCTGCAGGGAGGCCAAAGCCCCAGGCTCACAGGCTGCTACAGGCCTCAGGTGGGTGCACGTGTGCACACAGAGGACCCCCAAGAGGCCTGCTAGGACCCCTCCCCAGCCCCCGCCACCACCACAGACCCCTCCCAGAGGATGATCCCGATAACGAAGGCACCAGGCAAAAACTGATCTGGCTCTGCTCTCTGGATACACTTGACGATCAATCACGTTAAGGAGACACTTGAGCACTTAAGGCCCAGGCCATGTTCTAATTTGTCGAGGAAATCGCCTCTGGATTCCAAGGACAAGTGTGGAAGGAAATAAAATCGAAGGCGAGGCGGGGGGGGGGGGGGGGTGTGGTTGGGGAGCGATCGATAGCCTGGGGGGGCCAGGGAGCAAGGTGCAGGTAGGGAGCTGAGGCCGTGAGCATGCACAGAGAAAATACAAAGAGAATTTGAGAAGTCGAGGCCACCGAAGGCATGACTGACAGCATTTCAAGTCGGGCTTTTTCTCTCCCTCTGCAGGACGCAGCAAGAGCTAAACACAGAAGAAAAAGCCATCACAGGTATATTTATTGGGAACAGCATGCTGGCTGGGTCTGCAGTTAGAATCAGAGGGTGGACAAGGGAATAAAAAAAATGACTCAGTTTTGGTTCTAATTTTTAAAAATGGTTTGAGAGCAGCCATCCCGCTAGCCTAAGCCACTGCGCAGCTGCGGGGGAGGGACCCACCCTCTCTGCCCCATGGTAGCACCCGTGCCCTGGGCAGGAAGCCTGGAGCCCTGGCCCCTCCTGCTGACCCCTGGACTGTCTCTGCCATCTCCTCTTCTGCGATGACAGGGCTCGGACCAAATCCTGCCTTGATTTGGGTTTAGCACCATGCTTTGGAATTCTGCTCTTAAAAAGTGGATTCCCAAGTGGAGTCCACCGTGCGTGGTTTTCCATTTGGAGGGACCTGAATAGCTCTAGGATTGGTCTGCAGGAGCATCACGTTCCACAATGGTGCAAGCTTCTCAAGGAACAGCAGGTAGCAGGGAGGAGTGGTTCCCCGATAGACCAGGAGCACCTGGCAACAGCAGCCCAGGCCCACCGTGGAGAGCAGGAGGCAGCACGGCAGGATCTGGGAATCTGGGCACCTGCCAAGTGTGCCAGGAAACATGATGCAGACTCAGATACCCCTGGTCACAGCCCCGCTCTCGGCTTCACAGCCCTGGGCCATCAGCAAGTTACTTATTGCTTCTGCTTTCCTCCCCTGTCAAATGCGGGCAAAAATGCATCCTCGTGGCCGGCTGGAGGCAAACAGGCAGAGCGGGGTTTTTCAAATTATAGTTGCAGCCCACTAAAGAATATGAAATCCACCTAATGGGTCATGACTACAGCTTTGTTTCCTTTTATCTTTGGCTGCCTTCTCTCCTGTTCCTAAGGATGAATCACCTGCATTCTTTTTTTCTTTAAATATTCTATTTATTTGAGAGAGAGTGAGTGAGCACAAGTGGGGGGTTTGCAGAGGGAGAAGCAGACTCCCCTCCGATGCAGGGCTCCATCCCAAGGACCTGAGATCGGGACCTGAGCCGAAGGCAGATGTTTAACCGACTGAGCCACCCATGCGCCCCTCACCTGCATTCTTTTCTGGGCCCCCCTCCCTGTGCCCTGGAGCCCATGCCCTCTGCTCACGGACCTCACTCGCCGAGCACACAAGCTGGCTGCCATTTCTCCTGAAGAAAAAAGAAAACCAAACCAGAAAATCCATCCCCTATCTTGACCACACTTCCCTGGAACTCCTGTCTTGTTCCTCTCACATGAGTTAGAAAGCTGCCTCCAGGTCCCTCCCCCATCCCCCATCCTCCAGCAAGGTCCAGCGTCTGCCCCTCCCCCTCAGCACTGCTCCCCAGGGCCACCACAGACCTACACAAGGTTAGAGGTTAAATCCAAAGGCAGCTCTCCATCCTCAGCCCAGCTGGCTTTAGCCACTTATAAGGTCATCACGGATGATCACTGGCTCCTCCTTGAAAACTCCAGCCAGAGACTGTTCTTGCATGCGGATGCTGCCATTTCTGTTACAGACGTGGAAGTCTTGCCGGTGAGGTATGCACGGGGCAAAACCTGTCTGGAAACATTCGAAAACACTGGCCTGGAGCACAGGGTTGAGAGCATGTGACGGTCTGGGTTCAGACAGCCCAGTTTGAGTCCCAGCTATCACTCCCTTTCTGCTTGGGAACAAATTACATTTTTTGAGCCTTGGTTTCCTTCTCTGTAAAATGGGTATAATACCTATCCCTTGCGGCTATAGTAAGGAAAGGGATAATGAAAATAAAGCCTCTGGCACACGGCCGGTTGTTGAATAAATCCTGAACGAACCAGCGCCCTTAGCACATGGTGAGAGCTTCCCTCCCAGTGATATCTGGGTCTGGAGGGGAGCTTTGACAACCTGCCCTGGAGGAAGTTCTTCCAGAGAACTCTCATCATGTAAGTCCATAGGGTGGGTGCTCTGGTGAGGGGCAGAGAACAGCTCCTCATTACCCCCATGAGGTAACCTTTCACTTGGATCACGTGGCTGCATGTTGGCCTCACCTGGGAACTTAAAAATGCTTGTGCCCAGGCCCCTCTTTCAACTGCACCAGAACCAGGTGGGTGGTTGGGGCAGGCGGGTGGGCTTTAAAAGCTCCCCAGAGGATTCTAGTCTATTCCACCAGAGTAGCTGGAGAGGCCAGAGAGCATGCTGGTTAGCAGCACAGGCTCTGCTCACCTCCAGACTGCTCCCGAGCCCAGTTCTGTCGCTTGCTAGCAAATGGGCATGGGTCAGTGAGCCTCAGTTTCTCCATCAGGAAACTGGGGAAGATAGTCCCTAACTCACCAGGTTATCCTGCAGATAAAGATGGTAGGTCCAAAGGCGGGTAGGCATGGGCCTCATGGCAGGGACTTTGTGAAGTCAGCAGGTCATTGCCAAGACCTCTGATAATCTGTCTTCCAGTTTCCTCTTCTCCAAACTAGTTCATCCTGGTTCCTCTTAACCCCACCTCTCTGAATTGGTATGTCTGCCCTTGTTAGTAAGGATAGACTTCGTAACTCATGCTCTCCTGCCTTTTTGGGGGGTGCTGAGGGGTTGGGCCAGGACTAAGGTGCTATAATGAGGGGATGTCCTAGGACCCCCCACCCCCACCCCCGCCGCGCTGAACCAGGCCAGCCTGGGTCCCTTCCCTATAGAAGAAATCTCACTTCAGGGAGGGGGGTGGAGGGATGGGGTAACCAGGGGATGGACATTAAGGAGGGCATGTGATGTAATGAGCACTGGGTGTTATACAAGACTGATGAATCACAGACCTGTACCTCTGAAACCAATAATACTTTATATGTCAATTAATTGAATTAAAATTAAAAATTAAAAAAAAGAGATCTCACTTCATGTCTATGCCAACCCACATGAAAGTGGCCACTATGGTGGTGGCCACTATGACCCCCAGATCTTCTTCTGCTCCTTTGCAGACCCATGCCATCCCTATCTTGGATTGAGGTGATGGGGTTTCCTGCCCAGCCATACAGGAACTAATGCAACAGATTTTTCTTGTTGCTATTATGTGTTGGGCACTGTGTCAGCTGTACCCAGGGCACAGGGATGTATAGCAGGAGAGCTGCATTCTCTACTGCAAAGAGGTCACAGTCTAGTGGGGGAGGAAGGCCCATCTGGGAACTGGGTACTCTCATCACGGATATTAATACCCCTGCCTCACACAGGTGCCGTGCGGTTAAATGAGCTAAGGCCGGCAGAGTCCTGAGCAGTGGCCCCCTCACGACAGACACTCAATACCATGAATTGTGTGGCAAGTGCCAGAGGGGGAAGTAGGCTCTGGGGACCCAGACGAGGATCCCCCTAACTCAGAAGGGTGGCAGCAGGAGAGATTCCACTCCCTCAGACTGGGCTAGTGGGGCTCTCTCCGGTTGGGGGATGGATGGGGCAGCAGCAGATCTCCAGGCCTGGGTCCTGGCCCTGTTGATACCGAGTCAGACTGTAGGTCCCACCCATGACCTGGTCATGTCCTGCAGTCCCCTCAGAGAGGAGCCCTGGACAGGCCAAGGTGCATCAGAAGAATGTGTGAGGAGGGCTCGTGGCAGGGAATGACTAAGAGAAGGCGTGCTCCCTCTCCTCTCAGAGGTAGAAAGAGGGGCGGGTCTGGCTTATACTCCCTGGCCCAGGGGCAGCCCAGACCAGCTTGCAGGAGAGGCCAAGTGGAGGGCGAGAAGTGCCCCATAGGATCAGGGACGGCTTACAGAGCCCAGAGCCAAGGGAGGACCTGGGGGCAGGGGTAGGGAAGGGATCAGGGACACTGACAGCTTGGAAGTTGGGTCCAGAACCCAGGGGTAGAGCGGAGGCACCTGTTCTCCCAGGGTGGAAAAGAAGGCCAGACCAAGGGCAGGCTCTCCATTTGGCGGAGACAGGGCGTGGGGCCGTCCCGTCTCCAGGGCAGTCCCCTCTATGCCACTCTCTGAGCTTGACAAATTTTGCAATCATCTGTCCATCTGAATTCTCTGTGACATTCTTTACCACCCTTGCTCACTAAGTGACTGGAGGCAGGTTACTGAAAATCTCTGAGCGTGGCTTTTTGTCTAAACAGTTAATGAGAGGCGAGTTTAACATCCCTGCCAGTATGGTGGGCCCAGAGTCAGGCTCAGAAGATGGTGGCCACCATGACGCCCCACGGCACCACCTCTTCAGAGAAATTCTTCCTTGTTTATCCTCGAATTTTCTGGACTCTGGGCCCAAAGGCCTGTGGGGGAGTTATTCAAAGTTTTGATTCCAGGGACTAGAGACGAGGGGGCAGGTGAGCAGGATGCTTTCTAAACCATCCCCAAAACTGTCCTAGGCAGAAGGGAATGAGCCTGGGAAGGGAGGTGACCTTGAAAGTCACCTAAATTGGAGGGAAGGGGGTCTGTACCAACACTCCTACGCAGCCAAACTCCCCAGTCAATGGTATCCGTCCCTGGGAAATATTAAAAGGCAAGTACAGGAAAAAAACCCAACATCCAGAGCTAATTGAGCTGCAGGTGGTGGCTGGAGACAGACCCATTTGACTCTTCCCTCTCCTTTCCGCAAAGTGGCCCTCAGGTGACAGAACAGACCAGCCAACTCTTGCAGGGAAATCAGGAAGAGAGTAGGAACGAACTGGGGAGGTGGGTGGCAGGAATGAGGAATTAGGCAAAGAAAAATGGCCTGCAAAATGCAGAAATGCCCCAGCATGCTTGCTTCCCAGACCCGGCCCATGAATCGAGGGGTGACAGGTCTCTCATCTCTGATGCCAAGAGCCAGGAGCTCCGGGCAGCCGCAGGTACTACATCTGCACCTGCCAGCACTTGGAAAGAGGCAATAAAGCATCCTAGCAGGGCCTGGAACGCTAAGTGCCTGCAGCTGGGAAGGGGCTGCCTTGCAGCAAGAGCAGCTCGCAGCAGACATCCACTGCTCGAGGCCCCGCTCCCAGGCACAGGCCGCGGCTTCCTCTCCGGCCCCGGGGGCCGAGGAAATGGACGGAGGAGGGGACAGGACAGGTGCACACTCAGTCTAGCCCTGGGGGCCGCCATGGCCGGGTGCTGGCCGAGACAGACAGAGATCTTCTGGAAGAAGCCCAAGTGGGCTGGGTAATTTACCGAGGCTGGCAGGAACTGGGATGCTTGAGTCACGGGTATATAAAAGTGGATCATAAAGCACCCCAGCTAAGCCAGACGTCTGGAAATACACCAGGGCCACATGCAGCTCGGCACTGGGTGCCCCATCCCCCCAAGCGATGATAATGATAATAATGTTCGCACAGCACTTAGGAGTGGGGGCGCCAGAGCCTGTGCTCAGTGCTTTGTGTGCATATTAATTTACCAAACCCTCACAACCTTACGGAGCCTTACGGTGGTAGTAGCATCTTCCTGCTCCGGGCCAGGAAGCCGACGCAGCCCAGAGGCCAGAGAGCCAGGCACCAGAGCAAAGGCAGGGTTTGAGCCCGTGCGGTAGGCTCCCGGAAGCCACGCCCTAGGGAGTGTCTCAAACTCGAAGGGGCCGGTCAGTCACCTTGGGGGCTTGGTAGCCTGCAGCTCCTGACTCAGCTGGCCTGGGGTGGGGCCTGCATCATTAACAAGCTCCCAGGTGACGCCTGGGCCAGGGACCACACCTTGAGTAGGAGGCTCTCAAGTCCGGGACCACCTTCCCAGGACACCTCTTCAGCTGTGGAAATGGGTTTACGCTGCGCTGCTCTGGCCCTGGGGGCGTCTATGAGTCCCTCAGTTGACACAAACAGGCCTTGGCAGGGTGTCAGAACCAAGGGGCTGAGGCCAGGGGAGGGGGTGTGAAGTCTTAGAATACCTCTGTCCCTTCCGCACCTCAGCCTAATTCAATCCCAGGCGCTGCGGTGGGGCTCAGACTGGGATTTTTTTAAACTCCCTGTGTGATTTCAATGTGTGGCCATATGCAGTCTCAGAGACAGACAACAGGGCTGCTCCAGTCATTGTGTTAGATTTATCCCTACAGAACTGGGGAAAGTTCTTTGGGGTTAGGTCAGGGATTTCAAGGGGTGGTGAGCCACACGCCTGGCTATGGCTAGGGTCTGCTAGGGTTCCCTCTTCTTGTCCCCTAGAGGAGGGGGCAGCTGGCAACCCTCCAGCCTGGCATGCTTTCAGAGAAGCCCACACTATCCCCATCCATGAGCTTCCAAGAGAGAGCAGACACCAGCCTAGATCAGCTGTGGACTCTGAGGCTCCTGGAAGAGATTACCCAAACCTCTGAGCTCTCTTCTCCACTCGGCCTTGCCCTTGGCCTCCATCCTGTCTTCTACCTGCCCAGCCCAGTCCTAGCAAGAATCCTGCTAAGTCCATTTATGGAGAAGCCCCCCACCCTTGATATCTGACCACCCTCGATATCTGAGCAAGCTCCTCATCCCCCACCCCTGGTGTGCATGCCCTTGGCCTGCCTTTAGCAAGAATCCCCCTGCCCTTGATGGCTCCTCTTTTTTCCATCCACTAATTCCTCTAATTTTCCATCCACTGAGCTCTCACCCTGCTCCTTGGCTATAAATCCCCACATGTCTTGTGGTATCTGGAGTTGAGCCCGATCTCTCTTTCTTATTGCAACAATCTTGAGTTAAGCCTTCCTTACGTTTTAACAAGCGGCAGAGTAATTCCCGTCTTTAACACTGCCGCTGCCCAAGGCAAAAGTCACGCCACAGAGTGAGCAGCCCGGTGGCGGGAGGGGGCTTGTTGTCACTAAACACTAAAATGTCCACGCCTCACCTTGGCATTCAAGGCCCAAGCAATGACTTCAGGGCCCAGGCAATGATCTCAAGCCTTATTTTCCCCTTACGTGTACCCCCCATACAGGAAAACTCAGTGCCTTACTGCCCCTCACACACCTGAGCGTCCCCCCCATCCTGCCTCTGCTCAGGCTTTCCCTCCCACCTGGAAGATCCCCTCCCTTCTAGTCCACCTGCTCTGAGTCACAGTGATCCCTCCCCTGGTGACAAGACCACTGATCCCCCAGTCTTCATCTCCCCTGTCTCCCGCAGCTGTACAACCTCCCATTTTAGCTGGGCACTCAGTTCTCTGGGATAACGACTACATCTAAAGGCTACATTTTGGGCACCTGGGTGGCTCAGTTGGTTGAGCGACTGCCTTCAGCCCGGGTCATGATCCTGGAGTCCCTAGATGGAGTCCCGCATCGGGCTCCCTGCTCGGCAGGGAGTCTGCTTCTCCCTCTGACCCTCCCCCCTCTCATGTGCTCTCTCTCATTCTCTCTCTCTCAAATAAATAAATAAAATCTTTAAAAAAATAAATAAATAAAGGCTACATTTTGCAGCCTCCTTTGCAGCTCATGTGGTCATGTGACTGAGTTCTGCCCAATGGCATGGAAGCAGAAGCAATGTGTGTTACTTCCAGGAATGTTCTTATGCCTCTCCTTCTCCTCTTGCCGTGATCGCTGGAGCTCCAACAGCCATCTTGGACTGCAAAATGACCTTGACCATGGAAGCTCTACATGGTGGAGCAACGAGGTTCCTGACCACATGGGACATCGTACCAACATTGGGCTGGCCCCTCCAGACTTGAACAGGAGAGAAAAATTCGCTTCCATCTCGTTTTACCACTTTTTTTTTGGAATTTTCTGTAATAGCTGAACTTACTGCTATCAGAGCCACCTTTTCAAATCCCTGGAGTCATGACCTCTGGGTTCTTGGGCTCACCACAGGACAGTGCAGAGAATCACCACTTGCATCTTCTGCCCAAGTTAGATAGTAAGCAGGCTGGAGGCTGCAATCGTGTCTTCCCCACCACATGAAGCATAAGGCTTCACCCACCACACAAAGCATGTCTCAGGACTGAGGTCTTTCTACCGTGCTCCAAACAACGCACTGGTATGCATCCATATTCTCAGCAGGCTGCAAACCTTCCTGGAATGGTACACCCAAGTATACTCGCCCCATCCAGGCTGCTTGCTCCCACGGCCCCCACCCGCTCCCCAGCTCCCAGGACGAACGCTCCCTTACCAGGATGTCTGAACCCACGGGTTCCTCCCCCGAGGCTGGGTTGGAGCAGTTGCGGAGTTTGAATACCCAGTACTCCTTGGCAGTGATAAAGAAGTTCCATGGCAGTAGGCCGCCAATGCCCAAGCTGAAGAAGATGATGTAGGTCCCATGGAAGCGGTCCTCGGGCCTCTGCAGGCCAGGCGGTGGGTGGTCGAGCAGCTTCTCAAGCAGTGTTTCCTGGTCAGTGCAGAGGGAGCTGCTTGCCGTTCTGTAGGTGGAGTTTGAACTGTGATGAAAGTCATCCTCGGAGGCCATGGCCACGGCTGGAGCAGAGAGACACACAGACAGGGCAGGAGATCAGAAGCTTAGGCTGGGTCCGGCTAGGGACTCACCCGTCCCGCAAAGCTGACTCTGCCCGGACCCTGGGTCACCACAGCATGGTTAGAGAGCTTCAGGTTTAAGCATCGGGGAGAACGACAAGATGCCGGAACTATAAGTGACCAAAGCATCACCCCCGTCCCCGTGCAGGACAACATAGGTAGCCAACAAGCTGTGGGCTGGCCGGGAGTAAGGCCATGTGATGCGGTGGGACCTACGGCAATCGATCCAGAAGGGCAAACCTGAGCTCAAGGCCTTCAACTGTCTATGCAGCCATTTAAAAAAAGGGATTAGGACCCTTGATAGGCAAAGCATGTTCTCCAAACTCTTTTCAACTTTATGTGAGAAAAGTAAGGAGCAGGAAAGTGCATAGAATATGTTATTATTTGTGCAAAAAAGCAGGCAGGGCTGGGCTGGGTGGGGAGGAGAATATCCTGTGGAAGGACCCACGGGAAATTTCAGAGTAGTTGCCCCTGGGGAGGGAGGGGTCTTCACTGCCTCCTCTTTTGTGCCTTTGGAATTCTGAACTATGTGAAGGGATTATGTATTCAGAAATAAAATTATAAATAAAAATAAAGGCATTCAAATAAAATAACATTTAAAACAAAAAACTAAAACCATGGTGTCTAGAGCAGCCTGGAGAAGCCAGTTTGAGAGATCTAATAGTCCACTCCCTCATTTAATTTTTGGGAAACCAAGGTCTGAAGAGCTGAAGGTCACAGACCAGGTCCATGGCCAAGCCTGGATTTGTAGCTCCTGCCCGGGTCCCCACCTCTGTCCCTCGCATCCCATCAGGAGACAGCCACTCCCAATCTGTGACAGCACCTAAAACTTAACTGAAATTCTGGGATGCCTACATGACCTTGGGCAAGTCACCATGCTTCTGAGCCTCAATTTCCCCATCTGTAAACCGAGGGAGGCCTTTTGTACGATGCTTATATAACTGCAACTGGCTGCCAGTGCCTGGCCCGTGGTAGCAGCTGCTGCAGGAACGTGAGCATCTTCCCCGCTATTCTGGGCTTGTCCCCTGGCTGGCTGGCTGCTGAATGGCTGCGAAGTAGCCTGCCTGCTTCCATGCTCTATATAGCACCTAGCACATGGCGGCAGCTTGATAAATGGGCAGTACTTCCACGGAGCTGAGGATGAGACATTGTAGTCTCTCCTGCAGTAGCCCCCCCCCCCCCCAGTACATCAAGAAATGAACTCGGCTCAGCCCCCTCGGAGGCTGAGCCTTAGACTCACAGCATCCAGCTGGGCCCTCCTGCCCTGGGGAGACGGGAATGCCCTGTCACACAGGCACACAGCCCTCTCTGGTATCTCAGGAGAGCCTCACAACATTCCTTGGAATTAAGCAGGACAGGAATTTGTGCCTCCTTTTTTTCAGAGGCAAAGAATGAAGCCTTGAACGCAGTTGATTTGCCCCCCATTCAAATAGTAAGAATTCCCAGTAGCTAAAATGAAATCCGGTGCTCATGCAATGTCAAGGTCTGCACCTCGCACTTGAGCCTGACAACAGCACAACATGACAGGTACCACTCTAAGGCTCATTTCACAGATGCAGAGTGAGGCTCCAGAAGGTTCAGTCATTTGGCCAAGGTCACACAGCTGCCAAATGGCAAGGACGAGGTTACATAGCCAAGCAGTCCGAGGCCCACCTGGGAGAGGAGGCTGGCTGGCAATGTGAACCCATGTCTGCTAGTTCCAGGTACAGACCTCCTTCTAGAAGGCTTCACGGACAGTGAGCTGTGAGCAGAGGTGAAGAGGATGCAGGGCACCCTCACCAGTGTTTGCGGAATGAATGGACTCTGTCTGGGTCGTCAGGATATTCCCTCCTACGGGGGCAGCATGTACCCTGGAGCGGGCAGGCAAGAGGCTGCCAGATGCCCGAGCATGCAAGCCAACCAGTCTATTTTCCACTCCCCTGGCTGAGCAGCACCCTTCCCTAGCCTTGTTTCACAGGAAGCCCAGCTCTGACAAACTAACCAGTGTGAGCACACATGCAGTGTGCGTGCCCACGTGCAGACACACACGCATTTCTCAATTAGTGCTTAGAACTGTAAAAACTATGACCCATGTAGGACAACAGACAAAGAACAAGTGGTTCTTTCCAGATGCTCCAGCTACAGGGGTGGGGGCAGGGGCCCGCGGCCGGCTTACTCCGGCCCACTCTCATCTCCACACATCTATTTGTCCAGGGCCATTCAGCCTTGACTGAGCTCCTGAAGAAGGAACCAGAAATTTTCTCTAACCTGGGTCACAGGCCAGGGCACTGGAGTGAGCAAAGTCTTATTACTCTTTATAAAAGCTAGCTGCTGGCTTTTGGATTAAAAAAGAAAGAAAGGAAAAAGAAAGCTAAGGAAGAGCCCTGGTGTCCCCAGCGTGGGCTGGCCTGCCCTGTACTCAAGTCACCTGCAGGAGTTGGCCAGGCTTGGCGGGGCTCCTTTCCTGGGTGACTTGGGGGAAGGGGCAGCACCCCCACAAAGAAGCAGAAGTGTGTGGTGCCCAGGCTGCTGCAGACCACCATCTGGAACTGGGGGCCTGGTTCCCAGGAGGTTTCTGACTCTGGCTCAATCTCCCCACTGTGCCTCGATTTCCTCATCTGTGAAATGAGGGTAGGGGAGCTGGTGATGCTAACCCATGGGAAAGCACTTCTGGGGAACACAGGGTGCCACCCAGACACCATGGCAGAATCGACTTTGGGGTTGGAGGCCCCCGCAGCCTCAGACTCCCCCAGTTTGAACCAAGAGTCAGCCACCTTCTTGGTACTTTGGGCTGACTCGTCCATACCCAGGCCCCCCACAACCAGGCGGTGAGGTCCCGTGTCAGGAAATCCATGAGGAGGAGGAAGAGGAGGGGAGAGAATCCAGGGGAGAAAGAGCATAGCGACCCAGAAAGGGAAAAATTAGCAGGGCGTGGGGGGGGGGGCAGGAGTCAGAGGGGGCACGACGGGGAGGGATACAGCGAGAGGTGAGAGGCGCCGCGGCGTGGCCGGGGCTGGGCGGGCCCCCCCCTCCCGAGGTTGCCGCGGAGCAGCCCCCAGGAGGGCTCCTCGGGGGAGGCCGCCCAAGCGCGAGCCCAGGGGGCGGCCGGGAGCCTGAAGAGCCGGCCGGGGGTCAGGTCCACGCCCGACCTCCGACCCGCACTTACTGTCGCCGCCGCGCCGCCGCCGCCGCTGCCGCTGCCTCCCCGGCCGCCGCGGCCACTGCGAGTCGGGGCTCCGAGGGGCCGCAGGCCGAGCTCCGCCTCCCGGCCCCGCCCCGCCCCGGCCGGGCCGCCGACGCCCGCGCTTCCCGGTTTGCAAACCCTTCCCCCGCGCGGCGGCCCGGCGTCCCCGCGCCCATTGCACAGGCGGAGCGAGCGAGGCGCCGGCAGCCCCGTGCACCGCCCGCGCGGGCCCTGGAGCGCGCGCCGCTCGGCCTCCCGGCTGCTGCGCGCGCTCCTTCCCCCCGCTGCCCGGGAGCCGGCCCCTGCGGTCCCCAGAGCCTGCGTCCGGGACCCGGAAGAGCTCCCGCTCGCCCCCAGACTCCTGCAGAGAGCCCCCTCTAACTGCAGCGCCCATGCCCCTGCTGGCCCAGCCACCCAGCTTGGGCGCCTAGTGTCAGGCCTCCTGTGTGCCAGGCCAGCGCCATGACGCTTTTCTTTGTCACCGCCTTCCGGAGGCCCATTGTCTGGCTGAGGCGGAGGGGAAGCTGGGCCGGGGGCGCAGGGGGTGGGGGGGGGGTGCGGCGGCTACCGGTCCTCAGGACCATCCCGCCAGGCCCTCCCACCAGCCCCCACACATTCGTGTTCGTGTCCCAACGGCAGGCCAAGGGGGCCACCTTTACCCGCCCCTCTTCCTCTCTCTGCCATGCCCTTTACCCCTCGCAAGCCTGAGGGCCAGGGGTGCAAGTATGCCCCTTTCACCGACAGGAGAAGGCTGGGCTTACTGGAAGCCGAGATGGAGCTGCGGTTCTAAAACCCCCGCCCGCCTGTGATGGCCCCCGCCACGAGGGTGCGCCCAGTGCTGGGTGCTCTTGGGGCAAGGTGAGGCTCAGGACAGTTGCCTTCATTCGACAGACCTACTGCAATGAGGACCTGTGATACCGTGATATAAATATATATTTGGGGGGCGCCCGGGTGCCTCAGTTGGTTAAGCGTGGGACTCTTGGTTTCAGCTCAGGTGTGATCTCAGGGTCCTGGGGCCCAGCCAGGCCCCAGCCTCTGCACACAGCAGGAAGTCTGCTTGAGATTCTTGCCCCCTCCCTCTCCCTCTACTCCTCCCCTGCTTCCCGCACGCTCTCTCTCTAAAATAAATAAAAATATTTAAAAGATATATATATATATATATATATATATATATATATATATATATATACACATATGTATTTGGTGTTAAGGAAAGAAAACTGCAGGCCCCAAATGACTGAGTTCCCAAACCGGGGCTTAATACCCAAACTAAATGCAGTTTCAACCTCCCCCAGAAATGTGGCCTTAACTGGTCAGTCAGGAAATATTTCTTTCCAGCAGCACCAATGAATCTGTCACCTGGGGTCCTCTCTATCCCACCCCACCCCCAACGGAAGATAAGGCAATCCACATAATAAGATATCTTGCTTTTCCCCTAGCAAACAACCTCCACGGGAGAGAACTTTTTTTTCCTAAAAACTTTTTTGCCCCCACCCTCCCTTTATAAAAACCTCCCACTTTGTACAATGCCTCGAGTGCCTCTCTGCTTGCTAGATGGGGTGCTGTCCGGTCCATGAGTCATTTAATAAAGTCAATTAGATCCTCAAATTCACTTGGTTGGATTTTGTTATTAACATCGGTCTATGTCCAGTTCTGGACATGAGAGCTTCTGAAACCCTTGGAATTTTCTGGGTAATAGAGGTGATAGTGATGTGGTTTTGGAATACAGGTGAGGTTCGGTGGGGTGAGGTCTGGAGCCGAGGGCCAAGAAAGAATTCTTGAGACATCTTTGGTGCAAAATGGTGGTTTATTAAAGCACGGGGACAGGACCCATGGGCAGAAAGAGCTGCTGCACCTGGGTCTTGAGGAGTGGCTGATTATATACTCTGGAGCTGGGGGACATAAGGAAAAGGGAGGTTTCAAAAGAACTTTCATATGCTAAAGAGGACCAACCTACGGGATACCTACAAGATACCAGAGGTCAGGCCACGGTCAGGTTAAGGTTGTTTTCCCTTCTAGCAAGGTATTAACATTAAGATAGTTGGGAGATCCCTGGAAGAATGTCACACACATGGGTTGCAGGGTGTCAGCTTATGCTGTCTTCAGCTAGCCTTCTGCTCCCTCATCACTAGGAGAGTTTTCTTTGTTTGTTTATAATAAGCCCCTTTTGACCACACCAGGGTTTATGCTAATCAGGTGACTCTTGCTGGGCCCCTAGATAGCTTCTGGATGGGGGAGGGTTGTGCCAGAGGAAGCAACCACAAATTTAGGGGTTGGGATTTTCTGCACCATACCACCCCCGACCCCAGGGGAGAAGAGGAGCTGGAGACTGATTTAATCACAATGACCACGGAGTTCATTAATCACGCCTATGTGCCTCCATAGAAACCCCTAAATGATGGGGTTCAGAGAGCTTCTGAGTTGGGGAACACATCCACTTGTTGGGAGGGTGGTGCTTGGCAACTCCATGGGGACAGAAGCTCCTTTGCTGGGGACCTTGGACCCTGTTCATCTGTATCCTTTATAATGAACCGAGGATAGTAAGTTAAGTATTTTTCTGAGTTCTGTAAGCCCTTCTAGCAAACTATTGAAACTGAAGGTGGAGTGTTGTAGGAACCCCCGACTTTGTAGCCAAGTCGGACAGAAGTCTGGATACCCTGGGCAGCCCATATGTTCGACTGGTGTCTGAGGTGGTGACAGTCTTATGGGACTGACGCCAGCTCCCAGTGGTTGTGTCAGAATTGAACCGAATTGCAGGACACTGGAGAGAGGGAGGATTGGTTGTTGGTGGGGAAAAACCCCACGTGTTTGGTGTCAGAAGTGTTGAGAGTGAAAACTGTGCAGAGGCCCAAAGGTAGGGAGGGCTGGGGTCTTGCTTTGGAGGAGCTTGCACCCTCCCCGGGGACGCAGGCCAGCATTGGAAGCCCTGCAGGGGTGTGCACGGTGCGGTGAGGACATCGGTGGGCAGGTGCCGGGAGTCAGCAAGGACTGGGCACCCACCCTATTTCACAGGGCGCAAGTCCCAGGCTCGTAAAATTAAGTAGCTGGCCCAAGGTCACAGGACGGTGGAGCCTGTATTTGGCCCCCCCCTGCAGGTGTGTCTGATTCTGAAGGGGGCACCTGTTTTCTGCTCTACCATGTGCCCCTCCTAAGGGCCTGGGGGTGGGTAGGGTAAGAAGTGGGATGGAGGGAAAAGGGTATGGGGCTTCCCGATCTGGTGGAGGCCAGCGGCATGGGTGGTAAAAGAACTCACCAAGGCAGAACGAAGGAGGTAGAAGTTTATTGACTACACTGCAAGGAAGAAGCAGGCCGGACAGTAGAGAAGAGACTGTCTGCTAGGAGGCAGTGATGAGGAGCTGCAGTTAAGGGGGCAAATGAGGAGGTGTGGGAACGTATGGAGTTTTCCCCTTTATGGTACCTGTGCCCGATTTTAAGTAGCCCATGGGTCAGCCAGGGCCTCTGGCTATTTCCAGGTGGGTTGCCCAATGAGCCTGTTTGCAGTCAGCTGGGGGGGTCACTGTGGGCCCTTTTATCCCACTCAGGTTTCCATTGTTTAAGCCTGTGACCTAGAAGTGGCCTCTACAAAGGGTCTCTGGGGAGAGGTGACCTTGGAGCTGAATCTTCAGCATGCTTGTGGCCCATGGAGGACAGCGGGGAGGACTTTCCAGAAGGAGCAGAAGGCTAAAGTGAAGGCAGAGGGGAGAGCTGTGACATGTCGGTGGAGGGAGGGATACAAGGCTGTGAGAAAGTTCGGGACTGGGATGGCCCTGAGAGCCAGACTGGGGGTGTGGTCGTCACCCTGCTGGCCACAGCATTCCATTCCATGGCACAGCATTCCATAAGGGTTTTGCAGGAGAGGAGAACAGGTGCCACCAGGGGTAGAGAGGTGACCGTGGTGATCGCTGATCACAGGCAGGGCAGTGGACTACAGGCTGGGGCCACTTGGCTTCAGTATCTGACTGATTTATCCAGCCTAAAAAAACAGATCCATATTTGCAAGGTTTTAATAATTTGGCCTCTTACGCCTTCCAGGCCTTGAACCATCCTGGCTCCCATCCCTGCCTCCCTAACCCAAGTCAGTGCAGTTTGAAATATCCAGCCCAGGACACTTGGACCTTACCTGAAAGGTGGGGAAGGGGCGGGCAGGAAGAGGGAGCTGTGGGGGGCCCTGGGACACTGTTTTGGAGGATTGGGAGCCCCTGTGTGGTTATTGGGGGGAAGGCAGAAGACTTGTCTCGAATCTCTGTTTGCTCAGCAAGCTCTCTGTTCCATTTAGCTTGTGCGATGTGCAGATCGGGTCGAGCAGCCGGATTTCCCCTAGACGCTCCGATCCTGTACGCTTTAACTACAGTGGACAAAATAGGCACTGTCCACGGTGAAATGACAAAAACCAGAAGGCTGAAGACCTTCCCAGATGCTGTCCCTGATGGGGAAGGGGGTGGTCGGGCGTCCCTCTTGCTGCACTTGGCCTCCCAGGGCTGGGCAGATGTTTTCAAGGGACCCAGAACTCGACGTGGAGCAATTCCAGCAGAGAGTAGGTGTCTATTAAGCAGGACTGCTGCCTGTCAAGGAAGGGGGGTCTTCAAAGAGCTCTGCGCTGGCTGCCCCCCACCTCTCTCCTGCAGGGACACCTACTGGAGTCCAACGTACAACTCCATAAGGTAGGGACGCTAGTTAGCTTCATTTTGCATATGAGGACCCTGGGGTTCAGAGAGGTTGGTATCTTGCTCAGAGTCACACAGCTACTAAATGGCCAAGACTTAAATCGACACCTTTCTGCCTCCAGAGCCCAGCTGGGGACATTATCCAAGTCACACAAGCTCCTAACCCAAAGCCTGCTGACCTGTAGGCAATTCAGCAACAGGCAGAACCTGCGTATTCACACAGCTAGCTGCCGAAGAAGTCAGCCAGGCGGCTGCCGAGGCCTCCAAGGCACGGGGTTGGCAGGCCATCTTGCGACGACGCTCTGTCACTGCAGCGGGTGCGGGCTGGTTGGCTGGGTGAGGCTGCACTCCTGCCATCTGGGGCTTACTGGGCCCCCCAGCAGGGCACGTGGGTCTGGGGAGACAAGGACTCATTCATAACTGCTGAGCTAATTGTCTGCTCTCACATTACCAGTTCAAGTCCACCCTCCGACTCTAACCACCTCTCCTTCTGTGTCCCACGGCTCCCTTTGGGAAAGTTCTGTGCCTCCTGGAGATTCCAGCCCGATCCCTCTGTCTCCCCTCCATGCATCAGCCATCTTGCCCTCCACCCTGACTCAGCTTAGATCCCATGGCCCATTATTGCAGTAGCATCTTAGCAATGCCCCAAATTCCCATGCCCCTGTCTCCTAGTGGTCCCGCTGGCTGACCCTGGATGCACCCACCTACATCTGAGCAGATGAGCCTCGCTGGAGAAAGTCCCCAGCTGGCAAGTGACTCCACTCTGAATTCATGGTTACCAACCTGAGATGGGCCTCCAGATTCCAGCAGGCCCGCAGCATGTCTCCATCCTAGGAAGGGGATGGGATCTGGAGCCAGAGGGGATCAGACCTCCCACTTGTTGGTGGCTCTATGCCTCCCCCATCCTGTGAGGTCATCCCACCATAATTCTCCTGTGGGAGTCGAAGGGATGGAGGCAGGCCATCAGGAACCGGAGGGAGCACGAAAGGGCTTGTGGACGCTAAGCTGTGCCTCCTGAAGACCTGGCAGCATTTGGATGGAGAAGGAATGGCTCTAGGGTGGAACATGAGATCGGTTTCCAAATCTTTGAAAAGCTGTCAGGGAGTATGACTTAGACATATTCCTAGTGATTGCTGAGGGTAAAATTAGCCCCTACGGGGGCACCTGGGTGGCTCAGTAGGTTAAGCGTCTGCCTTTGGCTCAGGTCATGATCCCGGGGTCCTGGGATGGAGTCCCGCATTGGGCTCCCTGCTCAGTGGGGAGTCTGCTTTTCCCTCTCCCCCTGCCCTCCACCCCGCTTGTGCTCTCTCTCTCTCAAATAAATAAATAAAATCTTTAAAATACCACTATTCCAGAAAGCCTTTCTCGATGCTCAGCTCAGTCAATGGCCTCTCTGAGCTTCCATGGCCACTTTGTCCACTGGTGTCTCTGTCTTCCGGTTAGGCCACAGGCTCTGAGGGCAGTGTGTGCCTCCTGGACCCTGTGCCCGGGACTGACCGACAGACACGGTGTGCCGGATGAGCCGTGGAACCCCACCCTCCGCCCCACCAGCTTGTGTTTGGGGAAAAGTTGGGACTGGGGAGCTCCTCATCTCGAGCTCCTCCTGTCCCTGGAAGGCTGAATCCAGGGCAGGGATTGTGGTAGAAACGGCTTCCTGTTGAGGACAGTCACCCAGTTCTCCAGGACCAAGGGCTAGGAAGGCTGGGCTCTTGGTGTGGGACGCCTGTGCCCAGTGCAGAGTGACGGGTTGGATGGCAGGTTTTCCCGTGTCGGGCGGAGGGAGGAGGCCGGGAGGGAGGATGGTGCCCTACGCAGCGGAGAGAGGCTGGTGGAGGCGATGAAGGAAGGGGCAGGGAGAGCAGGGGCCCACAGCCCCCAATGGCCTATATAGCAGGCCCTCTGAGGGCTCTAGTTAAACAGGACGCTGGAGTTCCAAGATCAATGGGCTGAGACTTAGCAACCAAAATGAGATAGAGACCGTCTTAATGACAGCGAGGGAGGGAAAAGTTAGGGAGCTCCATGGGGACATCATTAAGGGAGCCTGTTATCCTGTGGGAAACACAGTGTCGGTGAAATGAATTTCTGAGCAGTTATTGGAAAAATAAAACTATTTCATGTTTATACCTCAAGGGGTTGAGACTCTTGGATCAGATCCATTATATTTAAATATTTACATGTACAAATATATGTTTGTATTTGCAAAGATCTTCCTGAGAGGATATATATAAAAAAATAAACCAATTGCCTCTGGGTAGGGAAGACTGGGGACAGGGAGGGGAGTAGGGGGAGGGCGTGAGACAGGGCATGAGACTACTCTTTTGTTCTTTAAACTTTTTTTTTTTTTTTAGCCATAGGCTTGTATCCTATTTTGAATTAAAATGGGCAAGAGTTTTGACAGATTTGCTAAGCGGAACTGGATGAGGTCTTCCTGTGTGTGATCTCGAGCCCGAGGCTGGGGTTGGAATGGGTTTTCTTATGGCCCCCAGTGGCGGAGCGGGGCAGCTGGTGGTCTGAAGCCTGAGGGCTGCACCAGCTTCATCACATCCATGCCCTGCTCTAGGGCACCTCCTCGGGCTGCCGCTTGGTTATAGGGTCGGAACCAGCCCATCTTCTGTCGGCTTCTGGTTTTTCCTCAACCACCCCTGGAAATGTGATGGAGGAGGGCCCACCAGGTGGGGCTGTCACACCCCAGCCTAGAAACAGGACCCCAAATTACAGAACTACACCAGCCAGAGGGAACTTACAGCCTGGCAGGTCTAAGGATAGGGAAACTGAGGCCCAGGGAGGGACAGTGACCCGCACAGCCTCAGAACTAGAACCCAGGTCCCTCCTCCCCAGGCCAGAACTCTTTGTACTTAGCAAGGGGCAGGTGGCAAGGAGAGGCCCTCCTGCTTAGGTAGTGGGCAGAGGGTGAGGGGTTTAAATGGGTACCCTTGATTTCTGGGGGGACCCTTGACAATCTGCCTCCTTATGGGGGCTACTCGGTAGGAAATTACCATCCCACGCCTGACTCTGCCCACCCTTCCCTGCACTGCTGCCCCAGCTCAGGCTGTACCCCCTTCTCTTCCTACCCCCCGCCCCCCCACAGATGAGTGTGGATGCTCCGGGTACCCCGGGTTCCAGGGGAATGATGACATTCTGAGCGGTGTGTCTATGCGCATGCGTGTGAGTACACGCTGACACTCGGGCCCGCCCCGCTGCGCCATAAGCTCCCAGAGGACCTAGCCCACAGGTGCTCCCTACCCGTCGTGGGACAGCCAGGCGACACCTGGCACACACCCCAGAGCCACAGCTCCCTGAAAGTCAGAACAGGCGGGGCCTCTAAGTACCTCATACCTCAGGGCATGGGAAGGTTAAAAAGGGGTCCACGGCCAAATACACCAGGGGCACCCTGTATTAATATGAAGAGACCAGCTTCTCGCGGGACTTCTCAGAGCCTTTCATGTGCTGATGGACACTGTGAGTCTCTCTCTCTGAGACCAGAGGGTACTTTCACTCCAGACTTCAGAGATCACAGCATCCACCATGAAGCAGGCACAGCAAGCTGGAAAATGCTGGGACTAGACTCAGCTCGTAGGGAGGCCTGACGACCAGCTAACAGGGCCCCTGCCAGCCATAGGGCCCCTTTGTGCAAAGTAGAAAAAAAACACTCCTTCAAGATACTTTCATCTGTGGGAAAATTAACACCAATAGGTTGATTTTATTAGAATAGGACCTTTACTGCCATCTGCTGGAAACATAGTAAATACACAAATCTACAATCTGTGAGAACGGCACCATTCTCCCTTTCAGGTATTTAGAAATGATACTCATGTCCAGTGTGTCACCTGCCCAACCATGCATAGCGGCCCTGAGTCCAAAGTCACGTGATCCCAGCCCACCCACCAATCCCTTTCTACATGCACCATTATGTTCCAGGTGAGTGCTCTAAACTGACCTCTCGGCCTCTGCCCTTCTGCGTTTCTTGTAGGCAGAAAGGGATGCTGGGGGCTTCATGTCCACTTATCACCTAGCTCACAGCTGGCTCAAATGACTGACCCCTGAACATATTCCATGAATGCTTTATGCACTGAGGGTGTCGACTGGGGAGCAGGGATTGGGATCCAGATCCAGCACGGGCTCTACCTTGCTATGTGACCACAGAGAAGTATTTATCTCTCTCTGGGCCAGTTTTCCTCTCTGTAAAATGAAGCAGTTGAGCTTGATTGTTTCCAGGAGCTCAGAGAGCTGTGACAATGACCATCCAATCCCAAACGCACAGAATTTTGAGAAAAGCAGGAAGGTCATCCCAGTTGCTGATAGAAAGACAGTCAAGAAGACAACAGAATACAACTGGAATTTTTTTATTAGACTAGGAAATATAATTTATTTTGTAAAAATTAATTTTGTTACAATAGGAATGCTAAACGTTATGTACAGGTTGAAGTTTACAGAATAAACAGCGGTGGGATCGGGCCATCCCCGCAGCCCTACATCCCCGGGACACATAACCATGTCCACGGCCCAGGCAGGGGGTCCAGCCCTTTGCCCCCAGCAGAGCTGCTCCCTGCACCCAAACTCCTGGTCACCTTCCCTCTGAAGGTGTACTAAGGGACCTGGCCCAGCTGCCTGGTTGCTGGGAAAAGGGGACCAGAGGGTCCTGGGTCTTCCAGGAGATGGAGAGACCCCCACACCCTTAGGAGGACCCCTGGTCTCTGCTAGAGAAGGCAGAGGAGAGGCACGTAGAAGATACACCGACTGACCCTGTGGACTCAGGGAGGTCACACACGCACATCCGGGTGGGGACATGTTCCTGGGGTGGGGGGGGCGGGCAACCTGATGTGCCTGCAGACAAAAGCACGCACACCCAGGGCACGCACACACGCATGCACGTGCGAGCACATCCCAGCGATGAGAGAGACACAAACACCCACTCGAGGCTCCTGCAAGCCCCTCGGGGGCCCCTGATCTGCCTCCCATGGGGCACATGGGTCATGTGCGGCAGCCGCTTAGGCCTGAATAAGAGGAGAAATCCTGATACTAGCCTAAGGTGAGCGGTGTGGGGCTGCAGCCACGGCAGCCTCAGCAGAGGACTGATGGATGGAGCCAGCAAATCCTTTCCAGGCATTTCTTATAAAGCTGGACAGTTTGAACCCTCCCAGGAGGCTCCAGCCAATTGGTTCTGTGTTCCAGGCCCTGGTACACACTTTCTGGAAATCAACTGAGAAATGGCACGTGGGTGGCTGGCCTGTCCTCATCCAGCAGGAACTCTCATCCTGGGTGCTGGGCATGGCAGACCACGGCCAACCTCCCCCCACTAGGGTTCCTACTAGAACCCTAGAACGACCATGTGTCAGAACCCAAAGGGAGTCAGACAGCTGCAGGTATGAAAAGGAGATGAGGCCCAGAGAGGGCAGTCCTGTGCCTGAGGCCACACAGCAGTTTACTGGCACAGCTGGAGCTTGAGTGCTGGTGTTTGGACTCCAGGCTGCCCGGGGGCCTTTTAGAGACGGATGGGAAGGGCACCGGGAAAGCCCCTGTGGCACTGGTCAGGCTGCTGTCAAGGCCATGCTGTCACACAGGCCTGCATGGCTCAGGCTAGGAGGCATCGGGGACGCGGAGCCCACAGCGGACGGGCACCCTGGGCAGGGAAGGCTCGCTGCCTTTGAGAAAACACCACCCAGGCACTGGGGTCAAGAGCTGTCGCTGCCCCACCCCGAATGCAGGCCTGGCCCCTTCAGCAGCCCTGATAGAAGAAATCCTCTCAAACCGAGCAGGCCTCTGTCTGCCCGCGGCTAACCTACCCCCCAGGGGGGTCGGTAGGTGGTGAGAACCCCCATAAGCCCCAGAGTCCATGGCAGGGAAGGGTAAGCTGGGGACACCGCCTGGGACTGGAGCTCCCAAACCTGCTTTCCTTCCAGGAGACCAGGCTTTCAAAGGCCAGGATATGCCCAGGCTGGTCCCAGCAGCTGCTCATGGACCTGCTGGGGCAAGCCCTGGGGTCAGAGCCTGCCCAGAGCTGTCGGGGGTGGGGGGGCTGGCACTGGCTTTGCCCTGGGTGCCAAGGAGGAGAGAGAGGCCTCTGTGCCAGTTGTAAGAGCCGGGTCCCAGCCCTTGTCAGCCAGTCAAAAAGGGACCTTGTTTTGATGGCTCCTTGGAGCGTCCCGGAGCAGGCTGGCAAGGGGGTGCCGGCCCCTCCACTCTGGCAGCCCTGCCTGTTCAAAGCTCACTTCAAGACCTCCCAGACTGCAGAGGGAGGCTGAGAACCGGGCTGAGGGAGGTGCCGGTGGAGGTCAGAGCTGGGAAAACAGCCCTCCCCAGGTCCTCCTCTGCTGCGGGGCGGGGGGAGGCGTGTAGAGCCCAGCCGGGCACCCACCTCCCGGACTGCAAGGCTGACTGCTGACGCATTCTTCAAAGCCACACCGAGGCCCAGAAGCTCAGGCTTCTGCAGTTAGAGGCCCTCTTATCCATCCCTTCTGTTTTATAGATGAACTGAGGCTGGGGAAGACCAGTTTCTGGATTCCTGGGCATTAACGGAATGCCAATGTGCTGCAGCCCACCTAGTCTACGGGCTGCTAGGTGGAGGGATGACCTGGCTGGTCCCATCCTGGGGTGAAGGAGAGAAACGTCCATAGGAGACTCTGTCTCCCTCCACCCCACTTCTTTCTCTGCTTGGGCCCCACCCCCTTCTCCAAGAGCCACCAGACTGGGACACTGGAAACACTGTCCCTGGCTCACAGCTGGCCCGGCTTGCCCACACTTTCTACCCCAAGGCCTCTTAATCCGGACTCCCCAGGAGCCCAGGGAGCCTGTGGGGCATCTGCCTGGGGAGGTGGGTGGGTGGGAGGACCCCACCCCACTCCAGACCTCAGGGCTCCTTGGCTTTATAGATTCAGCATCTGCTTACGATTTTAGAAGGAAATATGGTACCATGGCTAAAACCCCATTTGACCCTGTACAACTGGGGAAACTGAGGCCTTGTAGGAGTTAGTCTAAGACGGAATCCTTAGCAGCAAGGTGTTCTCTGTTCTGTCTCTCTCTCTCCCTGATAATCTCTCTCTCACACACGCACACACACGCACACACGCTCACTCCTGGCCAGAGCCATGAGCAAGCCCACACTCATCCACACTCAAGAAAAGAGTTTTCTATTTTTTTTGTGTTGTTTTTCATTTTCTTTTTTTTTTTTTCTTAAAAAGGACTTATCCAAATATCTGGATAATAAATCATGTGCGTTTCCTAAGAAACTGGGTTTTTCTTTTCCCTTGTGGTTTTGGTGTTGCTCTTTTTCTTCTTGGAGCCTGACTAGCGGTCTGAAGTTTCTTTCTTCCTTTCCTTTTCCTTTTTGCTTTGGACAGGAGAAAGCAGTTCGTGTGAATTGTACTTGACTCTTGAAAGAGGAAAATGGTGTGAAAGGAGAAGGGGGCTGGGGGGAGGGAGAAACCAGGACCGAGGGAGAAACTGAAGGACGAAACTTAGACAAACGTAACCCAGAGCTCCCGGAGCGGCGGTAGGTGGTGTGGAAGGAGTGGGGAGGGCCACCTCCTGGTCCCCCGGGCTGCCTCCAGAGACCTCATGGTGGTTCCCCGCAGAGATCTGATGGCAGGAGGGACAGCAAGGGGCAGAGAAGGAGCACTGGGTCCTCTGGACAACGGAGTACATGGATTTGCTAAGGCTGGTCGTGGTCTGGAGTGGGGCGAGGGGAGGAGGAGAGGGCGACTCCGGCTGTGAGCTGGGGGACCGCAGAGGCTGCACCGCCTCTCATGAGGCTGCCCGGGCCTCCCTGTGCCCGCCTCCTGCCCGCCCACCCAGCCCACGGTTCCGGGGCCGCTCAGCAGTCCCCGTCAGTGGCCATGGCCACCAGCATCTCACTCTTGCCCATCTCCTCCAAGGCACTCGCCAGGCTGTTGAGGTCCCCGTCGTCCTGCTGCAGAGCTTCCCAGAGGTCCAGGATCACACCCGTGGGGCTCGCTTTGGTGGCAAAGTAGTTCAGGTACCTGGCAGAGGGAAGGAGAAGGCCATTGGGCTCCCCAAACACCCAGCACCTCCTGGGAGCTTGGAAATGGAGAGAGCCCTGGGAGGTGAGAAGACTCTGTGGTCCCACAATCCTGGGTCTGAACCCTAGCCCCTCTGCTGGGGGGCTGTGTGGCCCCGGGTTAGCCCCTGCTCCTCTCTGAGCCTCGGTCTCCTCCTCTCTAAAATGGAAACTGTCTTGCTCGTCATCATCCATCATCCCTGTTAGTACTACCATTGAAAGACACTGGCCCCAGGAGAGACTGTCCAAACGTAGCCTTTCATTCTTTCCTCCTCCCACATCCGTTCCCTGCTTGGCCTCAGCCCCCACGCTCCCCCGAGAGCAGGAACTAAGCCTTAGACACTCTGCAAAGCCCATCCGTTTCTAGTAAGGTGTTTTGTATGTGGCATCTGCTCAACACAGGTTTATTAAAGGGTTTCTCAGTAAGTATGTAATAATAAGGACTATTGTTGCCATTATATTTATCCAGAAGAGCTTTTTAAGTTCTCCAGAAGGGTTTTGACATGAAAATATACTCTGTCACCCCACAAACATTTCCAGAACACCTGCTCTGTCCTGGGCATGGGGGTGCAGACAGTGATCACACCTGGTGTCCTGGCTTCCCCTGATTCTCACAGAGCACGGCGCTCCTCAAGGAATGGGCTTCTCGGATTTAGCACACTGGAGCCTGAGCTCCTGATCTACCACGGATGGAAGGATCTGCCTGGACTGTCGGGCTGCCTGCCCCACCTGCCCCTTGGGGACAAAGGGAGGCTGGGGTGGGACGGGCCCGGCCCAACACCCACCGGTCCATGGAGAGCTTCTGTGCCAAGAGCCGCCAGTCATTGCCCCGCGAGTTGGGGGCGTCCAGGCTGTTGCATATCTTCTGGCGGATGGACAGTGGAATCTTGAAGGCATAGGGCCCCAGCTGGGTGGTGACTGTGTTGCCAGGGGCAGAGCAGAAGGCGTCCAGGGAGCTGGCAGGCGTCTGGAAAAGCAGGGGCAAGGTGAGAGGGGAAAAGCGCGCTGTCCCCTCCCCCCCCCCCCATGCACAGCACTGGCATCTGTCCCTCCAACCTTCCTGCCCGGGGACTGTGAGCTCACGGAGGTTCCGGTCACTCCCCACGCTCTGGACAGGCTCCAGCTGCCCAGTCAAAGACCTCCTCCCCTGGAAGCTTCCAAGGGCCAGGGCTCCATGCCCAACCCCCAGCCCTCGGGGCGCACCATGCTCACGTACTGGCCCAGGCTAAATGCTGATGCCCTCTCGTGATTACAAAGCCACAAGGAGCCTCAGGCACGGTCTAATCCACACAGGACCACTTTTACACGTGTGGAAATGAAGTCAGAAAGGGGAGGTGACGTGCCCAGGGTCACACGCCAAGGTAGGGGCGGAGCGGGGCCTAGGCCCATAGCCAGTGCTCTTGACACCATGCTGCAAGGAGGTTCTAGCGCTGTTGTCCTGGCTGGCCTGGGTTTCGTAAACCTCAGTCTGGATTTATAGCGGGGGAGAACCGCAGGCCTGGGCCAAGTGCTGACCGGACCCGAGGCTGATGGTCTCTGTCCTCCCTAAAACCCACTCTCTGACTTAGATGTTGCCACGGGCCAAGCACAGCAAGTGGTAGCTCTGAGCAGAACTGCGCAGGTCCCAGCTCAGACTTGGGAGGGGAAGGGAACATGTCTTTACAGGAGACAGCACTCCCCCCCAGCTGAGGGGGGAGCATGGGGGTCTGAACGCTGTCCCCCCCGGCCCCACAGAGGGTCTGGCCTCTGGCCTCACCTCTGCCAGTGTGGCGTGCAGCTGGAAGATCTGGCCTTCCCCTTCTACCTGCCGCACACAGATCTTGCAGGTGAGCTCTGTGGAGGCCAGGCTGTGCCTCTCCAGGGTGAAGGTGCAGTGCAGGGCCTTCTGGCTGCCACTCCAGATGTGACAGAAGGGGATCTCCTGAGGGAGGGGCGGCAGGGTCAAGGACGGGAGGCGAGCCTGCCCTGCCCTCAGAGGCTGGTGATGAGGCCAGCCTCGGGGAGCGCGGGGACCTCTCAGTGGGCAGTGCAGGCCTCTCCATCCAGACAGGCAGAGGAAGAGGAGCTGGTCAAGGGCCCTTCAGCTGAGAAAGGGAGCATATGGGGGAGAAGGCACAAGTCTGGATGCGTGAGTGTGTGTGCAAGGGTGTGCATGCGTATGTGTACGCGTGTGCGCGCGCATGTGTGTCTGGGCTGGAAGCCTTGCAGACTCAGTGGTGTTGTGCGGATAGGTGCAGGCACGGGGATGTGACTACTGGGGAGTCCTCTGCATGGTCTACCAGGCATGAATACTCTTAGAGATGGTAAGGCCTCTCTGAAGGTGATGCGTATAGACATTTGTGTGTGGGAGTGTGCCATGGGGTGGGCACCGAGCGTGGGGCTGTGCCTCAGGATGACTGGGAGCGTGAAGAGTGGGGTGGGAGGGAGACAGAGACTGGGGGCGGGGGCGAGCCTAGAGGAAGGAGGCAGGGCCAAGGCCTGGGCAGGGGCACTGGTCTTCCCTGGGCAGCCCCTCAAATGCTCCCCCCTCCCCAGCTTCATTCCCCTCCCGCAGCCCTCACCTGGTACTTGGCCAGCAGCTTGCTTCTCCAGTGGGCATGGGGGATGTCGTGCAGAGAGAGGCGCAGGTTGTGGTAGCTGTCTTTAAACAGCAGGGGTTTGGGCTCCTCCACTAGATAGCCACCCAGCGTCCGTTCCAGCTCCAGCACGTCCTGAGGGCCAGGAGGCAATGGGAAGGGGGAGCCCATCACACTTGGCCAATGGGTTCTTCTTGCTGCAAGCTGGGGGTCTGGGGACACATGCGGGCAGTGGGAGCCAGGCTGTAGGCCTGAGGGCAGGCATCCATCGGAGCACGGGGCCGGGCATTTGGTAAGTGCTCAGAGAAGACACACCATGTGAATAGATGGATGAATGGACAGATAATGGGACAGATGGATAGATGACTGGATTTATAGATGACTGGACAGATAGATAGAAAAATGGATGCATAAATATAGACAGACAGATGGACGTGCAGACGGATATACAAATGGATGGGTAATAAATAGAAAGACAGATGGAAGGAAAGATGAATGAATGCTTGGTGATGGCTGGAAAGACAGATGGACTGCTGAGTGAATGAGTATACAAATAGATGGGCAGCAAGCTGGATGGATGATGGATGGATGGACGAGCGGATGGACGGACAGATGGGGACTGAACAGATAAGGAATGCCATCAAGCCAAAATGTGGCAGCTCCCCTCCTGACCTCCACTCCATTCTCTGACCAAAGCTGGACCCTGGCCAATGCACCAGTGCTGAGGGATGCAGGCCGCAAGAGCATTTCCCAGAGCCTCCAACCCATTCGGGGCCTTCTGGAATTTCAGGCCAGCTTAGCCCAGCAGAAGACACTCTCCCATGAGGCCTTTCCACCTGTGCTGCCTCAGTCCGTGACTTGGAGTTTGGGACAAGTCACATGCTACTAGGAGACAGGAACTGGAGGAGACCACAGACCATGGGTGGCGGGAGGCCTAGAGCTACAGGAAAGGGACCAGAGGCTTCACAGGGGGATGGAAGGAAGGAAGAGGTTTACATGGGGCCAAGGGGCCATGCTCTTCCGGTGTTAGGATGAGCCTGAGGTCCTAGGAACGCAGTGGAGGGCTGGGGAGGCAATGGGTGGGACTTGGAGGCGGGGATGGGGGGTGGGGGTGGGGGTGGGGGTGGGGTGGGCAGGGTGCTACTAACACAGGTCCACACTGCCACCATCAGGCTCTACGTGCCCAAATCTGACACCTTCACCTTTCTGCCCTCCCTGCCCAAACCACTGGCACCTGCCACAACCCCTCCCTCATGCAGGGGCACCGTCCGTCCTTTTGCATATACTCAGAACCTGGCCGTCAGCCCCCACGCCTCCCCTCCCCGCCCCTCCCCTCCCCCTCCCATCAGGCACTGGGTTCTGTCCATTCTGCTAACACAGCAGCCAACCCCCCGTCCTCGCGGCTGTCCCTGCCTGGTGTCCAGGGCCCAGTTGCAGCTTTCAGCTGGCCTCTCTGCCTCTTGTCCAGCCATTCCCCAGCATAGCACAGGGGCTTTCCAAAAGAGCGCCTGTGAACAGGGGTCCACCGCGTCTATGCCGCCGCCCACTGGATGGATCCCAAATTCCTGCTCATGGCTCCCAAGGCTGCTGGGAGCTGAGTGCTGCCCACCTCCCCAGCCCCATCTCTCTCCCTCTGTCACATACACACAGCCCCTGCAGGCTTCGTTCCCTGCAGGAACGACACACCTGCCTTTGCGTTAGCGGCTCTGCCTACCGGAAGGCCCTTCGGCCTCCTCGGCCTGGCACCCCTACTTGGCTTTCGGAGCTAGGTCTAAGGCTAACTGTGCTGTGAAGCCTTCTCAGGCCCTCCCCCTCCCAGTCGGGTGCTCCTCACCCTCCGTCAGGGAGCTCCCTGTCTGCCCCTCCTCTAGCCTGGAGCTTGGTGAGGGCAGAACTGTGCCTGATTCCTCTCTGTATCTTGGGGGTCTGATGCCATTTCAGTGTTGGAGCAATGAATGACCGATTCATGAGGCTGATGGTGGAAGAGGGGTACCACAATTCTGGGGTGGGGGACACGGGAAGGCACGGCAGCTGGTGCGTGGGGGGCGCTGCACGGAACCGACGGCGCGGCCTTACCTTCAGGGCCGCGGGCGTGTCCTCCAGGCAGTAGACCCTGAGGCTGTACTCCAGGGAGGTGCAGAGGGCGGGGACGAAGATGGCCAGCTGGAGCCGCTTGACAGCCGAGCGGGAGTAAGACTCACCCGTGAACACGTAGGTGCCCAGCTGGTCCAACAGGATGTGGCAGGACCTGGCCTCCAGCTGACAGTAGCAGGGGGTGTTCAGGGTCTCCTCGTCCAGAGTCACCACCTCCTGCAGGGTGAAGCACACAGGTCACGGCTGTGGAGAGGCCCACCCAGGCGGGGCCAAGAGAAAAGGGGCTTTCTCTCAGCTTTGGAGGCTTCCCAGAGCAGGTTCAGATAGCGGGCCCGGCCTCCCAGCCTCGGCTCCTCACCTCCCAGTGGCCCTGGTGGGCCTGGGTCTTGAGCTGGAAGATCCAGTCACCGTTGCTGACTTCAGCACAGTGGGGTACCGTGAGGATGACGGGGCGGCACAGCAGGAGGCCCGTGGGCCCACAGGTCACCGAGGGGCTCAATACTGTCTGGGTCCCTTCTGAAAGTGGGCTGGGGAGATGGCAAAGGGCAGGGGGCAGACAGTGAGGGGAAGCTGGAAGCTCAGCAAGGGCTGGGACTGGTGTGGGGCTCCCGCCTCCACCCTGGCTCCTGGGTGGCCCAAGGCAGGTCTCCACCCCCTCCCCCGGGGCTCCCAGAGGTCAGGGGTTAAGGAGAGACAGAAGGATGGCACAGGCCTTAAGATTGTTCTCAGATTTCTGCTGTTCACGGCCAAGTTCTCACAGCCATATTTTTGTTCGCGTTTTGAAGGGTTCTGTGCTCTTGGGATGTTTTGGACAAGTGTTGCTAAACTGCCCTCTAGAAAGCTGCTACCAGTCTGGGCTCCCGGCAGCATGTCATGGGGGGCCGAGTCCCCACGTATTTGTCAATATGAAAGTTTTATCATATGAAAAAAAATCTGTAAATTCAAGAAGTAAAAAACTCCTAATATCTCATGGCTGTTTGAATTACTATTTCTTTGACTACAAATTAGGCTGAATATTTTTTCATAATCTACTGGCCTCTGTGTGTGTGTGTGTGTGTGTGGGTGTGTGTGTGCATCAGAGAGAGTATGCGTGAATCACTTCATATCCTCTGACCAGTTTTGTAGTGAAATGTTCAAAGCCTCTTTACATAGTAAGGATATTAACCTTTTGTCATAAGGTAGCTACTTTGTCAATTGCCTTTCAGTTTCGTGATTAGTCTAGCAGGTTTTGTATGTAATAAGATCTGTCAGTGTGTTCCTTGGAGGACTACCTCTGGCCTTAGGATCAGGTGCAGAGTGGGGGATGATGATATCTGAACCCAGGGTGGACAGGTAGCAGGGAGAGGAAGAGGAGGGGGGCAGGCCAGGCCGGAACTGAGGTCTCTCTACTCACAGGGTGTTCTCTGCCTTGTTGATAAGGAGGTACATCTCATAGAACTTGCCCTGGGGGATGGCTCCATTGGGCACCAGCAGGCTGACCCCTAGGGGGAGAAGGAGGTCAGCAGGGAGGGGCTGGAGGGAGTCTAAGAGCTTAGAACAGGGGTGGGGGGGTGGCTCCTAGCTTAGGTCCGGAGGGGGGGAATACATCTCCCGAAATCCAGGTGGTCAACAGCAAGGGGTGGAGAGAGAAACTCTGGGGATTGGGTACAAGGACAGACCAGGTCACTGACAGGGGTGAGTTTGTCGGGTAACACAGGGGCCCCTGGCATTGTGAAAGGGTATAAAGATGGCAGAGACTCAAAGTCAGAAGGCCCCAATGCCAGCTCCAGCCCCAGATCCGTTTGAAACTGGGAAACTATCAACTGATGGCTTTGCAGCCTGAGATGGGCAGCCCTGCCTTCCCAGTGGTGCTCTGTAGGTCTGTTGAATTACGAAGAGGTATTCTCTCCTACTTAGCAGATGAGGTTTACAGAGTGGCTCGTCGAAGGTTCCCCTGCCTTAGTGGGGCAGAGAAAGGCCTGGACCCCAAGTCTTCTACTTTATTGTCCTTCTTCCCCCTGGGCCTCATGTTTCCCATCTGAGAAAAGGGATCAGGGAAGTCCTAGCTTCTATCGGTGGAGGGGGTGCTGGGGATGCCTGGAGGGGACATGCTGAGGCCGGGCTGAGAGGCAAGCAGAGCAGGAGCCCACCTGTGCCCGGGATGCTGAGCCTCCCACCCAGGCAGCCGAAAGTGCCGCTGACGCTGCTCCCCGGGTCACGGGGCAGGCCCAGGAGCTGCTGGGGGCCGAGGCTAGCACTGCGCAGGTGCAGGAAGTGGGCATCCCGGGTGAGATCGCCAGAGTATGTGCCGGGCGGCAGGACCCCCAGCAGGTCGGCCCCATCGGGCAGGCCTGGCCCAGAGCCGGTGGTGCTGGAGTTGTAGACCTTGATCTTGAGACTGGGCAGGGGGTCCAGCAGGGGTGAGTTGGTCATGGGGATCTTGTCGGCTGAGTCCTGCAGGGCATACATGGGCCCGCGGTAGATGCCAGCACTGGCCATGAGGTCCGGGGGCGCCGACGGGTGCAGGAGCTGGGGATTATCTGCAGGGGTTGGGGCTGCCGTCAGACCCAGCTGTGCCTCACTGGCCGGCTCCCATCCTCTGCTCCTACCGGGGGCCCTTCTCTTGCCAAATCCCACCCAGTGTTCAGCTGCCAAAGGCTCAACTGCCATCCGCTGCAGGAAGCTTTGGGGACTCACCACCTGGGCTGCTCCTCTTCCCTGTGTCTCTCTGATCTACACTCATCCAGTTATCTGTAGAGCAAAGTCTAGGAAAACCCCGGGAGGGATCAAGAGCCCCCGCTGCGGTCTGGCTGGTCTGGCCGGCTGCCCTGCCCCTCTGGGTGCCCCAGCCTGCATCTGTTCCCCCCTCCCAGGTATCCCCAGGTGCTTACTGGGCCTCGCAGTCTTGAAGTTGACGGGGTGGAAGCCGCCAGTGAGGGCGGCGGACGAGTCGGTGATGTCAGTGTCGAAGTCCCGGCAGTTACGGCGGTACACCACCACGCCCACCACCATGAGGACGCCCACGACCACGAAGGCGGACACCACGAGGCCTGCGTACAGCGCCACGTCCCCCGAGGCCTCCAGCACTGCGGGCACAGGAGGGCTGCGTGAGACCAGGTCCTGGGGCAGAGACCCAGGTCCCAGGACAGACCTGCGCTATGCTAGGTCCTAGTCTCAGCCCCCCCACGACTGGCCGGGACCTCAAGCAAGCCTGAACCACTCTGCACATCGGTCTCTGCAAGTAAAATGGCCTCAAGTCCCCTGCCCTGCTTTCCTCCCAGTGCTGAAAGACAGGCAAAATGACTCATCGTCTGTCCCAACAGTGAACTCATGGCTCATTGCTGACAAAGAGACAAGGGCTGTGGCTCAGTCTGTCCTGTCCTGGCCAGGAGGTTAACTGAGGGCCCCATTGCAGCCTGCGGCATATCCTCAGGCCGGAGGTCCCGGCTCCCAGAACTCTCTGCAAGCTGCCGTCCTGAGCTCAACTTCCATCCTCTGCTGGGGGTGGGGGTGGGGATGGAGGCAGAGAAGGAGCATGAGGAGGGAATGAGATGCAAGGCGATGCGGTGGAGAGGAGGAGAGCAGGTGGAGGGGAAGGAAGGGGCTCAGGGAGGCCACCCGCGGCTCACTTCCCTCCCCCAGGCAGGCCGCTACCCAGCTGCAAATACCCCTGTACGGGCCAGGCAGGAAGGTGTCAGGGTTAAGAGGGAGGGTCTACACGGCAGTGCCATCCGACCGAGCTTTCCACAGCGATGCACGTTCTATGCTGTGTTGTCCCATGTGACAGCCACGAAAATGTGGCCGGTGTGACTGAGGAACTAGGTCTTTAACAATGTATTTAATTTTAACTAAGTTAACAGGAAGTTGAGAGAGCCACACGTGGCCAGTGGCTACCACACGGGACAGCACACAGGCTGAGCCCAGATACCTGCTCTTCCTTCTTGTTTGTTTCGGGAGCTCCAGGAAGCACAAGTCCCGTCTCCCCTCCTGGGGGGTGGGGAGGCCTCAGAAAAGTAGGCCTGCTTTCCCTGCCTGGACCCTTCCAAGCCCCACTTCCCTGGTGCAGACTGAGCCTTCGGCAGGTAGGGCGTGGCTCAGTCCTGGTGTCTGCCTGCTCCCGCCGCCTTCTGGCCCCATCTCTCCTCAGTCGCCCTCATTTTTGGGCTCCCGGAGGTTCCTGGCCCCCGGGAGAGCTGCCAGAGGAGGCCCTCAAGGGCTTGGCTCTGCTTCCTGATGCTCTCCCTGACCACTGGGGGACACCAGCCCAGCCCCCCCTCTGAGCTGGGCCCAGGGCCTCACAGCTGATTTTATGATTCTGGAATTATTTGGAAATTACGGTTTAATTACCACAGGCCAATCTGCCTGAGCAGCTTTACTGCTCTGGGGCTGCCACAGCACAGCCTGGGGAGGAAGCTGACCAGCCCCCTGGGGCTGACGCTGGGCAGCGGGTTTCCTGGAGAACTAGTCCCGCTGTTGGGGGTACAGTGAGGGGCTCCGGGTTGACAGTGTGGGCCTGGGTGCTGGCCCTGTCACAGAGAGGAAAGCTGAGGGTGCAAGGCTAAGAGCACCAGCTTTGGCCACATAACTAGTTAGATTCAAATCCTGGCTGGATCCCCGGTCAGTCCCTTCCTCTCTCTGAGCCCCATCTTCTTCCGTCACGGGAGGCTGGGGACGGCGTCCTTTCTGTCAGCTGCTGGTCTGCCTGTCTGCACGCGATGGAGGTCGTGACGCGTGCAGCACCGGGGGCCGGGGGACCCCATGGAGGGTGGGTGAGGGGGCACCTTCGAGTCTCCCTGTCCCCCACCCTGCCCTGCACCCACACCCCGGAAAAGCCAGTCAAGGAGAGCCAGGGATCCCCCAGAGGAAAGAGGACAGCCATGAAATGGGACTTACGGTGGCTTTTGGGGTCACTTAGAGTTTTCTTATCTGTCGAGGGAAATAAAGGGAAAGACAATGACATAGGTGGCAGAGAACGGGTGGTGAGGTGACAGGAAACGCGCAGATGAGATGATGCATGTGGCGGGTGGGCAGAGGCCCCCAGGGGCTGCTCCCCCGCAGCCCGCACCGGATGCCTGGGGCAGGCTGGGGGGGCCCCACTCGTCCGGCTCGAGCCCCCACCCCCAGGGGGCCCTGCCGTCCCAAGGACTCACTCTGCACGCACAGCCCGTCCGTGCAGTTCTTGGAGTCGAGCAGGGTCCCGCTGCAGTCCCGGCCTCCGTTCTGGGGCGGGGGCGCCATGCACTCTCGGCTGCGCCAGTGGGCACACTCGGTGCTGCACGCCGACCACTTGCTCCACTCCGTCCACGCTCCGTCGACTGTGGGAGCACGGCACACAGCACGTGGGACACCGCGCGCTTCCGCACACACGTCCCCGCGCGCTACGGCAGGAGAGGGAGCCAGGCGCAAGCACAGCCACCCCCAGCCACGGGGCCCCGTGCCAGGGCAGCCGGGGGCGCTGGGTGGGCGGGCAGAACACACGCACACACGGTCCCTCACCCAGACGCAGCCCAGGGCACTCACAGGGACTCAAACCCAAGGCAAACACACAAGAACATAAGAGCCGGGACAAAACCAGGCATGCAAGGGACCCACGGAAGGGGACGCGCAGGGTGAGGCGAAGATGAGAGGAGAAGAGAGGACCTTTGCAGGATTAGGAGTGGCGGGCAAGACGTGTCTAGGTCAAGGGCAGGAGCACAGGCTCCTACTGACCCCAGGCAGCGCTGGGACCCCGGCCCTGGGGGCTGACACCGAGAACCCTCAGCCTGGGGGCAGGAGAGCCCACCCCTCCGACGGCAGCTCTGTGCCCGTGTCTGTCTCTCTAGCAGCCTGGCGCAGAATGAGAGGCCAGAGGCCACGGCATCCCGTCCGGCCTGCTCCGCCAGCCGCGGGCCCCAGGACAAGCCCCTACTGCCCCCCACAATGGGGAGAGAACGGCCACCCTGAGCGTGGCAGCTGACACAGCACAGAAAGTGGGGCTGGGAACTGGGCTGGGAACCGGGGTGGGCGGGCTGCCGGCTGGCCCGCGGCCTTACCTGGGCACACGGTGGTGCAGGCGGTCTTTTGGAAGGCCTGGCCCTCACAGAAGGCGCCTCCATTGAGCGGGGCCGGGTTGGTGCAGGTCCGCGTGCGCTTCTGCCAGCCACGGCCGCAGCGGTTGGAGCAGGGCGACCACTCTGCCCAGCTGGACCAGCCACCGTTCACTGCGAGGGCAGCGGGTGTCACCTGCCGGGCCTGGCCCTGCGACCTGTGGGCCCCCTAACCCCATCTCCAGCCCCCACGAGGCCCTTCTGCTGAGGCCTGGCCTTTCCTAACTGGACCCCTCCCGCCATAGCACCGGGGACAGATCTGGGCTACAGCCGTCAGCACCAGAGGGGACCAGGGAGGTCACGGTCTATCCCCAGCCTCATTGTACAATGACAAACGATGGTCCAGAGAGCGCTGACGCTTACCCAAGGTCACCCGGTAATGGAGCCCGAAATGGGGTTCTTTCTACCACACTCGAGGCCTCTCAGCTATGGCTCTGCCTCTCCTGCCCAAGGGAACAGCAAGGAAGAGCCTGCAGGCCTAGGCGGCCGCTCCTCACTCTGCTGGGACGCCAGGCTCGGGCATGAGGATACCGACTGGGCCCCGTTCCAACCCCAAACCCAGGAGGGCCTGACTTGACTGCTAGCTTGGCTGTGTGATCTCGGTGAAGGCCCCTCCCCTCTCTGGGCCTCAGCCGCCCAGCTGTCCCCCGGGGCCCTGCTGGCCTCCTGGGCAGGACGCGGTGAGTGGGCAGACGGCCCGGCTGCCCCCGGGTGGGCCGTACCGTAGACCGTGATGGTGGCGGTGGTACTGCGGCGCTTGGCTACAATGTTCTTGGCCACACAGGTGTAGTTGGCCGTGTCCGACAGGCGGGCCTGGCGGATGATGAGGTTGTGGTCGATGGTGAGCAGGAAGTTGGTGTCCTGGGTGGGGTCGATGATGTCCTCATTCTTCAGCCACTCCACCTGCAGGAGTGCGGTTGCGGGGGCGTGAGGGCCCGCTGCCTACTCACCTGCATCCCGGGGAGTGGGCCCTCTGTGGAGGGGAAGGGAGGGCGGCCAAAACCAGGATAGCAGTTCTATGCATGGCCACCCACGGTGGTGACACGGTGAGGCAGGCCCTCCACGGGCCAGGCCCTGTGCTGGGTGGTACAGAACCCAGTGCTTGTGACAACCACCCAGCAGCTGGACGGCCTCAATTTCATCAAATGGAGGGCGGCATTTATTAGCATCGACCCCACAGGGATGTTGCAAGGACCAAACACGTTAGTGTGGAAAGTGTGAAGAACAGTACTTAGCTCCCCGGAAGTGCAAAATAAGCATTAGCTAGTAGTGCATGCCTTCACCATTAAGGCAAAGGCCACGTGGGGTGCATCATGTTTAGGCCCACGCATTATGGAGACCCTCTGGTGTCCATAAAGCTGGCGCTTTGGCTTCTGGGTGGGGAAGGAGGATTCGGCCACTGGCTTAGTCTTATAAGAGACTGAGCCTGGGGCCTGCCCAAGGTGCCCTTGGGGATCTTGCCCCAGCTCTGCCCCATCCCTCGGGGTTATGCCTGTGGAGGGCCTGGCTGGGGTCCACACATTCTGAGTTCTGCAGAGGTGGTAGTTCCCTTCTCTGTCTCAAGCCTTGATATTCCCATCTATGAAATGGGGAGAGCTCTGGGAGGCTGAGGCACCGTGGCTGGTAGTAAATACCAAGCCTGGCTGGTCTCTGCCATGCCTAGTATTCCCCTTGTCCCCCCTCACCTCAGCCACAGGCACCCCCTCCGGTGGCCGGCACTGCAGGAGAACCTCCTGGTCCAGGGGCACTTCCTTGCCCAGAGGCTCCTGATCGAAGTTCTTGCGCAGGTCTGGGAGAAGGAAGAGGGGTCACCAGGCACAATGAGGTGGAACCAAAGCCTGAAGCGCCCCGCTCTAGCCACTAGGTGGGAGTGCACACCAAGGGAACGGGCTCGACCTGGGGCATTTCCTTGTCACCAAAGTGGGGCCTCACCGGGTGGAGCTGGGGGAACAGGTTTCCCTCCCTGACTCTGGGGTACTAAGCACAGAACAACCCAGGATGGTGCGGAAGCAGGCAGCTCCCTTTACAGAAGTAGGTGAAAGGGGCCGTTAGAAATCCTGAGGCCAGAGGTGGCCCCGTTCTGGGTCTAGGAGGCTTCTTCTGAGCGGGCATCCACGGGCCCTGACGTCCCTGCGGTGGGCATCTTCAGCCAGGGATGCCCCCACAGAGGAGGAACTTCCTTTCTGGGGGGGGGCATGGGCAAGGGGAAGGGGCCCCGGGGGAATGGGGTGCGGGGGTGTTGGGACGGCGTACATGCGATGCGGACATAGGCCCGGCGACTCTTGGTGGTGCCGGCGGAGCTCCAGGCCACGCACTGGCACCAGTAATCCTCCAGCCCGAACAGCTCCTCCACCTGCTGCCGGGACACCTCGATCTGGACCTCCCGTACCCGCAGGCCTGAGAGGGGGAGACGGATGTCAGCAGGGGGCGGGTCTGAGGATGGGAAGCAGGGGCCATGGCACTGGGATATCTGTCTCTCTTCTGCCAAGTGCCTCTCGTTTCCATGTATTTCCCTGGCTCGAGCCGCCACTGCCACTCCCCTGAAGACTGCCCCGGCTAGCGCAAGCCCTCTGCCCCCGTGCCAGCCATGTCCTGCCCTAAAGCCGGGGTGTGCTCTGCAAAATGCACAAATGCCACGTCACTCCCCTGGTTGTGCCTCCGGTCCTCACAACACAAAGACCTCAATCCTCCACATGGCTGCCAGGCCCTACACTGTCTACCCGCCACAGCCTCCCTGGGCATCTTCCCCGCAGCCACAGGGCCTTTGCACATCCAGTTCCCTGCCTGGAACTCTCTTCTGTCCCCCCTGCGGCCAATGGACTCCCAGTCACCATCAGCTTTGGGCTGGGCCTCACTTCTAGAGGGAAGGCCCCTCTGACCCTGGCCCACCCCAAGTACCACACTGAGCACGACTGGGCTGTGCAGTTCTCTTTCCCTGCCCAGCCTGGTTTCCCCACAGCACTGACCACTCTCTGGAACTGTATCATCTATTGATGTGGTCATGTATGAATTACATATTTCCTGCAGGAGAATAAAGCAGGGCTTTGCCCTGTTTACTGCTGGGGCCCAGGACCTGGCACAGAAAAGGTGTTCCACAAATATGTGAAGACAGCATGTGGCCTCTCTCTGGGTAGGAGCTGGAGCTGGTGGGAGGCCTCTCTTCCTGGGAACCCTCCAATCTCTCAACAGCTCCCTACTAGGGCCTGGAGGCCTCTCTGGATAACTGGGTCCACCAGCCTGCCCAGGAAGGATCAGTCACTCTTCTGCCAACCTTCGACAAAGCCCCTTATGCTCAGAAAAGGAACGAACCCTTCTGGGTTAGGATGACCATCCAAAGCTCTTCCCCAAAGCTTGTGGGAGGACAGCAAGGACTCCTCCTCCAGGAAGCCCTTCCTGACTACCCCCATTTTCAGAATCCCTAAAGCTGCTCCTCCCTGCCATGTGTACCAGCTCATCCTCTCATGCTTACACGTGGGTTCTGATAAGCCCCTCAAGGGCAGGATTGCCAACACTCCATGCTACTGTGGCATGGTGGTCAAGTGTAGGGTTGGATGGCTGGACAGGTCTGAATCCTGGCCCCAACCTGACTCCCCAGCTGTGTGACCTTCACTCAGTTACTCAGCCTCTCTGAGCCTCAGTTCTCTCATCATGGTAGACACTCAGCATGACAATCACTCTGCCATAGCACCCAGCCAAGGCTGAATACAAATCTACTCTGGAAGGTCATGTGGATCTCATGCAGCCCCTTCCTTCCACATGTGAAGAAACGGAGGCTCAGAGAGGGTCAGTGGCAGGCCCGACGTCCCACCTCAAGGTGCCGGCAGAGCTGAGATCAACCATCTGTGTCTTGGCCTGGTTAGAGCTCTACTCTCCCAGTGAAGTGCATTGCCTTCGCTCTCCTGGATCATGGGGTAGGATGGCCTTTGCACTGGGAGCCCAGACAGTGAGGAAAACCCCAGGGATCTAAGTGGGAGGGGGCTGGGGGTCTGCCATCGGGGAGCATCGGGAGGGAAGAGGCTGCTCCTGGGGGACTGGCTGGGCCTGCTCACAGTGGCTGCCCGGAGTCCTGGCTCGACCAGCAAAGCGGCGTCGCCCAGGCCAGCACAGCCGGGTCCCCCACCCCTCATTCACTGGGCTGTGAAACTGGAAGGGGGGGTCCCTCTCAAGGGGGTCATCCATCCAGAAGCCCCCAACAGCTGGACAGACAAACCATCACCCAGTGGGGCTCAACACCTTGGTGATGGTCACCAGCAGACAGAGAGAGGACAAGGACCTTCAGTCGCCCAGACTTGGGCCCAGCACCAGGTGTGCCCCCCTCCGGCCCGGCGGCCACCTGGCAGGTGGCGCCTGGGCCGGGACACCCAGGCTTGGGCTGCTTGCCCCAATCCGGCATGAGCTGGTGGCTGGGGGGCTTGTCTCGGCTCTTCTGGCCCCCAGCTGTCATCCTCTGTTCTTCCAGGGTCTCCAGGAGTGCCAGGGTGGGGAGCAGGAGGCTGAGGAGGAACCAGCCACACGGCCGCCAAGGCAGCGCCCACAGGACAACGGTCTATTCTTTGTCGCTAATGGGGACCAGAGTGCCCCAATTTCGGGGTCTGGCAGGGCTCGCGTGCCTGGTAGCAGGGGAGAAGGAGCCATGCTGTTACTATTACTTGTAATTGCAGGGTTTGTGAGAGGCCCCAGCAGGGTACACCATCCCTTTGCTCGGTCTAGACCCCCACCACTGACCTCCGATCAGGGCCAGAGGGGCTCAGGGGGACAGAGAAATAAGGACAGGTTTCAAGAGGAAAGAGGCCAAGAAAAAGCCAGAAAGAGGATAGAAGAAATGGGGTTTACTGAGTGCCTGCTGGGTCCTGGCACTATGCTCAACACTGCAGGCCCCACCGTGTTCCACCCCCATGGGGACCTTCCGTTAACATCCCAGTTTACAAGGAGAGGAAGTGGGACTCAGAGAGGGTGACGGACTTCCCAGAGTCACACAACCAGAGACTGGGAGCAGCTGGGGTAGGCTTCCTTTTTCTCTCTTTTAAAAATCCCTGATTTTATTTTTTAGATTTTGGGGGAGCATAAGACTCCAAATCTATTTTCTAAAATTCTTTCAAAATGTTGGTAAAATATATATATAATCTAAAACTTACCATTTTAACATATACAGTTGAGTGGCATTAAGTACATTCTGGGGTATGGTTTTAAGTCTGGGTGGTTCTGAAATCTGCGAGCTTTTCACAGAAAAACGAAGTTGGAAGGAGGGAGAAAGGAGAGAGAGTGAGAGAGAGCATGTTGTGGGGGAGACAGAGAGACAGACATAAGGGAAGACAGACATAGAGAGACAGGGGTGAGAACGGAGAGGCCGGAGAGACAGAAGGAAACAAGAGAAGGCTGAAAAAGAAGGGAGAGAAGGATGAGGGAAGAGGTGGTAGCAGCAAGACCAAAGCAGAGGCGGCTGTGGGGCGAGGGGTCCCGGGCACCCGGGCCTGGCTGGGCTGCCTGGCACTGGCCACCTGCAGGTCACCAGCAGCAGCATGGCCCTGCTCCCCGGCCTGAGCCCTGGAAAGGACCCCCCGAGGGGCCTGGGGACACAGAAGCCCACACCTGGCCTCGGGGGCACTGCTGGGGGTGCCCAGGACCCCACGTGCATCTTCCTCTCAGGATCCGGGCTATGTCCTAGCACCACCTCTATGGTTATTTACTTGCTAATATCAACCTTGTCTTTTAACCAAAAACAGCTGATCTCTATGGAGGAGACGCATCCTTCTCACGAACGGGAACAGAATCGCTCCCCACAAACACAGAGGCCCTCTGACACTAACGATGATCTAGGATTCTGGGTACATGCTGGGGGCCAGGGCTGCAGACAGGGCAGCTCCTCTTCATTATGCAAGGGGCACGGCAGGTGCTGGGGTGTGCGTGTGTGCCTGTAAGAACTCTAGCACCCCCCCCCATTGCTCCCTGATGTAAGCTGGAGGTGGAGAGAAAAGGATTCGGTGCTCTTTCATTTGGTAACCCAATCAGACAGGGACATGTGGTCAACCGTTGGGGAGATACGGATCCAGGATGAACCCCAGAGGGGAAACTGAGGCCCAGGGGGAGCCATGGCTGTGTGAAGTCTCACACGGAGCCCAGGGTGGAGCCAGGCCCAGGACCCAGCGTCCCTGGCACCCCTGGGCCCTGGTGTCTTGGGGGTGACCGGACGAGTGGGGCAGGCTCACCCGTGGCCTCATCCAGGCCCTCCTGCGTGACGTGGTCATTCTGGCTGACCCACTCGCCATTGCACTTGAAGTAGATCTGTGTGGCGGGGAAGGCGCGGCAGCGCAGCTCCACCGGCTTGTTCTTCACGATGTAGGCGTCCTGGGGCTCCTGCAGGAAGTGGGGCAGGGGCTCAGCCGGCGCCGACGGGAAGGAGTCGGGGAGCACCTCGCTGCCAGAATCCGTGCCTGTGGAGGGAGGGTGGGCTCCGTGAGGCTGCAGGCTAAGAGGAGGGGATGGGCAGCTGGAGACCAGCTGGGATGCCCTCTGTGACCCCGGCAAGGTCTGGCACTCCTGGGGGCCTCAGTTTCCCCATCCCACCCAGCTCTTAAGAGCTTGTGCTTTGGAGCCAGTCCTAGCTCTCTGATACTGGGCGATCCTACTTCTTTACAGATCGAGATGTCAGGGTGGCCTGGAGAGCTGAAGTGATCCATCTGGACGAGGATACCCCTCTAGCCCTCCCCAGTGTCCCCTGCACTGGACCTACTGAGCCTCCCTCCAGTTTCCCACGGTGATGCTCCAGGACGTGAAGGGCTGGAATGGGGCTGAGGCCGGAGCACAAAGCAGGCTAGCTCTGCCCTGAAGTCACAGCTGCCCTTTGCAGCCCCGGCCAGCCAGGCTGGTGCAAGTGGAGAGACAAACCAGGACCCACAGAGGCATGAGGTGGGGTGAGGTGGGGCGGGTGGCTGCACCGGGCCTGGATTCCTTGGAGCTTGGCACCCCCACAGGGCCTCCTCCTCCAGAATGCCCAAGGCAGGCAGCAGCATGGACGGGGAGACCACCTCCCCAGCAGCCTTTACACAGAGCCTCCCCTCCTCTGGGCTATGTCTCTGCCCCACTCCTTAGCCTTTCCCACCTCAGCCAAACCCACACCCTCCACCCTAACCACAGACAAGAAAACTGCAGAGCCTGGGAACGCAGATAGGCTGTGCCTCCAACAACGTCCTCCCCAACAAGGGGCCAAATGGGAACACTGGCCCACCGGCCTCCCTGGAAACAACAGCGCCTCATGAGGTGAGACAAACAGGAAGGGAGAGGGGCTGGCCAGCAGCAGCGCTGGGAGGGAGGGAAACCAGGCCAGGCCAGCCCATTGGTTCACCATCCACTTAGGAAAATTGACTTTCCAACACCAAGCGCCAAACAATCAGGTGGCTGGGACAAGCAGTGGGGGGCCAAGCTCCAGAGGGAACAATGAATTAAACTGCAGGAGTGTGCATCCGCCCAGCCCCTCACAGCCGGCCATGGCCTGCCACTGTTGCACAACCCAGTCCCTCAAGTGGGGGGGCGGCCCAGGAGGCACTTATCCCCCAACCCAGGAGGCCACGATGGGCCATGCATTGGCCCCTAGGTGCAAAGGGGCCAAGGGGACACTCCGTTCTCCAAGAGCAGAATGAACAAAACATGCCATCTCTTTGTGGACCAGGAGGTCCTGCTAAGACTTGGGGTGGGGTGGGGTTCAGGCACTCTGAGAACATGCATAGGTTGTCACTGGCTCCAGGCACTCGGTCCCGGGTGGAGTGTGTGTGTGTGTGACCTGCGGGAGCGAAGGGGAAGCCCGCAAGAAGGTGTGAATCCAGCTCCACCCAGCATGTTCTGTGTGACCCTAGGATAGCCCTTTAACTCCCAGCGCGTTACTTCGTCTCTGAAGATGGCAGGGAGGTAAAACACCCTCCCCTGGGCTGCTTTGAGGACCACACGAGCTAGATAAGCATGAGCGCCCAGGAGGGTCTAGCACATAGTAGGTGCAAGCTGTTGCATGAAAATGGCAACTAACGTTCGCCTCGCATTAGGTACTGTGTTGCTAGAACTGTACGCAGTCAGCTTACCTAACTCTTGCAACAACTCTGTAAGGTACTCATGTTAGTCTTTGGTTTGTATGTGGGGCAACTGAGGCTCCGGGACGTGAAGCAACCTGCTCTAGGGCACAGAGCTCGCAAGAGGCAGAGCCAAGGTTTGAACCCGATAAACAGACCCCGGCGTCTGGGATGCTGCCCGCGCGGCTGGCCACCGGAGTAGCTCAGTAACATGGGGAGTGTCCCCGTGTCCGAGAATCCTGATACATCCTGACACCAGCCAGGACCCCACAACTCTAAGAGCTCTCTCATTAAAGGGTCAGCAAGGTTGGAACGGTCCTTGTTTTGAAGATGAAGACCATCTGCGTGGGGTAATGACTGACCGAGGCTCCCTGGCTAGCGGGCAGCTAAACTGGGAAGAGCCCTGAGGATCCTGGGGCTTCTCCACGCCCACTTCCCTCTGCCAGGCAGGGAGACCCCTTCTTTGTAGGTAGAAGACTGGCAGCCCCTAGGCTCTGGGAGCTTGGGCAGTTGATGGCAAGATGAAACAGTGCCCAGTGAGCTGGACAGTGTCTCCCAGGGGCCTGAGAGCGGGTGGAGCCAGGAGGGCCTGTGGGCAGCAGAGCACCTGCAAGGTTCCAAGCCCCCCCACCAACTGCTGCGAGCACCCTGCTTGTCTCAGGTACGGGGGGTGTGAGGCAGGGCGCAGACTTCAGACGCAGCCACCTCTGGGTCTGAAGTCACCCTTCCTGACCTCAGGCACCTCATCCGTGAAATGAGGGGACCAGGCCTCCCTCTGGAGGGTGGGAGAGAAGGTGCATGGGAGCCTGTGGGTCCAGGCACCTGCTAGCTCTCCTTTCTAACCGTGCGGCCCCCAGCCCCCAGGTGATGGCTGTCTTCGCTCTCTGCGGCACTGCAGCCTGTATTTATGACTTGGTTTTATAACCCTAATGCGGCTCATTTATAAAGCAGGCGCAGACGCGGCGGAGGAAAGTAAACACGAGACATCCATTAGTGCAGCAGGGCCCGAGCCTGGCTTCCCCTGGCCCCACCTCTCCTCTCCACCCTGGCACAAAGCTTCCTCTCTGGCCTTGGCAGGGATGCGGCTGGGGATCCTCATCGGTGCCTCTCCAGCCCTGCCAAGCAGGGGGGCTCTCGATGTAGCTACTTGCAACGTCCCCACCCCCCAGGTGTCCTGGATTCAGATGTTGCCAAGAGACAAGAAGGACCAGGTCTGACCTGAGAATTCCTCCCCAGGCGGACCACCAGCAGACTGTACGCTTGCCAGGCATGTAGTAGGTGCTCAGTGAATGCAAATTCAGTAAAATTGCTAAGCTGGGCTCCCGCCCTCATTAATGGACACTTCTCCTTGGCTTGACCCCTGGCTTGGGCCCTCGCAGTTGAGGGAGGCTCCACAGGCATCCCAGGTGAGGGCCAGCCTAGAGGGAGAAGAGTGATGGAGTTTCAGGGTCCCCGGGGGGCTTCCTCTGCCTGCAGCTTTCCTCTGAACTCACGGAGTCTCGCATCAACCCACACAGAGCTTCTGAAACTTCTTTGGTCTTTAGTGTCTTGGTAATTTTTATCCCAAGGCGAAAAGAAATTCCTAGTGGTTCTGTTTATTAGATAGTTAGATCCAAACAGCTTGTGTGTGTGTGTGTGCGCGCGTGTGTGTCCTTCCTAACAACTTGGTAGCCATATTGTTGAAAAGACAATACCCATAAATAGGAGGAAAAAATAAGATTCGTATTCCATTCCTAAAGAGCCACACTGGCTAGTCACGGGGGTGTGCACACGGCTTGGGCACAGCTTCTCAAGTCTTGGAATCAGACTGGCCCCTCCACCCTCATTGTCTGTCGCAGAGTACTTCTACCTCTGCAAAGACAGGATGCTGTGTAAAGGACAGAAGTGTGATACAATGTTGAAATTGAAAGCTATCTTGAGCAAACAGTTGTGGAGGTGTCCAGCAAGCTGTTCAGCACAGCTGTCTTTCCTCCAAGATGAACAATTTCCCATAGCACCCCTGGGAATGTGTGCAGCACCGTGGGGTGCTTTGGCACACCGTTTGGGAAACTATTATTATGCCCCTTCTACAGACGAGGAAACGGAGGCCAAGAGAGACGAAGTACCTGGCACAGGGCCGCACAGCCAGGAAGCAGCAGAGAGCGAAGGGGCAAATCCAGGCATTCGGGTACCTGAATCTGACTTCTGAATTGGAATTGGCATTTGCTTCCACTATGTGGCACGTACTTTAAATATTTTGCCCAATTTACTTCCCACAACCCCCAAGGTGACGATTATCTTCCCATTTTCCAGATGAAGACATGGGGCACCCAGGGACTTGCCCCATGGCAAGGTCCCCTAGTCAGTGGGAGGAAGGGCCATCTCTCCCCATCACCTGTCACCCTGGCTTCGCTACAGCTCTTCACAGAGGAGACTCAAACACCCGAGAAGAGCCCCCAGCGGAGGACAGCCTGCTTCTGCCAGGCCGGATCCGGATCTGGAGTTCCGGCTGGCGGGAAAATATACCACATCAAGTGCATTTTTCTAACAGCAGAACTCATTTAAAAGGCAACCTGCCTTTAAAGCCACATACACGAACGGCCTGGCTATCCCAGGATGAAGGTAGGAGGGCGCATCCTCGAACAGATGTAACCACAGACGGTCAGATGTGGGAAAACGCCAGGAGGTCTGGGTCTGCACCCCAGCTGGGGGCTGGTGTCGCCGCTGGCCTTCCTCTGACCTCACAGCCCCCATCTCGAACACCGGGAAGCTGCTGGAACCAATCTCTCAAGCCTTACTCTGGTTCGATCACGTTGAGATTGGAAGGTGCCTTACCGTGGAATCTGTCCGTGTAGGATGGTGTCCCACTGGGTCCATTTTTAATTCCTGAAGCGAATTTCCTTCAAGCGTGGTCACCTTTTTTGCCACTGTTAATCCTCGCTCAAAGGCCCCGCACAGACCGTGGTCCTACGGCACTCTTTGCTGCTAGGCTCCACCAACCAAGCCCAGGCCCTCCCACCCCAGGCCTCAGCTCACCAGGACCACCAGCACCACCAGGTTGGACCTCTGGTGGGCGCCATTCAAACCCTCACTTCCAATTTACCTACAGCTGCCTGAGGGCCCTTGTCGGGTGGTGTCACGTGGATGTGGATTCGCAGGGAGACAGGTTACTGTAAGGGCCATCTTGTACAACACCCCCCCCATCCACTCCGTCCAATCTTGACTCACATCCCTCCAGGGACAGGGAACTCACCGCTGCTTTTCTCCTTTGAACAGACCTAATAGAAAAGTCCTTCTTACTTTCAACTGAAATTCGCTGTCTGAGGTTCCAACCATTGCTACAATTTTAACTTCTGAGGTTCCACAGAAGAGTGGTTCCTCTGGAGTGCGGAGCTGCCTTCCCTGGCCTTCTCACCCTGCTTTCAAATATGCACGAGACACAGTTTTGCACCCCCTCACCACCAACCTGGCTTCCTCATGGACAAGTTCCATTTTGCTCCCAACCCACTTAAAATGTGGGGAGGAGGGGTGACCAGGGTGGGGTCTGGCAGGCACGTCCCTGCTTCCAGCAGCTCCAAGGTTCCTTAGCAGTTTTGGTGGCTGCTCTGGAGAGCAGGGAGCACACCGCACCTTCCTTGGTGTCCCCCACGGTGTTCAGGACTAAGTAACCGGCCCCTAGTAGGGGAGTGGAGCCTGCCGGACAGAGCCGGGAGCCCAGGCCCAATCCCCACCTGCCAGGGTGCTCCCTCCCAGGGGCTGGGCCTGGGCAGGGCCCAGTGTGGGGACACAGGCTCCCACTTGGCAGGGAGGAAGTCAAGGCCATGGGCTTGCTTAAGAGGCGCCAGCATCTAAGCCACTAGAATAAGCAGGAGCCAGGCCCTTGGAGGTGAAGGAAGTAGCTTCAGAACCAAAGTGAAGAAAGTGTATTTTCCAGAGCCCCCCCTGAGGGGAGGGAGAAGCTAAAACTACAGTGTTCAGACATTTTTGAAAGGGAGACTATCACCAGACACCCAGGGAAGCCAGAGGGCTTCTGCTTCCCTTATGGTGACCCTGAGAGGGATGGGTTCGAATCCCCACTCTGCCACCGAGGCCTCAGGAAGGTTGTTTTACCTCTTGGGGCCATTTGTAAGAAAGGGGAGAACAGGCAGAAGCATAGAAAGGCACAATCAGAGGGGCCTGGAGCCCTACATTCCACCAGCTCAGAGAGGGAAAGTGACTAATCAACATCACACAGCAAATCAATAGCCAAGCTGGACCAGGGTGCAGTTACCGCTTCGGGGCTGAAGAGGGTAGACAGCACAGCCAGGGCAGGGCTGGGGGCAAACATTTGGTCCCTGTATTCCCCCTGCCTGGGATGGAAACTCATTACCACCCATCTCAGCCGGGGCCACCTCTGGTCTTGCCCAAGGCAGAGACCTCAGCACGAGGCTGCAGGGGTTTGGTATGGAGGGCCTTGACACCCCCACCCAGTGGTTTGTGTCCCCAGGTGGGTGACAAGGCCAGCCCTGAGACCCCTAGGCTCAGCAGCAGGAGGTGGGCATCTGTAGTTGAGCAGGGCTGTGCGTCTCCAGGGCTGGCTGGCGTTGAGGTGGCGCCCACGCCCACGGGCAGGGCTGGGAGGGAAGAGGGGAGCAGGCGGGAGGTGAGGGAGAGAGAAACACCCCACGCTGGGCACATTCATCATCAGCAATCACAGTCTCTCTAGCCCCTGGACACAGGCTGATTCTCGCCAGACTTGACCTCCCACTGCATGGAAAATCTCTTCCATTCACTGAGAGGCTGATGTGCTCAGTGGGGAGTGTGGAGAGTGGGGGGGAAGAAGCCCACTTATTATTATGTTTTAAAAACACATAAACCCCCCATGGAAGGACCCCTCCCTGGACACAAAGCCCTTCTTCCATCTGGCCCTGGCTTCTGGCGGCTGTGGGGTTCAGGCTGGGGCCCCCCTCAGAGGCAGTTACAATGGCCGTTACTGATGACAAATGGGGGCTGGCGGGCTTGGGGGACGCTGAGTTACTCCTAACAAAAGAGGCCCCTTGCACAGCCCTTTTCCCACACCCTCGGTAGACCCGCCTGTGCCCATGACATCACTTCCTGTGCTGGCCACAGGAAGTGGCCTCGCCGTGATGGCCAGCTGGGACAGCAGCTTGCATCCTGAAGGGGGGTGTCTGGCTGACCCTGAGAAATGGAAGGACTCAGGGGCAAGTGAGGGCAAGTGAAGGAGCTGATGGGAGGCACCGATTCCTGGAATGGAGCCTGGGCCCCATTTTATTGGGGGCCACATGACTTACAAAGTCAGGAGGGACACTATGGTTACTGGGCCTACCCTCAGACTCTCAGTGGTCCCTGGGGAGGCTGTATTCCACACCCAAGAAGACCAGACCCTCCTCCCACACCTTTCCTTCAGCCACTGGACTCCCTCAGCCTGGGCCTCTCTAGGGCTAATTTCTGGCTCCTCTTCCAAGCCCTAGGTCCCAGGGTGTCACTATGCCTGGACGCTTGGGCCCTAAGGAGGGGGCATTCTGCTTCCATCTCTTCTCTCAGACAAGGGGCTCAAAGCCCTCTTATGCATCACATTCCAGATAATAACCTTTCACCAACATGCAGTGTGATAACAAACATCATCAATACAATAATCCTGTGAACTAGGTGTTCCATTTCACGGAGGAGGAGACTGAGGCTCAAGGAAATAAAAGGACTTGCTCAGGCTCACAGCTAATGAGAGACCCAAAGCTCTTCTTGTTAAACCACAGGCCTCCTTTGGCCCACGATGCCCCTGAGGGATTAGCAGGGGGCAGCTATTTTCCTGCCCATTTTGCAGATGAGCAAATAGAGTCTCTCCAGAGTTCACTAGCTTGCCGAAGGGAAGAGGGTCTTGGCGTCCTCACCCCAGCACCTGGCCTTCCTACCTCTGTGGGCCTGACAAGTCCCAGACTTGTTCTGGACGCCCCAGCCAAACAGAGATCCATCCTAGCCTGGAGGGACCTGTTGCTAGCCTGGTGCAGACCCCAGGATGTCACACTGAGACACACACACACACGCTCACAGCAGCAGACACACGCAGACCCCACCCACCGTCACAGGCTGCCACCCTCTCCCCGGGATCCCCGCCACTAGGCTGGGACAGAGACTCCTTTCTCAGAGCTGTTTATGTCAATGCTCTAAGGCAATGGCCGTGGCTCGGGCTCCTAGGGGACCCTCTATTTTATTTGGTCATCTCTCCTCCATTCAGAGTTGGGATGGGTGCGTCTGAGTTGCTCCAGTCCTACTAGGGAGGCCTCCCTTTCTCTCCCCAAGTGCATGTCCTCCCGCTGGGACCTCCTCACGGTGCTCCCTACTTCCCCCTGCAATCCGCGCTCCTCGCAGCGGGGCCATCCTGTGAAACAGAAATCCATCTCCCTCTCCTGCTTGCACCCTCTGACAGCGGCCATTTGCTCCTGGAATGAAGTCCCACCCAGCATCCAACCCTCTGACTTCAGAGGCTCACCCATCCTCACTGCGATCCAAGCCCCTGGGTGTGTTTCCTGCCCCTTGAATGTGCCTCCTTTATTCCCACCACAGGGCCTTTGCTGTTCTCTCCTGGAATGCACGCGCGCCGCCGCCCAATCTCCCTGTACTGCAGTGACTCTCTGTCCCCGAGATCTCAGTGCCACCTGCCCCTCCCGAGTGAGGCCCTCCCTGACCACCCCGTGTACACCAATCCTCCTCTGCTCTCCCCTATGCCATCCCAATTGTCCTGGGGCTTTCTGTTGTTTTGCTTGTTTGTCTGTTTTTCTTGACGGTGTTCAGCTTTCTCTGGAATACCTTCTTCCTGTATTTGATTGTTCCCTGTCTGTGTCTGGACAGGTCTGCTCTCTGGAAGGCAAGATCCTGGAGAACCTGGAAATCCTGTTTGCTTGTTTAGCTGGGCCCACTGGGGATGCAGGACTTCTTCCAACACCTGGGGTGGCAGATGGAGGGGGGAGGGAGTGGCCAGAGGGGACAGACGCACACAGGCTGAGCTGACCTGAGCTCTGGGAGGCAGTCCCTTTGGAAACCCGATCCTATAGGACACTGCTAACCCATGGAACCCCAGAGACCATCAAATCCTTGTCCTCTAGGATGGAGAGCAGAGAGGGTGTGGCCTGGCCTCAAAATCCCACCGCACCTGAGCAACAGAGCCGGCAGAGAAACTCGGCTCTAGACTCCCAGGGCAGGAGGAGGAACTTTATTTTAAAAATCCTCCTTTTCCTTCTAATGAAAACACTTTTTTCCCCCCTTGGCCTTTCCTGATGACCATTTAGGAAAAAATAAGAATGAAAATAAAAACCACCCATTCCCACCCCCCAGCTTACCAGAATTAACACAGGATGTCAGTCCTCTCGGACTCTTATAGACAGGACACATACTTTGTTACTGAACTGCCACCATATACAGTTGTATATTCTGTTTCCCTTGCAAGGTCCTTAACTGAAGCCTGAAACCACAAGCCAAATGCACAAGGCATCTCTGTGGCGCTCAGCACAGTCCTACACGTCCCGGGCACAGGCCAGCTGGGCTGACGCCCCCCCCGGCACAGCATCCCGGGTGGCTGGAGAAGCGGCAGGATGCAGGGCTGGTGTGGGGAGCCACTAGGCAATCACATCAGGTTGGCTTGGCACATTTGGGAGCTAGACAGAAAGATGCCCAAGGTCCTGTCCCTGTCCCCCGGAAAAGTGAAAAAGCCCATGGGTACAGCGGTGTACTTATGTCCCTGCTGTCCTTCCAGGCGAGGTGTCTGCATACCCTCCTGGGAAGGCCAGGGTCAGGCCGGTTCTTAGAGCACAACAACCCCTCCTCGCCAAGGGGAGACAAAGGCCCACACACCGCCGCCCTCAGCACCATCACCACGCCTGGCCAGACCCTGCTCCAGTGCTAGTTGTTGGCCACCTGGCAGGCACCAGGAGGCAGCTCAGACCCTGGGTTACGGGACCCTCAAACCTGAGGCCAAGCCCTTCCTTCCAGACAGGAGCAATGACTTGTCCAAGGGCAAACCGCCCGTCTGTGGCTGCAGCAACTCCAGTATGTGGGCATCACATTCGCACAAAGGAAACCACAGCAGGGCCGGAGAAAAAGGGCGGCGGGCTCTGGCCTTGGCCAATCCGTGAAATGGGGCCTGGGACAAAGGAGGAGAGATGAAGAGAGGTAGAGGTGAGTCAGGGGGAGAGGGACAGAGAAAGAGAAAGCTGAGAGCACCAGCCGTGGAGGGCAAGGGGAGCAGTGCGGGGGCTCCTCCTTGTCCTTTCCCGAGCCTGGAATCCACCTGGGTTTGCACTCAGGCCCCGAGAGCGAGGGGAGGTGGCGTCCATCCCTGGTCTTCACCCATACTGCTGTTCTGCTTCTTCCTCAAGGCCAAGGTTCCATGGGCCCTGAGGGAGGCAGACCTTATAGACTCGGGCTCCCAGGGGTCAGAGTAACTGGGCTCAGGTCACGGAGCAGGTGGGAAGCAAAGCTGGGCTGGAACGTGGGCATCCTGGCACTCAGCCCAGTGCTCTTACCCTTGCCTCTCTCTGGTTCCACCGGTGGGGAAGACCCTGGCCCTGGCCTTGGGTCAACAGCTGAGCTGTCAGCACTGGAGCTGTGGGGAGACAGGTGCCACAGGCCAAGGGGAAGACCCACATGGCTGGTCAGGCACACGTCAAGGGAGACAGGGTGGTGGGCAGGGACTCACCCCCACTCTTTCATTCATTCATCAGACATCCTCATCTCCCCTTGATCACACCTATGGTAGGGCCTTGGAGAGCTCTGGCCAAGCTTCAGGCACACCCATGGGAAGCTTGCTGCGAAAGTTCAAGGTTAAGGATCCCGCATCTTGACTCTCAGACTCCTGCTCCGTCTGCCTCCAGCCTAGCCCCACAATGATGTCCCTCTGCCTGCAGACCCACCATCAGTGCAGAAATAAACCCACAGCTGTGTCTGCAGCTCCCTCCTTCTTAGTCGGGGAGCCAGCCCGCCTCCTCCAGGAAGTATGCTTTGACTACTTCCACCTCGACTACTGGACGGAGTGCTCATTCTCCAGGCCCCTATAATCCTTTGTACTTTTCTTGGGCTGAAACTCATGGTGCTGTCATTTGCTCGTGAAGCAAACTTGGGTGAGCCACTTCCCTCTGGGCCTCACTCTTGCCTTCTGGGACATGGGGCCACTTTTACTTGCTTTGCCCCCCTAGGTTTGTCGGGAACATCAGGGTCAGAAGTGTGAAACTATTTTGCCAGGTAGGCAGCCTGGTGCTCTAAGTTTTATTATCGCTTTTTTGCAGTAAGAAATGGTGGCTGTGCCTTCCTGGGGCTGCCAGGGTCCCTGGCTGACATTTTGACCAATAGCTCAAGGGTTTTCCTCTGGGTTCAAGGTGCCGGCCAGGTGCCCCACTCCCCACCCTGCCCCAACCTCCCGGCCACTGCCCCGGCCCACGCAGTGATGACATGGAGCTGCAAAAGGCTGATGCAAGCTGGAAGGAGGGAAAGAAACAGACTCGCGTGGGGCAGGTGGAGCTCCACCCCCAGCCCCGTGGGACTCCCAGCCCTGCTCCTGCCTGCTTGTTTGTACCTGCTGATGTAATCCCTGAGCCTCCTTGGCTCAGGGCTCTGCCTACTCACCTTGACCTCTGAGCTGGAACCAGAGGAAGTGTGAGAGGGCATGTGCCCGACCCGCATGCACCATGACAGGGCTCTTCTCCAGGCAGGGGGGTGTAGCTGGGCCCCAGGGAGAGCAGAGGGGAAGAAAGAGCCTAAAACACAACATGGAGAAGAGCACGGGCCCTAGAGGAAGCAGGACCTGGGTAAACCTCAGCTCTGCCACCGTGTCACTTCAGGGGAGTTGTCCCATGGCCCTGAGCCCGTTACATGACAGCCCTCAATGTGTCAATCTTCCATGCATTTCTCCAGGGAGATAAAGAAGTCAGGGGGAAAAGAGGTAGGGGGGAAGTGTGGCTCCGTGGAAGGAAAACACCAGAATGGTTCCTGCGTGATGAGGTTAGCTGCCTCACCTCCTGGGGCCTTGGCTTATCTGTAAAATGGACACAATATCATGAGCCCAACTGTGCTCACTTCTCAGAGATGGGGTCAGAGGTGTGCAAGTGCGACATGACACAGAGGCATGTGGACGGCTCAGGGGACCTGGGGACAGTGGTGGGAGGGTTCTCTCTGGGAGCCTGGGGGTGGGGCTGTGCTCTCTGCCTGGCCTGGCCCCAGGAGCCTCCTCTTGGGGAGGAAGGCATGGATGAGGAGCGCAGGGCTCCCCAGAGGCCTCCAAGGAGCCTTCAAAAACACGCAGGTGGTGAGGACAAGAGCCAAGACACACTTCTGGAAACTGCAAGGCCACCTGCGTGAGGTCCCTGAGCCCAAGAGCCCAGGGTCTGGAGATGGCCCTGTCTCCAGATTCATTCTCAACCTGGTTTCCCTGGAGATGCCTTTGCTCTTTCCCTGAGAAAGGGGAGGAGAAAAGAGCCTCATGCAGTTCATGGGTCTCTTTAGTTAACACTGAAGGCTCCTGAAAGACAGGGAGCGAGCCCGGTGGGGAGGAGATGTCCATCTCAGCTGCCCTGGACCCTGCAGCCCCAGGAGAGTGAGGTCACTTTCGGTTCTGCTAGGTTGCTCTGGAGGGAAAGCGGCACTCCAGCTGGGATTCATGGGCTTCCCTGGCCACCACCTTCCCTTTCCCATGGCCTTGAGTCATAGCAGGTCACATGGGGAACCAGTAACAACAGCCGTTTACAGGCCAGCCCGCTCCCAGACACCATGCAGAACACTTGGCATACAGCATCCAACTGAATACTCCCAATAACCTTTGAGACAGGTACTCTTATGAGGATCCCGGCGTTGTAGGTAAGGAAACTGAGGTACAGAGAGGCTAGGTAACTTGGCCAAGGTCACAGAGCAGGGTTGTTTGCCCTTCTATCTGGATCTGCCCGACTCTAAGCCCCTACTCATCAACCTCCACGGAGGTAGTTCTCAAACTGCAGCATGTGCCAGGATCCCCTGGAGGCATGGAGAAACCCAGGGCACCGTGGCCTTCCTCCTACACCCCCGGGCCCCCCTCAGCAGGTCCACGGTGGGGCTTGAAAACGTGCGTTTCTAACACGTTCCCAGGTGCTGCTGCTGGCCCACTGCTCTATGCTCTCTTGCCTCCCAACAGAAATATAAAACACCTAGCACACAGAACGGTGCTGAATGGAGTCACCTCCCTTTCCCTGAGCTTCTGTGATTCAGCCGGAGACCTTTCAAAAGGAGCCAAAGGAATCACATGGCAGCATGGGGCCAGCCACCTTAGCTTAGATCGGCTCCGGTGTATGGCACTAAGGATAATGACAGCCGTCCCCTGCACCTGTGTTCTGGCACATTCCTTAGCCTCTCGGGGCCTCAGTTTCCTTATCTGCAAAATGGGAGGGTTAGACACATTATACGCCCAAATTGCTCAGAGCAGTGCGTGACACATCAAAAGGGCTCATTGAGCATAAGCTGTGTTATTGTTTTTATTATTATCATTGTCACTATCTACATCATCTATATTGTCTTTCCAACAACCCTGTGAGGTTGCTGTGATATCCACCCCCACTGTTTACCTGAAGTCGTTCAGCGGGGTAAGTAACTTGCCCAAGTCACCAAGTGGTGGCGGGGGAAAGATGTGAAGCCAGGTTTGGGAGCCTAGTGGCAGGACCTGTCCCCCAGGAGCAAAGAGAGATGCCTACTTCCTCCAGGAAGGATGGAGAGTTATTTTCTTATTTATTTTTATTTCTTGTTTATTTTCTTATTTATGTTTCCTGCACTTCCTTCTAGGCGCCCTCACGGAGCCCAGGGAATAACAGTGTCACTGTTGAAGGGAGAATGTCTCCAATAGGAAACCGGAGCTGTGTCAGCCACCCGTGCTTGGTGACCCTGGCCAGCCAGACCCCTCCCCCCACACCCCTGTCTGTCTATCTCTCTCCTGGTCTGCTCCTCCTTACTGGGCACCCTCAAGGTGCAAGGGATGGCTCAGCATTGGCCGAGAAGGGGGACGGTCACGGGCTTCTCCTGAGACCCTCCTGCCCCCACGTCCTCTGGGATTGCAAGTTCAAAACAATAGAAGCTTCAGGTTGCCCTTGATGTAAAGGTTTAGTAGGTGTCTAATTTTAGCTGAGAAATACTCGGCATTTTCCCAGCCGCCGCCACTGCCGCACTCCGTGCTGGACAAATGGCCTTGGTTTTCCTCCCTGATTGTTCTCAGCTGGGGGGCTAGGGGCTGACTCCAGCTCAGGACAATTGCCTTTGTGTCTGCTTCCGGGTGGCTCTTAATAACTCAGCAGAGAGAACGGGACAGCCTGGAGTTCTCAGCCCGAGCTCTCTAGCCCCTACCCCCATCCCGGTTGCAGGGTCCTCGCTTTACAGTGCAGGGTATCCCCAAAATGTGGTATTTAAACAGGATTTGCTGGTCAAAGCCTCCTCAAATACCCAGGGGTGGTGGCAGTGAAGGAGGGCTGTGGCCTACGGGGGCCTCCCACCGGACAGATGAGGATGCCAAGGCCCAGAGAGGGTGTGACTGGCCTAAGGTCACACAGCACTCTGGCAGAGCTGGGCCTGGACTGGAGGTCCACAGTCAATGGTCTGGCACTCTTGGCACCACGTGCAGGAGAAATCCCACTGCCGTCTATGCTTCCAGCCAGCGTGGGGACACCTCAGAGTGAAAGATCCCAGGCTGCAAGCCTCCAGTGGAGACACCTGGAATGCTGCCTCATCAACCGCCCCCCCCCCAACCTGGCCGAGTCCTTCTGTCTCGAGGTCTCACCTGAAAGGTCACCTCCTCAGAGAGCCCGGCCCTGCCAGCCCCTCCTGACTACCTGGGGCCCTGGCTCTTCCTCGGGTATTTCTTTTTCCTTATTGCCCTCGCCACCACTTTTAGTTATATACTCATCTGTGTATTTCCTTGTTCAGTGCCTGAGTCTCCACCAGGTCCTTGTCTCACCCCAGGGGGCAGATGCATGCTGGCAATCACAACACCAAACCCCCTCTGTGGGCTCTGGGCCAGGGTCCCGGAGCCCCTGCTGTGCCAAGTGAGGCTGGGGAGGGGGTCCCAGGGGAGTGGATGGGGCCACTGGGGCCACTCAAGCCTCAGGACAGTGGCTCTTTTCCACCCAGTGTGGACATACTCAGATGTGCTCAGCAGTGGGATGTCCTCGCTGGCACTTGCTGCCGGAACACCATCCCTGGCTGGATGGCACGTGTGTGCCCACTGATGACCCCCAGCGCCAGCACAGCACACAGTAGGTGCTTCAGAAGTGCTCTTTGCATGAGTGGATGAACCACCTGGGCTCCTCTGGGTCCTCTCCCTGAGAAGAGGCCTCGATTCAACCTAAGCCCCACCCTTCCCATGAATGGCTCTGGAAGCAAGAGAAATGAAGAGCCTTGGGGAAGGCACCCAGGGCCCCAACCGGGAGGGCTGTTTGCTGGCCTTGCAGCCCCCAGCTCTGCCTGGCCCCCCACCACTCCAGCCGGGACCCAGCATGCTATAATTAGAGTCCTCCTTCCAGCCTCCGGTAATGAGGGGTGCCGGGTGCCAGCTGTAATTACAGCCTGGTTAAAACGAAGAGGAGCCGCCTCCAAGCCAAATTACAAAGTCTGCAGTCGGACTCCCTCTTGCCCTGCTCCCTTTTTATGGGGCTGGTTAGAGGGAGAGACTGGGGAGTTTACGGAGAAGCCAGCTCGGGCTGGGCCTGTGGTTTCGGCACAGCAGAGCCCGGCGGAGAGCCGAAAGTCTGGGCCTGCGATGCTTTGAAACTCTCGAGCCTCCCCCGCCCCACCCTCATCAAAATTCCAGCCAAAGCCCAGGTCAGGAGCGGGCAAAGAAACCAGCTCTTCCGACACTTTCATCAGCACCGCATCTTGGGGCTGAGCACTCTGGGTGCACAGCTGGACTCCCTGGGCACAGGCACCGAAGTCCCTACTTTACCCACCATGGTTCAGTGCTCAACGGACTTGCCCCAAATCACAGAGCCAGGGAAAGGGAAAACCCAGTGCTCAGGTCCACATGGGGAGAAGGTTCGGGAGCATAGGCACACTCCACCTTGCACAGGGCAGCATCGGAAAGGGCTCAGTAACCTCGAAAACGATGAGTTTTGGGACTCAAGCCCTGAGAGGTTCAGTGAAGGCCTTCTCCCCTTTGGAGATGGAGAAATTGAGACCAATTTCTAGTGGCATCTCAGGATCCAGAGGCAGAGCCAGGATGAGGGAGTCCTTGTCCACCTCAGGGTCTCGGGAAGGTAGAGAGTATGAGGGCTGTAGAGAAAATCCAGTTCAGGCGCAAACATGTGGCACCATGGCCCATCCCGAGGCTGTGGCAGACATCACTAATCAATGCCTGAACAGGGCCTCAGACTCCTTCTCAACACAGGACTACACCCAGCCACACCAATCAAGCGATGAAAAAAAAGATTCCACCATCCCTGATTTGAACTGTCTCCACTCACCCCAACTTAACCCCAGGGGAAAACAGAGCCCAGAGAGCTGGGGCGACTTGGCCCAGTAACGGAGTGGCTCTTACTCCTTCCTGACCAGCCTCCACGGGTGTGCATCGGCCGCTCCTCCCACACCCTCAGCACAGCCCTGCAGACTCTGGGCCTCCAGTGTGGCAAAGACTCCAGATATGCAAGAGCCCTCCCTGGCCCTGCCCCCACAGCACTGACCGCCCGGTTCTCGGCTGCTCTGACTGAAGGGGGCTTTCGTAAGGGACTGCGGAGGAACAGGGTGCTCACCGGTGGAGGGGTCCCCGTGCAGCAGTGGCAACCTCTGCACAGGGCCCCGGGCTCCCAGCACACCCCTTTCCTGGGCCTCCCGGCTGGGCTCTCCTCCCAGCCCGAAAAGCTGGCTCCAGCCACCCGCTGCCCACTCACCACAATTGGCCCGTGGTGACTCAGTCTTCTTGGTTACCTCCCCCCAGCCGTTCTTCTGCCCCTGGCATCCCCCGCTCTAACAAGCCTCTTCAATAGAGCCTTTGATCCAGGCTCTCCAGGCTCTTGGACCAGGACAGCCAGCCGCCTTCACCGAGGGGCGGTGGAGAGAGGTGGGTCTGGGAGGACAGTGACCATGATGGGACAGGTACCACCTGGGGTCCTCACTTTAGCGTGCGTGACTCCCCCGGCCTCACCAGGATAACCAAAGGCCCTGAGCCGAGAGGCCCTCCAGGGGTGGTGAGAAAGCTGCTGAGATTTCTGGGAGGTGCTTGCCTCTCCCAGCACTGCTGGGCCTGGACCGGAGGGCATTTTCGAAAGGACACTTTAATTAGGGAACAGGGCGGCCAGCCAGCGGGATTATAGACCACACCCAGTGCCATCAGAGGCCTCTAAACGCCCAGGCCCTGCCTGTCTGTCTTGCCTCCACCTATTGCCACTTCCTCCCTGGAGTTGTGAGGAAAGAGAAGGGCTGGGGGGGTGGGGCGGGGGCTGAGTGCCTCTGCCTGTCGCCCCTACAGCAGGGCCCCCGGAAAGAAACACTGGATATCTCAGGTATGCTTTCTCAAGCTGAGTTTGGATCTCAGGCACAGAAACCCAAGTGCTGGAGACGGCTGACGAAAGCAGAGACGCCGTCCTCTGGGCAGGAGGTGGGAGCAGTTCTGGGCCACCCCTGTGCTGGGCCACGGAAGGGCCCTAGAGCCTCCACCCCTGACCCTGGGTGCCCCCCACCTCTCTCCACCGAAAGGGACAATGACAAATGTTGGTTTGTCCCCTGGAGGCTCTGGCTCAAACCCAAACCGTATTGCTGCAGGTGTCTTCCCCAGCACCGTGTTCCATATCCAAGATGGGCAGACCTGCAGCTGCCCGGGGCTGTCCGCCCCTAATGTCAGGAGCGGGCGCAGAGGGCCCAGGCCCACTGACCTGGCTGGACTGGGGCTGGGGCACCCCACCACAGGTTGTCTCCGTGCCCCAAGTTCTTCCTCTATAAAATGGGGAGATCCACGGGAATCTCCCAGGCCTGCCGTTCAGGTAAACAGTCACCTTGAGAAAGTAACCAGCACGGGGTCTGGCTGGCGTGCTCAGGAAACCTCGTATAGGCTCAAGTCCCACTCATGCGTTAACGGGCTATGTGACCCTAGGCAAACCACTTCACCTCTGGGAGCCTCCGTTTCTTAATCTCCAGACGGGGTTTACCGTAGGTTCTGCTTATAGATGTGAAAGTGCTTTATAACCTGTCAAGGGCTGTCCAAGGCTAAGATTACTCACGATTCTTTTTCTGATGAACAGCTGCACATACCCTCCCTCCACCCTGCCCATGAGGTGAGGCTGGGACATTTCTATCCCAGCTTCCCACCCCAGGCTCAGCCTATCCCTTGTCATCCTCCAGCTGGCTCTCGGACAGGTTGGTGACTGGCGGGTTCTTGGACGGGGAGGGGGAAGAGGGGCTTTGGATGTTTAGGTCTCTGGGGAAGAAGTCTTTACCCACTGGTGAATCCCCTGCCTGGCTGGGCACCAACCCCAAGAGAAAAGACAATGTTGGGGTAGGGTAGGGCAAGGGTGGGGACCTGGGTGACCCTGGGAGCAGATGGGCATGGGTGGGAGCCAGGTGGGCAAAGCCCATCTTTGGTTCTTCCTCCCACTTCTCTGAGGGAACTCCAGAGGTTCCTTGGGATGCTCCAAGCTGTGTGACCTTGGGTAAGTCCCTTCCTTTCTCTGGACCTTCTTCGTCTAAAAGGACACTCTCCAAGGACATGGCTTGTCCTGCTTCTCTCGGATGCTTGGAGTAGAGGGATCCGGGAAAGGCACAAGGGAAGCCAGCCCCTCCACACAGCTCAGTGAGAAGCCAGGTGTCCTGGGGGCCACAGGGCTGGGTTTGGAGGGATGTGGGGTGGCTTCTGGACACTCATGAAGCAAGAGTGTTTGAAAGCACCAGGGCTTCACTCCAGGCTCTCCGGATCTGCAAGCCCTCGCCTCCCGTCCTGCGCTTGGCCGATATGAGGCAATGCATGGATTCCTCTAGCCTAGACCTAGAGGTGGGAGCCCCGCCTGGAGCTGAGGGCCCCCACGGCTCACCAGGAGGGTGAGGGCCCTTGCTCTCAGTGGAAAGAGCTCCCGTGCACCCAAGGGAGAATCTCGGCATCTAGAGCTGTGGGATCTTAGGCAAGTGCTTTTCCTTCTTTGGGCCTTGATTTCTATACCTGGAAAACGGAGCCGTGAGGAATCCCTAGCTTAGCGGATAACTGGGAGGAATATGCATGACTATGTGTGGAACACTTAGTTCAGCGCCTGGCTCCAGGTGAGCGCTCGCTAATGGTGCCCAGTTAATGCAGCGCCGTCTTTGGAAACGTCACTTCAGGTCCCTGGGTCTCTGTGTTTTGTCTGGAAAGTGGGTATCAGGCCATGGCCTGCCTTGCATGGATCACAAGGACGACAGGCTTCGGCACAGGCCTGGTGCACGGCAGGCACACGGCTGTCTGTGGGAGCCGCTGAGGCCGGGTGAGCTAGCAGAGCTCCCCACACACCTGGCCGCGGCCCGCCCTGGCTCCGGGGAGGGAACAGAGCCTCATCTCTGCCCTGCAACAGATGCGGGTTTTCTCCCTCCTTCTGGCTGTCAGGCCCCAGATGGCTGCTGGGTCCCCAACCAGGCGCAACACCTTCCACACCCACGCGGCACCTCTGCGCGGCACCTGGCATGCGGAGGCGAGAGCTCACCACCCAGTCTGGGATGCCTTCCAGACTGGGGCTGGAGGGGAGACGGGAGCCCGGGGCGGTGGCCTTGATTCTGCCCATTTCACAGACTGAACATGTCACTGAGGTGCTAGCCACCTAATGTGACTGGTCTGGGTGGCCTGAAGGGGACAGGGGTCCCAGAGAGACACAGGGGTCCTTAGACACCTGATTTGAGGCCAGCGGCAACTCTCAGCCCAAACTTCCCAGTTCACCATCTGTTTAGTGGTGGGCAGAACGGTCCCACTTAACAGGTAAGGAAACAGAGGCTCAGAGGTGAACGGCCTGCCTGGCTCAGAAGCTGGGCTGGTGGTGAAGCTGGGGTTTGAGCCCAGGGTTCTTCTCTTCCTAGCGCAAGGCCAGGCATGCCGGCTGGGGGAGGCAGGTGGAGAGGAGCAAGGCAAGATCTAGGGGTGACTGAGCTGACTCTTCTGCTGCTCGCCCCTTCGTGCCTGGCAAAGAGCCTCAGGGAGCACCTGCTAATTAACAGAAGGGATCCATCGAGGCATAGCTTTCCAGGGTTCCCCCTTAACCTGTCCCTGCCAGGATGGTCTATACCGGCTGCAGGACCCCTTCCCCTCCTGCTACTGGGGCTGTCCTAATTCTCCTTAGTATACTTCCTTAATCCTGTGCCCCTCCCTCTCCCTGGACCGGACTGGCCCCCCTAATTCCACACTCTCTGTTTTGCCTCACAATCTATGCTTTTTTTGTCTTTCTTTTCCATCCCCCTGGGCTCCACACAGGCTGGGGTGTTCTTGGGACATCCCAGGGAAGCAGGAAACCTGGACTCTTGTCTCAGCGCAGTAATCAACTGCTGTGTGACCTTGAACAAGTCCCTGACCCCCTCTGGGCCCCTGCTTGCTCATCTGTCATTGAGGGGTTAGGTGAGAAGTTCTGATGTTCTGTGAATATCAAAACCCACACCAAATGTTCAGGCTGGTATGCTGGTGGACATCTGGGACCTTGGGCTCCTGGCTCACCTCTTGGCTCCCCACCGGCGCCCTGGAGAAGCTGGTCCAGCGACTGGGCTGCCAGGCGGGGCCATCCTCTGCACCTCCGAGTCTGGGCTCCATCTGCTTTCTCAGAACTCTCTGTGTGCCTCTGTCCCTGGCTTCGGCTCGACTTCCCTCTGTTCCCTATCCTGTCCTCACCCCCAGGCAGCGGTGGTTGCCCCTGTCACTGGAGCCGACTCCTGCCAGAATTATTTCCTCTGTGCTGGGCTTCCATTAGTCAGTAAGTACACCAGGCCCAGGCAGGGCGCTAGGGGACGAGGCAGCCATAAATCACCGCGGCTCTCTCTCCTAGCCCGGCTGCTGACAGCCTAGGAGCTCTGCTGGCTCAGCTGAGTCCCCCTTCCTGGAGAAGCCGCGACCCGGGCTGGAGAGCCTATGTGAGTGGCAGTGGTACAGGGTATGGCAGGCACACGGCCACTTATCCAGTCACCTCTGGGGTATGACACTGTGACAGCTGCTCCCTAGGGAGTGCCACCTGGTCATCATTCAAGGAAGGGGACATGGTACGGACCTTGGAAGTCATCGAGACTCAAAGCCTCAGTTTCCTGGTCTGTAAAATGGGGTGATCATACACCAATGCCACAGAGTTCATGGGAGGATTACCTGAGGACCCCACCCCTCCCCAGGCCAGCATGCGCGCGCGCGCACACACACACACACACACACACACACAATGCCAAAGAGCGTAACTCCGTAAATAATCCCGTCTTCCCCTGTAGTAGGGGAAGATGGCCTGCTTGCCTCTGTCTTTTACACAATTCCCTTTTGCAGCTGGATGGGGGCAGGTCTTTTGCTTGGGATCCAAATTGCCATGGGTGAGACCAATGCTAGCGGCGCTCACAGTCGACCCCGTCTGGGAAGGGTGAGAACTCAGCCACCCTCAGTGAACAAAGTTTGGCTGAGAAAATTAAATGAGATCACAGGGGTGAGATTAAAAGAGCAAATTGCTTTAAAGGGCTTCCGCTCATTCCAGATCTCACTGCAGATGGATGGCGCTAATTACCAGCGAGGAGTGGCCCGCTTAGGCAGGCAGGTCCCTAGGGGCCCCCGGTGTTTCTAAGTTAGGGACTCTGAAAGCCAAGGCCCTGAGCTCCTTTTGTCTCCGATTCACATCCCCTTCCCCCCACAGCGAGGGGCATCTGGTAAAGTCCAGCAGTGTGTGATGTCTGGAAAATACTTTTTGCCATCTTTGGAGAATGACCACTTGGGGATAACTCTTGCTCCCAATCCACAAAGCTGTGCGGCCACATGGGTCAAGAACGGCATGCCTTCTCTAGAATTCTACTTCTGGGAAGCTCTCCCGAAGCGCTCAACCAAGCTGTGTGCATGGAGTATGTAACAGCCTGGGGGCTGGGAGCCTGTGGGGGCCAGAGGCCATCCCCCCTGCTCTGTGCACCTGTTGCCCCAGGAAGGCCTCTCCGGGGATGTCCCATTGTTCTCCGGCCAGGAGGAAGGTGGGGGCAGGGAGAATGGCTGGTTCCAAAGCCAGGAAATAAATCTCCCCAACCCAGCCTCTCCATTCAGGCCGGCTTATTGATGGGGACCCAGGGGGCCTGCGGAGAGCTAGTCACCTTCCCAGGATGCGTGAGAAAACTTCCCTGTGCTGGGCCCATGGCGTCTTCTAGACTCTGGGGGCCCATCCTGGAGGCTTCCTCTGGCTATTTCCTGGCGTTGTCAGCCCCATGCCGCCACCGCAGCAGGAGGACGCCGGGCGCCCACAGTCCAGAGCCAACACCCACCCCTCCCCTTTTGCCACAGGCCACTGGGACCCAAGCCTTGGGGCGGGCAGGATGATCTCCATGGGCCTTATGAGCTCTGATAGTCTGTGAAGAGAAGAGATCCCCACCAGCTCCCCTAGGACACACCCTGCCACGCTGGGTGTCGAGAGCCATGGACATTTGCATATAATTTACATTAATTTGATAACCACCTGCTATCACAGCAAGAGCACTGAACCGAGTCAGAAACCCTGAAGTTCAGTCCTAACAATACTAACTCGATGTGACCTTGAGCAGATTTCTGTCCTCTCCAGACATCAGTCTCCCACCTGCTGAATTGGGGACTGCACTGCTGGTCTATAAGCTGACATGATGTGGTAAATAAGAAGGACACACATGGAGCAGGGAGGGGGTCCCTGGGATGCCCCTCTCAAGCTGTGACCCCCGCCTGTCACAGGTCCTGCCTGAATCCTTCCTGGAAGACATTCCTGAGACAGTTGCTCTAGCCTCTGGGGCAACCCCTCCCCCCACACAGTGGTGCTCACCTCTCACCCCCAGGCTCTGGGAGGCCCTGGGGAGGCAGAGTGCTCACCGCCCCACCTAGCACTCCTGCCCCGCCTCCCCTTGGCTGCCCTCAGGGAAGCCCAGCTTCTGACAGCCTCGAAATGCTGTGAACCAGGTGCTGGGAGCTTGGCAGGGCCCCAGGGAAAGGGAGGCAAAGCCCAGGCTGTCCAGGGATTGAGTGGACTCAGCACATGCAAGCTCGAGTGCACACACACACACACACACACACACACACCACTCCGCCCCTGTAGCCAGTAACAGTGTTATTCCCGGCATGTCCCACTCAGGCCGTGCCTGCAAGCCTGCCCACCTGCTGCGGGCAGGGCCCGGGCAATGGATAAGGGGCTGGTGGAAAGCAAGCCTCGTCTCTGGGAAGTACCGTTGCTGCTCCTTGCATCAGGATCTCTGGGGCATGGTGCCAGGGGAAGGGCCAAAGCTCAGGGAACTACCTTGCACAGTGGGGTGGTTAATATGGCCTTGCTGCGGGGTGTGGCACTTCTGATGGTCAGTGCTTTGGGGGTCCCCGGAGCCCACAGCTGATGAGGGATAGGGTGTGGGGGAGGAGTCAGGGTCTGAGCTGCAGAGGCAACGAGCTAAGAGGGACAGGGTGGAAAAGCCCTTAGACACAGGGACCCCACATCCTGGGCTCTGCCCTAGCTTATCCCACCCTGGAGTTTTCCAGGAAAAGCCCCCTCTTCTCCCCAACCCCCACCCCTCTTCCCTGCCTGCCCTCTGCCCCTCTGGGAAAAAGAGACTGCCAGGGTCTGACTGGTTGTCTCTGGAATGTACTGTAATGCTTTCAATGCCTTCACTCTCCCCAGAGTTCATAGGTGCTGTCTAGTGAGGCAAGTCCCCAGGAAGGGCTCTGGCCTGGGGGCAGGTCCCTCCACCTCTCTGAGCCTGCTTCCTCCACTCCAAGTGGGAGACAGGATGCCTACCTCTTGTGTTGTTCTGAGCGCTAAAGGGGGTGATTTAATACAAGCTCAGCATAGTGCCTGGCACACAATAAAATCTTAAAAACTGCTAGAGGCTGTTATTATTAGCAACCTCTTGGAGCCTTGGTTTCCTCTTTTGTACAATGCAATGCAAATCCTGCCTTCACGGGGTGACTGAGATTAGAAAGAGGTGAGAGATAGGGATGCACGCTGCCAACAAGAGTGGGCAAGGCGGAGGGCAGGAGGCTGTGGGCTCTGGGACTGATGCCCGGCCCCCGTGAGGCACAGGTCAAACTTGCCACGCCCTAGTACGGAGCCACAAACGGGAGCCACGTACTGTGGCCAGGTGCTCTGTCACGGTTTCTGCTGCCCCAGGCCCAACGTCGTCCCATTTGATAGATGAAAACACAGAGGCTCAGAGAGGGCAACAGATCAGCTCACAGTTACACCACCCAGCCAGGGAACAACTCTGAAGGAACTAGAGCCAGAAAGCTAAAACTCAAGATTCAGGTGCCACTGAGAGAGCACCTGCTTCCCCCTTCTCTTTTTTCTTTCTTTTTTTTTTTAAAGTACATTTAGAAAAATATTACAATCTATAGGATACTTATTTTAACCCAGACCTCAGCTCACTCTTTCGTCGAGGGGGAGAAAAGCACTCACTTCATGTTGTTCTAAACTCACTACATCTCACTTCATGTACTTGCAGAGTCTGCGCACCTGGTACACCTCAAGCAGCAGACTTCCCCAGAAAAGTCTAGTCAATCTGACAGCAAATGAAATGACAGGCTGGAAATACACAACCCCAGCCTGTGGATTTTTTTTTTTTTCCAGAGAAAAAAAAGGCTTAAAGAAAAATAAATGGCGGGGCGCCCGGGTGGCTCAGTCGTTAAGCGTCTGCCTTCGGCTCAGGTCATGATCCCAGGGTCCTGGGATCGAGCCCCGCATCGGGCTTCCTGCTCCGCGGGAAGCCTGCTTCTCCCTCTCCCACTCCCCCTGCTTGTGTCCTCGCTCTCGCTGTCTCTGTCAAATAAATAAATAAAATCTTAAAAAAAAAAAAAGAAAAATATCATCCTCACTTCTTCCCAGCCTGAGCTCCCGTAAGAGACTCACAGGACAGGAGTTCTTTCTTGGTTCATTCATCCCTTTGTCTGCCCAGGGCTGTGTGGCTGGTGATGGGGGTGGGGGGGAGGGTGTCAGATGGAGACAGAGCTCAGGGTCTTCGCAGGGACCCTCTGCAACTTACATCACTTTGTCTGCAGGCACGTGCAACACAAGCAAGAGACGGCATTTACAAGCAAACTTATTACAGTACAAGCCACCTTCGAGACACACCGGCCCACGATGTGTTCCATCTCCCATCACGGGGCCAATGGAAAATTGCTCTCGCAGATGGGGAGGTGTGTTCTGTAGCCTGTGAGTCGCAAGGCCAGGGCAGCTGCCAGAAGAAAATCCAATTTGCCAAGCAAGGATGAGGCTTGCCAGGGGAGAAGGCACAGGAGAGAGAGAGAGAGAGAGAGAGAGAGAGTGAGAGTGTGTGTGTGTGTGTTTGCATATATTTGGGAGCATGAGTATATGCAGGTGTGTGTTTCAGTGTGTTCGTGAGTATTGTAAGCACAAGTGAAAACTCATGAGAATGTGCTGGAAAACTCCTGCCTTCTTTGACTCTCTTAGCAGGAGCTAGGATTCTACAATCATTCAACCAAGCAACGGGACGATGTCTGACACAGTACCCCTCTCTGGCTCCCGGCTCCATATCAGTCTCCTCAGAAGACTGAATAAAACCCAGACAGCCATACCCTGGTAGGACGGCTGCCATGGCTGAGCCTGTGACAGACATCACTAGTTGCTCACGGCACTCTCTCCAGCTGAGCCTGATCTTCGCCTCAGGATCGGCACAGCTCCTAGAAGTCATTGCTGTCTGTTCAGGGCAGGCAGGCAAGAGGAAGCCTATCTGCCATCCCTGAACTGGATGGTCTCCGGAGTTCCTTCCACCTTGAGCATACTCTAAGCATCCCCCTCTTCAGTGTCTACTAGATCCAGACCTATGTTAGAATCAGGGGTGGGGGCAGAGAAGTCGGTTCTGCTCCAGGGAGAAGTACAGCCTATGCTGTTGTGCTGGGAGTCCAGAGGGGGCTAAGGCTTCGTGCAACCATGAGAATGTGGTAACAAGGCTGCGACTGAGCCCTGGATCCAGGATGGCAAATACCTGGCCTCAGTGCCACCAACTCTAATCAGTCCCGTGCCCAGAGCAGACGTTCCTAACTGATGCTACCTTTACAAACGAGGCCAGGTGTGGCCCTAGAATTCTGAATGTTACACATCAGGTAGTCACCCTCTGGCTTGTAAACAGTCACCGGAGATGAACTGTTTTTGCCACTGCTGCCCTAGATTTTAAGGTACGGGCTACAGGACTAGAGAGGCTGGGGGTTATCAGGGCAGGCTTCCTGGGAGAGGCGGGAATTAAGCTGGGACTTGGGAAGCACCCACACACCCAAGCCAGACCAGATAGATGAGGAAGAGAAAGAGGCCAATGCCAGGAGAAAGGCGATGGTGGGGATTCCCAGGAGGACCCCGGGAGCACACCAGCCATGTGCTCAGGGAGGAGAACCACATCTCCGCCCCATCCCAGGTAGCAGGGGAACAGTCTGAGTACCAGAGTGGGAAGAGACAAATCTGCGCTCCAAAAGGCCCCACGGGCACTGGGATACGTGGCCAGTACCCTACGAGGGACTTTCCTAGGGGACTCTCTAAGTACTGTCCTGTGACCTAAGATGTAGTCTTGGTTTTCTGTCTGTATAATGGGGTGCTCCCACCAACTGCACTGCCCACTGGGCCACCTGCCTCCTAGCTACCTGTGCTTTACGGGTTGTGGGGGACAAAAGGGGAGTGATGGGAGGGAGGAACCATGCTGGGTGGGGGCTCTCATAGAATTAGGGATGACAGCTGGGAAGCCACACCTTCCAGGACAGTTCTGGATCCAAAGAGCCTTGCCTGGAAAGCATGTAGCACGGCGCTACAAGGTATGTTCCCACAGGGTTAGGGGCTTGTCTCAGCTGACAAGCTCAGAAACATACACTCACACATAAGAACATTGTTCTCTGTCACTACTATCCCCACCCCCTGGGAAGCCCCAGCCCTTGCAACCTGGCGCTGGGGCAGCTGGGCCAGCAATAGAAGGGCAGCCGGGAGCTGGCAATCCCGAATGGGCTCCCTTGGCAGCCTGGCTGTGTCAGGGCAAGGGCTCAGGCTGCTGTGCCCAGGCTGGAAGGCTCTGGCACCAAGACTGGGTGGGCAGCCCATCAGAGACGCCTAAAAGGAGTCTGGAGCTGGTACCAGCCCATGGTCTGTGAGCCGGTGGAGAGGTGGCCATGATCTTGCTCTCATGTGTGTGTTCAACCCTGGGCTCAGTCAGGCACCCATGTGGGGCTGCACAGGAGGGACGGAAAACTAGGGCACAGAAGGGTCCACCTGAACGCCACCTGGAACCCACCCACCTCTTTACTGGATGGAGCTGTGTCTGGGACCACCTGGCTGACTGATGCAAATACTAGCATGGATGTAGAAATAAGGAAGGGTGGACGGGGGAGTGGCGACTGCAGGCCAATGGGGCGTGTGCTTTACATCCTGCTCTGTGTGTGTGTGTGACCCGTGGCCTCTGCCTCGGTGTACACGCTTGTAAGCAGGTGCACGTCAGTGATCCCTGTGAGTTCGGGCACCCTTCCGTGTGCACGCATGAACGTGTTCACGGGGCTGTGTAAATGCGCATTATAGGAGTTTCTTTTAAAACAAAGAGCTTGGGCTGCAAAGGAAAATGATGAGATTCTTAAGAACATCAAGTGCAGCAGATACTCACCGGTCTACTGGGGGCTGTTACACTAACCGCGTGTCCATTCTGCCTAATACATAAATTACTAATGTAAATTAAAGGATAATTGAAGCCCTTTAGGCCCAAATATTTAAATTATTTAACAGGCAGTAGGGAATGGGAGAAAAAAGGAAGAGCTGAGTTTAACACCCAGAGAAAAAAAGTGCCAACTCAGGGGAAGAAGGGGAGGGTGGGCCCTCCCACCGGTTCAGACCTCCTGAATGGGGGTGAGGATGTGCAGGTCCCAAGAGGAACCCGGGCAGGGGAGGGCCTCCTGCTCCAGGACTGCTCTCTCTGCGCTGTCTATACTGCCTCCCTCCTTCCCTTCCTTGCTCCTCTCCGGCGGCAGCCTCCCCAGGCAGTCCTGCTTGGGTAAGCGCTGCCCAGGCCAGAGGCAAGGCAGCCCGCCCAGGAGGCTGGGGGAGCCTAACTGTCTCCTGCTCGGACGCTCTGTCACCAGGAGAGGAGAGCAGGTCCAGGGGCTCAGGGCCCTCGGACAGGTCCCCGGGGTGAACCTGGCATCTCTTTCCCCAAGATATCACACACCTGTCAGGGCAGCGCTAATAGAGGGGCCGCAGGGAGTCACTGAGTGCACCCCTTATTACACACAGGAGGAGGATAAAGACACACAGGAGGAGGGAATCAGCAGCTAGCCAAATGCAGAGGTGGCCCTCCCCGTCTTCTCTCTTATTCCCTGAGGCCTTGAAAGGGGTCTCCTGGACACAAGGAAGACCCCACATCACTAGGGAGACTTACTTCCCTGGCACCAGACCCCAGGGCAAACCAAAGGAGGCGTGTCTTTCCTAAGACCCTCTGTCTGATGTCTGGAACTTGCTGCCTGGTTTCTCACAGACCTGAAAGGCATAGAACTTCTAACCACGCGCAGGTTCTAGTGCGGGGGGTATGGCCATGGCTCACATCCTTCCCAGGGCCTGGGGGGCTAGGGCTGCAGAGGTGAGGAAGACCCAGTCTCAGGTCCCTGAAACAGCTCTGCTGGGGCTGGGGATGGGTATCAGATTAGAAATACAGAGGGTCAGGTCTGGGGAGCTCAGAGGGCGAGGCCCCCAGTGGACAGTGCCCTGTGTGGGAGCTCATCCAAGAGTGGAGCCCTCGGTGGGCGAGAAAAAAACAAGGCAGGTCTGGTCATTGGCCTCTCTTCTCCAGCATGTTCCTGGGGCGGGGTGGTGGGGACCTGCTGGAGTGGCTGGCCAGATGGAACAGTGCCTTCTCCACAGGCCCCAACCCTCCCTTCAGGCCTAGGTCCAACAGCACCTCCTCCAGGAAGCCTGCCTGAGCGCTGCCGCCTCTGTGCGCCCTCTGTTCTCAGATATCACGAGCACCTTTGCAGCAGAGACTGACCTTTACCATCCTTTATTGTCTTGAGGAACCACTGCCAAACAGTTGGTGCTCAATAAATGTTCAGCGATGAGCTTCCCGGACAACCCTGCCGCAGCCTGGACATGCCTCTGGTGGACAATCAGGGCCACTGACTGTCTCATTTGGTTTGTGCTGGAATCTGGGGAAGGCTGCAGCTGGGCCGCCCCTGGCACTGGGGTCCTCCGAGCAGCAGGGGCCTGATCAGCCGGGCTGTTGATGGCCTGCAGGCCGGGTCCCCGGTCACGCAGGGAATGGGCCAGCGAGGGTGGATGACACAGGGCCCAGGCCTGCCTCTGCAGAGCACCAGGAAGCTGGGGTGCTCAAGAAGTGCTCTTCGTGGGAGACTGCCAGCCCGTGGGCTATACCTCTCTGGGTCTGGGCCTTAGTCTTACTGATCCTACGGAGAAATACTCATGCTTTTTCTCCCTCAGAGGGCAACCGTGGGAGCAGAAGCATGGTGGATGGGAAAGGGTTTTGACAAGTACAGAATGCTAGGACCATTATATTCATCCCTCCCTCCCTCCCTCTCTTCTCCATCCACTCACTCACCTGGCCACTCACCCACTGATTACTGAGGTTTAACGGGCACCTACTCTGACACACAATGGGGTCACCTTCTGTGGCGAAGGAGCCCAGAGTGCCCACAGGGTGGTCTTTGCCTGGGCCCCACCTCCTCAGGGAGGGCTGCCCTACCATCCTGAGCCCCATCCCACTAGGGACTCAACTAGGCCTGGGAGCTATCCCTCTACAAGGAACCTGCGTGGACCTCTTACCCTGGGTTCTCCGTCTTGCTAGGACCTCCCCACGTCCTCTCACACCCCTCCCAGCCTGCCTCACCCCTCCCTGCAGCCCCATCTTGTCCAGGAAGGGACTCCTGTCAGCTCTGTTCTTGCCTGAGGGGCAGCCTTTGCCAGCTGGTGGTCTCCTGCCCTGGGGTCAGATTTTTCCTTAACCTTCCAAAGGCGGGAGTCTCGTCTCCCCAGTTAAGCCACCAGCTGCCTGAAGTTAGCCCAAGCCTGGGTCTCAGGCCTCTCAGGGCATCCTCACCCAACCCCAAGCCAGGCATGCCATGCCTTTCACAAGCCCTCACTGAGAGACATAACACTGGGCACATGTAGGGTTGGATAGTTTATGGAGCGATCACAGGTCCCCCGTGAGGGAAGCAGAGCTGACATGATTTGCTCTATTTTCATAGGACGTAGGACCACAAGCTGGGTCACGTAGAGAGGGGAGAACACCAACTCTGGCCCTCCCCTTGAAGAGCCCAGATCCCCTGGGGATGGAGAGGCCCACGCCAATCTCTAGAGGGCACAGGGTAGGGACTAACAGGAGCCCAAGAAGCAGACGGTAGGGCTGGCCCAAGACCTCTTTACCGTGCTGTGTGGCCAGGCTGGGGAGGTCCAGCCTGCTGCCCTACTGGCTGCCAGGGGTGGGGTGACATTCTCAAGACCCATTCGCTCCCCCCACTCCCCGACCAGGGCAAGCAGGTCAGGCTCCAAGCACTGGGGGCTCAGAGCCTCCTAGTCTGTACCACTAGACCCCACTTGGGTTCTCCTGATGGCAGAGCCCCCAACCCCCCTCCGAGTCAGCTCCTATGACCCCTCAGCAAGCAGTCCAGCCTTGTACTTCTCAAACTTGAAGCAGGTATGAATCACCTGGGATCTTGCTGGAATGTGCCTCGGATTCAGAAGGTCTGGGCCAGGGCTGGGACTTTACATTCTTAACAAGCTCTCAGGTGATGCTGGTCTAGGGACCACACTAGGAGTAGCAAAGCTCTACGGGGCTGTCTGCTGTGAGGCCCAAGCTTCACAACACTCTTCAGAAATACCCAGCCTCAGCTTCCTGGAGAGCCAGTGTCACGGAGAGAGGACGCGTCCCATAGAATAAAAAAAAAATCTTTTCAAAAGTGGTCCCCGAGGGTAGGGGGAGCAGAGGACATAGAGAAGAGAGCCTGGGGACAATAGTGAATAGAGTTGGGATTGTTTCCTGAACTCTGACTCCTCGTGGGAACAGGGTTATGAAAAGCTTTTCTTAAAATGGTTATTATTTAGTGAGCTGTCCAAAATAAACACACACACGCATTGCACGGAGCCAGGCAGGAAGTGAGAAACATCTGGGAGACATCTGGCTGCCGGAGAACTGGGAAGCGGGTTGGGGGGGGGGCAGAGAGAGCTGGAGACGGTCTGTGTGCCGTGATCGCCCACAGATGCACACGGCCACACCAGCGGGACTTGGGGCACGCGTGCATGCACATGCATACTCTCTCTCTCTCCTCTCTCTCTCAAAGCAGTCCCAGTGACCTGCAGGATCCTTGCTCACAGCAGGGCTGGAGAACACAGGTTCTCGGAAGCGGACATCCTTACTCTCAGCATCCGCCCTCCCTCCTCCTTCTCCTCCTCCTCTTGGATGTTATTATATTTATGACTGCCTCTCTACGCAAGCTGAGTGTTTTCCTTCCACCTGCTCCCTGGTTCTCCCAGAAAAGCAGCTGCAGGAGGTAGCAGAGCCCTGGAGGAGACATCAGGAGAGCTGGGGGCCCTCCTGCCTTGCCCTGAGCAAGGGCATGACCTAGGGCAAGCCTTGAGGCTCCTCCGAGTCTCAGTTTCCTCCCCTGAAAAATGAGATGTGGTTCTCCTGCCGGGCTCACTGAGGAGAGAACACTAGAGAATATTCATCCAACTGATTTTTGCTGCAAGCCTTCTGCAGTGCCAGGAAACTGCTGGGTGCTGGGTGTCCTTTTCAGAGATGAGCATTCAAACCGGGCGGGCTTTGGCCCGGGTGACAAGAAAACTTGCCATAGCCCGTGAAGGTTGGGGCTCAGAGACTCCTGACTGGGCACTGGGGCACCCCTTATCCTTTATGTACTGCGAGTGATGTGTGGAGGAGACTTGAAGGGCAGGGACCCTGCCTGTACAATTCTGTCCCCAAAGCTGCCTGGCCCAGGACTGGCCACAGAAGAATAGGTAGATGGTAAACAGAGCAATGGGAGGGTTGGGAAATGGGCATGGCCTCTGGAGACAGACAAAAACCTGCGTACAGATCCTCGTGCTGTTGCACGCTCACTGTGTGCCCTCTGGCTGGTGACTTCACCTCTCTGGGCCTCGGCGTCCTCAACTACAGAATGGGGAGAACAATGCTTAGCTGACGTGGCCTGACAGGTCAGGCCCTTCACACGGTACCTGCTGCTTGGTTAGCGCTCAGCAAATGTCGTTACTACCAGGCACGGGTGAGATTGGAAGACCTGAAGAGCAGCCGCCGCCGTATGCGGTCCCCGGTGCCACGGCATCTACTCCCCTCTATGCCGCAGAGGGCCTTCTTGAGACAAGCAGACAGACTTCCAGCCCGTCCAGGCCTCTCTGGTCCTCCTGCCCTGGCCATTCAGGAGGCGGGGGGGGGGGGGGGGGGCTCTCTGAGGAGCCCCTCTGGGCTGCAGGAGAAGGACTAACTCCCCGGCGGAATGCTTACGCTGTACTAGACACATGATGGATGGCATCTTCCCAGAACCTCCAGAGCCATGCCATCCAGCACGGCTGCCACTAGCTGTTTAATCTTTAATTAATTAAAATGAAAAATTCAGTTCCTTAGTTGCACAGCCATATTTCCCATGCTCAACAGCCTTGTGCAGCTAAGGCTACCATGCAAGACCATGTAGGTAGAGGACACGCCCGACACTGCGGGCCACTCCTCTGTGTGGCCTCCTGGAGCACCAGGCCACGTGTGAGCCTTTCCCTAGGAGCCAGGGACTCCAGGGAAAGTCTCATCTCCCCGTCCTGTGACTCTGGGCCAGCCCCACATCCTCTCTGCACTATAATCTCATCGGAGGTGATGTGCGAGATAACAGGGCCGGCCGAGGCCTGGGCTGTTATTATCTCCATTGTTAGAGGTTTCTTATTAAGATTAACCCGGCCTTAACCCACTCGAAAGGCCCAGGAGCACCATTATGATCCCGTGTCCTTGGGCGGCACTTAGAGGCTCAGGGCCTCGACTTGGGCCATGGTAATGGGAGGCTCCTTCCAGCTCTGACAACCTGTGATTAAAGATAGAGATCTCCTGGTGCAGTGCCAGGCAGAGAAGAAGGCAAGCCTCGGGTCTGGGTGCCTGTTACTACTGTTGCTGTTCGAGTCCGGCCCATGCTCCCAGGGACAGAGCTAGATAGCCTGGCAGCACATTCCCCCTACTCAGATAATACGGGGCTACCTGAGCAGCACTCAGCGAAGGGCGGGGGGGTGGGGGGGGGAGGAAGGACAGCAAGGCCATTCCCAAGGGCAGCTCTTGGCCCTAGGGTGCACGTGCTCGCTGTGTCCTCTGGCCCATTCCCTGAGCAGACCAGGGCCACCGGAGCCAGCGCTAACCTTGGACGTGGTCAGCCACCAGGTTCCATGACGCAAGCCTCTGACTCCAGAGGGCTGAGCTACGGTACAGATGCAGAGTGTTTCAGGAGGCCTTGGCAACAAGCCGAGGCAATCTCTAGCACGTCTGCGGGGGGGGGGGTCCTGCTGCAGTTATGGTCTCTCTAGGGGGCCCCTTGGGCACTTGTGGCCCACCAGGCTTCTCAAGGATGCTTGGGCAACCTCTCCTCTGGCTAGAGCCAATCACAGCTAACTGAATCTCAAGAAACAGGCTCTGAGGGCCGTAGAAGACAGCTAGGCATCATGGAAGACCCGGCAGTAGTGCAATGATTATGGGGTGGGGTCTGGAGGCACGCTGCCAAAGTGGGACACCCCGGCTGGTCACTCGGCTTCTCTGGAAGATGGGGACGGAATTCCTGCCTAAAGAGGCTTTCAGGATGAATAGGGTCGATGCACACAGAGTGCGTGGAATAGTCCCTTGCATACATGGGGGCCAGTGTGATGGTGGACTCAGAAATATCCAGCTCCAAAGCCAGAAAATCAGAGACTCATGGACTCACAGGCTGTCAAAGGAAAAGCAGCCTAGCAGGTCATCCTGAATCCCCCACCCCCACCCCCCCTTCAGGCAGGAATCCCCACCAAAGTTGTCTCTGGCTCTTGGGGACTGGTACCCAGGAGCCTGCCTCCTCTTACTTCTAAGGGCCATCAAAGGAACTTTCTTCTGATTTCTCAGCCACTGGCATTCTCAGGCGAGACAGGCTGGCCAGAAATACCAAACATGTCTTCAGCTTGCCCCGGCTCCCATTGTCCCCCATCTCCTAGAAAGGGGACCACGTAGTAGGAGGGGGAGTGGGGGGCATATGGGAGGGCAGAGGGGGGTGGGTATCTGCTTGGGTCAGAGAGAAGGCAGGCATCTGCTGGGCAGGGAGGAAATCGTTGTTGTCGCTGTCCTCTGCTTGCTGTGACTCTAACAGGAAGCAATGTGTGGGCCCCGTGGGAGGCCAGAGTCAGAGGGAGCAGAAGGCAGGACGAGGGATAAAGCTGGCCCTTCCAGGCCTTCCCACCCACACCCACCGTGCTGGCCCTGTGACCATGCTGGAGGCTTCCAGAGGCAGGCTGCACACACTACCTCCGTGGCTGGAACCACTGGTTTCTGGGGACCCTGGCCATGCCCTGAGAGCCTTCCTTCCTCACTGGCGATATTCGGGTCCTGGGCAAAGGGGAATTTAAAGATCAGCAGGTTATGTCAGCAGAGGAATTATAGTGGCAAGTGGCTGGCCCAGGACCAGGGGGTGGCAGCCAGAGGAGGCGATTTAGGCTTGACCAACAGCTGTCCAAGTCGTCCCCAAATGGAGCAGGCCACATGGCCGGAGAGTGACAGTGCCACTCAGGCGTGTGGGACGTGAGAAGGATGGCTCACAATCTCAGGCACTCTTCTGGAAGCAGAGCTTCTTGGCGGGGACTGAGAGACCACAGTGCCGGAGCGGGGAGCGGGAGGGAGGCTGGCTCAGCATCCAACGTGCCACCCTCCGGCACCTGTCTGAAGCTCCCAGAGCCTGGCTGTGCCCGCCTCCAAGCTCCCCACCTGGGACAGCTGCTTAGTTTTGCTCAAGCCCCAGGCCCGTCTCGCCCGTGGGCAGGCCCGGAGGTCTGTGGATCCAGGTGCAGGCGGAGAAGCAGGCCAGGAGCCTCTGAAGCTGACCTGAGCAATCTGGGCTTCAGACTCACCCAGGAACCCTCTGGCACCGGCTATCACTCACGACCCGGGAGCCAGCTGCCGACTGCCCACCTGGGGAACTCTGCTGAACAGAGAATGGGGTGGGGGGGCGGGGAGGGGCTAAGGGGGGCGGAGTCGGCGACCTTGTGGCTGGGCCCTGTCTAGCTTAGCACCAAATACTAATATCAGCGTCGGGAGAAGCATGGCGTGTACTTCCGAGCACTTCCGATTCACCAGCCCCGGGCTGAACCTCTCAGGGATCCTCCACCCGACCCCTCACAGCCTCCCATAAGGTAGGTGCTGCTGGTAACGGGGAAACGGGGCACAAGGTGAGGCGATCCGCCCAGTGACACCTGTGGGGGCTCCTAACCGCTTAGCACGATGAGGAGCCACAGCCTGCCACCTGCTGTTGCCCCTTCTGCCCATCCCGCACGTGAGATGGCTACTGCTGTTCAGGAGCCCCTTTCCCATTAGCGGGTCCTCCTGGGGGAGGTCTCTGTTGACCTTACCTTCGTGGAAGACGTTGCCCACGGCTGCTCCTAAACCCACGGCACCACCCGCCAAGTTATCTGCTGCCTTATAAAGCCTGGGCTGCTCAGCGTCTCTGCGGTGAGAGGTCAGAGGCCCCCCGGGGACATAGAGTAGGTTTACGGTGGCTGGAGGGCAGGCCACTGACACCTGAACCTGCCCTCTCCGCTACCATCCACCATCTACCATCATCCCCCAGCCCCCAGTCCCCAGCCAGGACGGCTCAGCAGCAGGGAAGCTGGCAAGGAGTTATCAGGCCTCAGTTTCTAAGTCTGAGCCCAGCTGGCCCAGCAGGAGACTAGAAGCCATGGGAGGGGAAGGAACGCATGGAGCAAAGTCAAGGCAAGTGGGGACAACGGAGGATAAGAGTGAGTGAGTGTGAGCAGCAAAGCCTGCAGTCGGGTGGAAGCCTCGGGAAGACAAGAGCTTCGGGTGGTGGGGGGGTGGGAGTGGCCCAGGAACAGGGCCTCCCTGGGCCATCACCAAGGGTGCAGGGCCAGTGTCCTGGCTTTCGTGTCCCCTTTGGGAGCAGCAGGTGCTCTGCAGAAAGGTTGACCCCCTGAAAGCTGTGAGCAATCCCTTCTTGGGGCTCCAAATCGCTGGGAGACTGGCCTTTCCACCTGGAGCAGGGCCCCCAGAGCGGCTTATTTTTAATGATCACACTCCTATTTATTTATTTTGTTGCTGAATCCCCCCCCCCCCCCCGCCGATTTCTGCCTCAGGGAGTTGCAGGCAGCTGGGCTAATTGTGGTGGAGTTTAATGAGGCGACACAGAAGCCGCCTTCTCTCCCACCCACTGCGGGAAGACAGAGGAGTCCTCTCCAGCCCCAATCACCTGCCTGGTGGGGCCGCTCCCACCTCACTCATCCTCCCCAGCTCAGGTTACCATCCGTCCTCCCCGGACCCACCCAGCTCACCCCACAAATGAGGAAAATGGACTGGCATTTATTGTTTCTACTTGCCTTAAGGTAAGCATTAAAACGTTTCTCAAGACTGAAAAAAGAACTTAAAGAGCCCTAATAAAGACCATTCCTGCTCCCAATAAAGCCGTCCCTTCCCGACCCTGCGGAGGCCACAGGCTGAGGACGGAGGCACCTACCGTGCAACAGACCCGGTATATGCACCCCCACATCCCCAGGTAGTAGCAGCTGGTGTGGACCCCCACTACCTTAACCCCACTTCCCAGACGGGAGAACTGGGGCCACCAGAAGTCAAGTCATCACCCAAGGCCATATGGTCAGTAGGAGGTAGAACTGAGTTTTGAATCCAGGCGACCAGACTCCAGAGACCCCTAACCACTGAGTGATCCCCCCTCCCAACGTGTCATCTAAACTTTATGACAACGGATGCTATGGGGGTAGATTGCTATTAATTCCTTGTTGAGGCTGAAGTGGAGATTCAGATGGGCTCACTTGTCCAAGGACACAGGACTAAGCAGTGGGAAAGGCGGCAACTGCCCCTTCTGTTGCCAGAGCTTGTCCACATAAGCATGCGTCTTGGTGACCAAGAGAGAGGAGGGTCCCTGGGCAATGTGTTCACAAAGCCCCATGGCTCTCACAGACCGCCCCCGCCCCCCAAGTTCAGGTCCTGGTTCCTTGGCCTCTGCCACTGCACTGTACACCCACCCTGGGCTCCACCCCAGGCAGGCTCTTTTGCCCACCCATCCCCACTTCCCACTCCCATATTCCCTGAGTCCCGCCCACATGTCTGCCTCCTCCAGGAAGCCTTCCCCCATCTCAGCCATGGAGACCCTCCACCTCTGAGCTAGAGAAAACATGAGCTCTTTCTTCATAAGCATCCATCTTCTCTCCCTAACTGCAATGTTGTGCACTCCTTGGGGCAGGTTCTGGGTCTCCTTAGGCTAGACACAGAGAGAGAGTTAGAAATAATGGGAGCTTCACTGTTCTCAGGAGACATCCAGGAACAGGGCCCCTCTATGCCTTCTGAGACCTCCACTGGCCTGCTAAGAGCTCCAGGGAGCCCCAGGCCTGGACTTCCCATCCATCCCCCCCAGAGGAGAAGCAAACAGGTTGCCTTTGCACAGAGGAGAAACTGAGGCACAGCTAATGGTAGCAGCGGGGGAGAAGCACGGGAGACTGGTGGCTCAGATGGAGGCTCAGGCAGAGGGAGCCCCACACCTGCAAGTGAGGAGTCCACTGCCCACCAGGGTAGGGTGGGAGAGCTCTGCGCCCAGCTCCGAGGAGCTCCGAGAACCACTTTACGACTTTCTAAGTGGGCGCTCTGCTGACAGCTTAACGGCCAGATCCTCCCAGCCCCGGGCTTCATATTTACGAGCTGGAGGCTCCGGACGGGGAGGCTCAGGAATTCAGCCCACACCACCCAGTCCCCAGCCCTCTGGCTCCAGGGCCAGGAAGCCATAAAAAATGATCTTGCATCGCTTCCCTTCCCCCAAATGGTTTTAGGGGGCTGGGGGAAGGGATAGTGAGTGGAGGTTGGGAGCAGGGAAGATGTAGGGCCTTTTCCAGAGCTTGCCCAAGCAAATACTCATGGAGAGAGACAGCTGACCCCTCAGCCTCCTGACACCCCTTGCCCAGGTTCCCGAGGCAGGGCTTTGCCAGTCCTGAGGTCCCTAGCCAGAGCTGCCGATGGCTGGACACGATCATATTTATGCGGCATCCACTCCAAGCCAGAGTATTACCTCCAACGTGAGGCTGTATGTCCTCATCCCACCTAGGCTACCTTCCCAGTTTACAGCTGAAGAGTGCAAGGCCCAGAGAGGAAAAGGCACTTGCCCAAGGTCACACAGCGTGTTAGCGGTAACATACTGACCTGACTCTAGGGCTCCCAACTCCCAGTGCGGTGGGGCCCATGATGCAGACTACTGACCCCTGGAAGATGGAGGAGCATCCGACCTGCCAGTGGGTGAGATGGCATGATCCCTTCTTGTTCTGAACAGGTCTCCCTATCTGTACATTGCCTGAATGTGACCAGATGCTCTCTAGGGGCAACCCTGGCACTCTAAGGCAGGGGTTCCTCCCATGGAGCCAGGTCCTGGGCCCCGGTGATGGGGAGTCCCTCGTTTCCAGGCTGAGGCCAGGAGGCCATGCTAGCCTCATGAGACCAGTCCCCAGAGCTAGGGGAGAGGCTCTAGGAACCCTTGAGCACTCTCCCTCCTCTGTCCCTAAGTGTCCTCAGCCCCCATCTGGCCTGGGAAGGGCCAGCGTCTCCCACAGGATGTGGCTGTCTGGCTGGCTGTAGCCGCTACCACATCCCCTCTGGGCACTGTCCAGGCCCAGTGCTGAGGAACGCTGACCACGGAAGCGACCCCACCCTTTGGCCCGCTCTGGCCCGGCCCCCCGTCCACATACCCCTTCTTCCCACTAAAGTGGGTCAGTCTGCACAGGGAAACCTGCCCTCAGCTCTCTGCTAAGCTGGGGGGCTTAGTCAATGGCTGCCAAGCCCCCAGAGGGTGTGGCGGGGGCGGGGGGCGGTGAGCGGGGTCTGACCAGCAGGGCCTGTTGGTGGCCACCGGCCTCCTGGTCGCCACCCCCTCCTGTCTTTCTTTGTGGGCTGGGCCCTCTCCCTGGTGGCCCCCCATTGAGGAGCTGTCTGCAGATAATCAGAGAACAGATTCGGAAAGAAGGAGGAAAAAAGCACTCAGGCGCCAGACGGATCCTTATCTTCTGGGGCGGAATGTCAGAGGCTGCAGCAGCAGGCCAGGAGTCCTGCGACAGAGGCCCTGCGTTCACAGCCAGAGGGGAGGAGGGGACCTGCCCTGGGTGCTGGGGAGGAAGGGGAGCAGGATGGTCTGTTCTGGGCCTGCAGAACCTGAGGACCAATGGGAATCTGGCCCTGCCCAGGAGGGGTTCTAGATACCAAGTCTCCAGGCCAGCTCTCAGGCCCCACAAGTTTAGACCAGCCCTGGGAACTCCATGAGAGGACAGGGGAGGAGGGGATAAGCGAGTCTCCCAAATTCCCAGCCAGGCGGCAGGGGACCCAGACCTAGACCTGAACTGGCTGGGCCATGGTCTTAGCCACCAGACTCTGGCTACGTTCCCTGACTAGCTGTGCCTTGGTGCTCTCACCTGTAGAATGGGGATTAAAACCCCCACTGCCTCTTGCACGGAACTACTGGAACCCTCCATGGAGACACCGTCTGCAAAGACTAAGAAGGGCCACGAAAATGGAGTGTGTGTTCTGCCTGATGCTCAGAGCCTTCCACTCCAAGAGGCTGTCGGCTGCTTCTCACACAGCTTGGGGCCCACAGGAAAGCTCTATGTCTTGGGACTGGCCCCTGCACTTTCAGGGAAACCCCATGACATGACAGTGGTTCCTTTCACAAAGCGGAAAGCAGGCTTTCTGACGGGAAACGGTCATAAACCAAGAACAGGACCAAGGAGCCTGGATCCCCCTGGCTTGGACTTCTCTGGGGCTAGATGGGATCCCAAGGATGAGGGGTCATCTGTGGGGCTCCAACAAAGGCCCTGGGAGGAGGGCACTGTCAGTAGGGTTAAGGGCACAGGCCCTAGATGTTGGTTCAAATCCAGGCTCGGCCACTTTCTAGCTGTGTGACCCTGGGCAGGTGTCCTCACCCCCCACATGACCACCTGGGGCCTCAGTTTCCTTGTCTGTGAAAAGAGAGATGCGTTTTCAGCTCTAACATTGTGACTTTATGCTTGACCTGACACTTGGGTCTCTGCCCCTATAAACCTTGTGCTGTAACACCAAGAGACAGGAAACACACACTCATATACACATCAAAGCAATACCAAACTAAGTGTGACCAGTGTACCCTAGAGCATCCTGAGGCCACCTAGGCGTCCCCTGGCCCTAATTTCCTGCTGGCCTCAGCCAGGGGCAGGCAGAGTAGAAGGCCTCTGCTGGAGTTGGCTAGTTGATGTCTCAGGGAGGGGGCCAGAAATGCTAGTGAGGGTCCCACAAAGAAGGAAAGACTTCTGGTTGGCAGTGGGGATTAAAAGTACACCCCCCAGCCCCACCCCCAGCCCCATGAAGGCCTGGCTGGGCTGTCCTCCAGCTGTCATCTGCAGAGCCCTGAACTAAGGCCAGTCTGGGACAGCGCCTGCCTTTGGGGCTGGAGTGAGTGATGGACAGGGGACGGGAGGGGGATGGGAGGCAGTGGGCTGAGGAGGCACAAAGGCCTGGCCAGTGGGAGGGGGCGAAGGTGAGTGCTGGCTGGAGCCCGAGCATTTTCCGGGCTGTTATTCTGGGCAACTTTTTATTTATTCAGAGGCTGGGGATGCGGCTTAGCATTTGTCAGCTCGATATTTATTACATGCACATCGGCCTTGTACCACGGATCCCTTGACAGGGCCACAGCAAGGCCCTCTTGCCCCATCTCCTCAAGGCGAGGGCACACTAGACGACCTGCAAGTAGGAGCTGAAGGGTAGTACCTTCCTGAAAAACCACCTAATCCAACTTTTTTGGTTTACCTTCGGGAAAACTGAGGCCCAGAGAGGGAAGCAGCCTGGCTCAAGGTCACAGGCACTCCGATACTCGATCCTTGACCTCTTGGCTTTCAGGTCACCAGAAGAGACAAACAGCACTGGAGTAAAAACACTGCAGACCACACTGAGACATGACGATGACCTCCCCTCCAGTCCCCCACCGGGCCCAGGCAGCGCCCACAGAGATCTTGGCACAAGGCCGTAGCTCCGCTGCCAGAGTCTTAACCCCCGAGCCTCAGTTTCTCCCTCTGCACAAGCAAGGTAATCAATCATATCCACATCAGGAGCAGTTGGGAGGAGCGCGTGACAACACCCTGGAAACTGTCGAGTCCTGTACAACCGGAATTTGTTTATTGATCTTGATGCTGCATAGGTCTGGGGTGGGGGGAGAAGTGAGGCAGGACACGGCGGGGGAGGAGGGGCATCTGTCCATGGCCACCAAATCCCTTCCTATCACAGCCTCCAAGGCAAGGCCGGAGGCACCTAGCAGGTCAACGGCAAGAGCCCCTGCTCCAGCCACTGAAGACGTACGTGTAAATGATCCAGAGCAGCGGGGGGAGGTAGGGGGGGAAGGGGGAGGAAGGGCAGTTGGCAGAGCTGGTGGTGACATCACACTCGCGCCCAGCTCCAAGCCTTCCAGCAGCCGGGAGGTCAGCTGGCAGAGCGGGGCACCTCCCCCACCCGCCACGCGCTGAGCTAAGAGGAGCATGGCACTGCCAGGCCCGGGGCCGGGTGCCAGCTCAGATTCCATGGGTTCCTCCTTCCTCCCACACCCCACGCCCCGCCCCCCCCATGGCCACTTCGCCTCCAGCCCCCCGATTGCGTCTCTGTGCACTTCCCCATGAGCACAAGATTGCTGCTTCTCATATAACACATAAGCTGTGGTGTGAACTTCTGGTAAATGAAGATCTTATTTAAAACTGCATGCTATCAAGGGAGGGGAAGAGACAGGTTCCAACACAGCTCAGCCCTCTTGCCAGGAAAGGGAGGTGCTGGGCTGTGTAAAGAGCCACCGGCGCTCCTGGGAAGTCGCTTGGAGAAGGGCCACAGGGGCCCGGGCACACCCCCGATGGACTGCCCATGAGGGTCAAATAAGGCTACTCTTTCTTTATCTGCGCAGGAGGGGAGGGCAAGGAGGTTCCCCCCACTGGAGGTTTGGGCTTGTCACGTGGAACACAGAATGGTTTAAACTTGCAGGGCTTTCTAAGAATGGCAGAACTTTGGACCAGAAAGGCCTTGGAGAGGGTTGGATCCTGGGGCCCTCTACCTTAGCGGCACAGCAGATCACCTGGGGTGCTTTTAAGGCTCCCAATGCCCACGTCCAGAGCCTAAGACCAATTAAGTCATGGGGGAATCCAGGCAGAGGTGATCCCATCATTCAGTCAAGGTTGAGAACCACTGAGTGGGTCTCTTTTTAACAAGGGGTATGCATCTGAGAGGTCAAAATTCATACGCACAGACTTCTTAAACCAGAACTGCTAGGGGTGAAGGCCAGGCATGGGAATTTTGAAAAAACTCTAGGAGATTCACATGTACAACCCTGATTATTCATTTGCCAAGCACCTGTTCATCGAGGGCCCACTCCGTGCCAGGCACTGTTCTGGGCCCTGCGGGTATGTCACTGGGTGAGTGACACGGCCTGCCTGCGTGGAGTTTCCAGGCTAGAGTGTAACAGATAAAAAATCAGCCAGCACAGAAGTGCACAAATATTCATCCCAGCTCGTAGGAGGTGCTAGAAGGAAAGTAAAAGGGGCAGGGGATCAGGGAAGGACTCTCTGAGGAAGGGACATCTGGGCCAAGACCTGGATGACAGGAAGGAGCATGGGGGGGGGGGTTGGGGGGTGGACACTCGCGTGGAGGCATCATCTACTGAACGAGGATGGCACGCTCTTGCAGCTGCAGGGCTCACTCTCATCAGCCCCTCTGTTTACAGGGTCCTGGCTAGACAGGAAATGCTGGAAAGAGTCAGTCAGTGTCGCAACAGCCCTCTTGGGACATCAGGAAATTCTACAGGCTGATGGGCTAAGGGGGATTTTAGAAAACATGCAGCTGAAAGCTGTAAGGGGCCTCAGAGTTCACTGGTTCAAGCCCCCTCAGTTAACAGATGGGGAAACTGAGGCTTAGCAAGAGGCCCTGATTTGCTTTGGTGTGGCATCTCCGCTCTGAAAGGGCTACGTGAGACAGGGACCCCACTACGGAGCCTGCTTGCCGCGGTCAAACCCACTGTCCATCCCTCCCCCATCCCTCCGCCCCCAAACTGCTGTTTGTTGCTCTCCATATAAGCGCCCTGTGTGTTCCAGCCATGGTCTAAACCCGTGACACACCCAGGGGGCTTGGGTGGTGGGAAAGTGTGGGTGTCCCCTAATAATTGCTCTGAGGTTAGGGAGGTCCTTCCTCCCACACCAGGAAGCCCATCGAAGTCCAGACAGAATGGTGCCAGATAAGGCTGTGGAATTTGGAATTTAGTGGGATCTGGAATTTCCCTTATAGGAAAGCTGGTCCCAGCTGTCCACCCATGGTGAGCATCCAAGGGAAGGGTATGACATATTCTGGGGAGGGGACAGGTGGCCCAGGTACCCAGAGTCAGAGGCCTGATGTGGCAGGGAGGGCAGAGTGGGCAGAGGAAAGGCAGGGGGCTATCTCAGGAGCATTCTTGCCCAGAAGTAAGCTGGGTCAACCAGGTCACTCTGTGTGTGGACAGACCACTGAACATGGCCACTGGCTTGCTCTTTGCTCAAGCCTGATTTCCGCCTTTGAATGTGGTGTCACCAGGAGGGCTAGAGGCCAGGCTGCGGGGCCACCAGCTTCCCCAGGCCCTGAACAGGCGCACACCCCTACCCTCTCAGAGCACTCAGAGCTAAAGCCCTGACAGCTCCTCTCAATCTCCGGCTGAGTTCCCTGGAGGTAAATCCTGGAGGTAAGACAGGGTGCCCTGGAAAGACAATCTAGAACAGTCTAAAATGCTTCTTTTCATCTTTCTCAGCCGTGCAAGGGTGGAAAGGGCCTGATAAGGGTGAAAACTCAGCCAGCCATAAAGCAAATCCCGAGATAACTTGGGTAAGTCATCCCTCTCTCTCTGCCTCAGTTCCCCCACCTGTAAGAGGAAGTGCGAACACTCGCCCTGATGACCTCCCCGGCTGTTAAGAAGCTGAGATTCACGCGTGAAGGTGCTTTTTGCTCCAAGTGCTCCATGCCTGTGAGCAACGGGCACGGCCTTGACAAGTGCTGAGCAGGCAAGCCAGAAACGGGTCCTCATGTGCCCCTTCACAAGCTCTGCCAGGCCGTGGTTTCTGAGAGGCTCTGAGGACTGACCCTCCCCCACAAGCACTAGGATTTCCTAGAAGGCCCCTTGGAAAGGAAGTCCAGGGCAGTGAGGTGGAGATGCTCAAGCACCTGGGAACTTGTTTAGCTGGCTCTTTGCAGCAGTGATCAGCCCCCCAACCCCCAGCCCGGGGGAGGGCGGGGGAGCTTCTGCGAGCACTCTGGTCCAGTAGGCTATGGTGGGAAGGTGAGGAAGACAGCTGACTTCAGGCTTCCAGTGGCCCCTCTCCCTGGAGAGGCCAGACCCTCAGCTGACCCAGCCCTTCCCTCTGCAAGCTGCACAGGACCCAGGGCGGAGGCAAAGGAGGATGCTGTCAAGGGTGTAATAAACGACTTATTGACTGGTAAGCAGAGTTCTCAGGGCTGGGAGCATGACCTTCCGGCAATTATGCCCTCCACTGCCTGCCCAAGGACCCCTCCCTCTGTGTGGAGGCTCAGGCCCGGCTGGGCCCCTTCCCCCAGACCCCACCCTGACCTGTAGAGGCCTGAGGCCTGCAGACAAGGTGCCCCTGGGGCTGCTAATGTTCCTCCCCATGCGCCCACGTGCAGGTGAGCCCTCTCAGACCAACTCTTAAAATGGCACAGGCTGGAGAGAGAAGGCTGACATGCTGGCTGGGACTGGTCTGTGGGAAAAGCCCAGTTCTGCCCATGGGCTCTTTACTGAGACCAGAGTCCCACTGGTGGGGCGGATGCATTTGACAAGGGTGGCCCAGGGCTCCTGTGCAGTCACCATGCAATCACTCCCCAAGTCACCGCTGTGCAGCCGGCTCTCACGGGGATGTCCGGGGAGGTGTGTGTGGGGTAAGACCTGGTCCCAGCGCAGGGCGCAGATGCAGAATGGGTTCCTGGAAGGAACACTGAATTTGGAGTCCAGAGACTAGGTAACAACCTGACCAGGCTCTGACATAAAATCTGGAAGATTGGGGTGGGTCACTACACTTCCCTGAGCCCCATACGACCTTCTTCCCAGAGTCCTTACAAGGGCTCAATGATACTCAATGTGGACAAGAGAACAGGCCCAGAGTAGGAGGGCAGCCACGGCCTCGGAGGGCCTACAACACACCAGGCACACAGAGGGAGTGTATGTGAATAGGGCCCTCGCTAATCAAGGTGAAAGCAAACGGGGCAGCCACCTCAGCATGTTTGACAGCTCTAGAAAGAATGGAGGGGTGTGTGCGTGTGTATGTGTGTGTGTGTGCATGTGTGTGGCAAGGGACTGGAAAAGGAGGCTCCAAGGCTTATCTGAGGCCCAAAGAGCAACCGGCAGACCCTGTAGGTAAATAATAAATAAAGCCCTTTGCACACACATGAGCTGTGACGATGATCCCACTTCCTCTCTGTGAGGCGAGTCGTAGAGCGTTCATCATCCCCATTTTACAGAAGAGGAAATCGAATCCAAGGGGGTTGAAGGGATGTGCTCAGGATCACACGGAGCCAGGAGTCACAATTAATGCCAGGGCAGGGACAGCAGTTGCGCGTCTTGCCCTCTCCCTCTTCCCTGGGAGTAGCACGGGGAACCCATCGCCCCACGAACAGCCCACTGCTTGGACCCGTGAGCAGAGTAGAAGGCGTGTGCATGAGGGAGCAGAGAACATCCAAGCAGCCATGAAAACAGAAAGAAAAGAGAGGTCTGGATCTGGCCTGATCTCACACCCACTTCTCTCTTACGAGAAAGGTAGCATCCTCTAGATACTATTTTGTACTTCCTTTGCAGGTCAGAACATCCTGGGAGTCCCAGCCTCTTGGCTCCCCAACAGTGCCGTCATTGCTGATGTGAGCTTGTGCCCTACGTAGCGGATTGAACTCCTCCTCCAAGGCACTCAGGTGACTTCCAGTATTTTGCAATTACAAACAATGTGCATATGTATTTTTGTATTGATGAAGCTGTACTTGAAGGGAAGAGTTCCAGAAGTAAGGCTGCTGGACCAAAGAAGAGAGTATATAATGCGCTGCTGTGAAATATTGGCCGACTATCTATCTGAAGGATTGCACCAAGGAGCGGTTCCACCAGCAATGTCTGCCAAGTGTACATCACACAGCGTCCCAACAGAGGGTGGAGTCCTAAGTTTTAATTTTGTCCAGTCTTATAAAGCGAGAAGTGGTATCTCAGGGTTGTTTTCTTTTGCATTTTTCTAACTCTGAGTTTTAATATATTTTCATGTGTTTGAGGGTCACTTATATCTTGTTTTGTGAATTGTCTCTTCATGTCTCTTTTCTTCCTTTTTCGTTTTACCAGGTTTTTGGTCCTTTGTTCCTCAATATTTTAGAGTGCTTTTTGTATTGGGATATTAGTTCTTTGTCTGGGGTATATGTTATAAACATCTCCTGCGAGATGTTTGTCTCCTGGTTTGTCAAATATTTTGTCTTTTGACTAGTTTGGGGTGCTTTATTGTAAAAAAAAGTTTTTAATATTTATGTAATAAACATGATCAATTTTTTATTTTATTGCCTCTGGATTCTGAATCATAGTTGGAAAGCCTTTCCCACCCCAATGTTACAGAGGAATTCACCCACAGTTTCGTCTACTACTTACATCTGGATCTTCAATCCATTTGGAGTTTTTTTTTTTTTCCTATGGTGTGAAATGTGAATCAAAGCTTACTTTTTTCCAAATGGCTACCCCGTGGTCCCAGCACTATTTATTTCAAAGTCTGTCTTCGTCCCCATGGGTCGAGATACCATCTTTGTCATATACTACATTTCTTTACGCACTTGGGTCTCGTTCTGGAATTTCTATTAGGTTTGACTGGTCTGTCCGACAATTCACGCACCCATGCTGCAGTTTTAATTATGGAGGCGCTACAGGATGTTTTAACATCTGGTAGGGATAGTTTTATCTTGTCGTTACCCGTTTTTGGGGCCTCTAAGTGATTTCTCTAATCACATTGCCGAATGCTTCTGGCACAGCATTGAAGAGAAGGGATGGTGGGTATCCATGCTTCATTAGTGATCTTAATGGAAAGGCCTTTAGTGTTTGTTTCCCCATTAGAGAAGATACTGGCTGTAGGACTAGAGTATGTATATATTTTATCAGGCTAAAAAAAAAAAAATCCCTTAATTGCTATTTTTTTTGAGTGTTTATACAATGAATGGGTGTTGAATTTTGACCAAGGTTTTTTCAGCATTTATAGAGATCATCACATGATTTTGTTTTCTTAGACTCATTAATCTGGTGCATGATATTCATTTGGCATGTTATTAATATGAATGGATTTTGAACCAACCTTGCATTCCTAGAATGACCCAGAGTTGGTCATTCTGTATCATTTTTTTAGGAAAAAAAAAAAAAAAGAGAATGGAACTGGGTACCAAGGATGACAGCTAGCATTTATAGAACCCTTTCTCTGTCCTCTACATGCATTATTAACTGATTCAATCCTCAAGATTGAAGCTATGGAAGCAGGCTTTATTATTCTCATTTCCCAGATAAGGAAACGGAGATCAACAATGTGGAAGCGGCCAGGCCCACATCATGCAGCTAGCAAAGAAAAAAGACAGGGCTGGATCTTGGGTCTCGGTCATAAGTGGGCAGTGTTATTTGGCTGTTACTTAGATGTATGAACCATGCTCATGACGTGATAAAATGTGGGAAAGGGAAGGTCTCTGTAGGAAATGGGGGAGGGTCTGCCCTAACTTCCCGGAAGCTTGAGCTGCCCCCTCGCCCCTCCCCCTTGGAGCCTGGCAGAGGAACTGTGCGAGGGGACTGGCGAGCACGCGGGCCACGTGCTGTCAGCAAGCAGCCCTCGAGGCCTGCCACGTCCCCTTCCAACCTCAGCCTTGCTCTGACTTTGCATTCGGGTCTTGGGCTCCGGACGGTGTAAGAGCAGCTCAGAGAAGGAACGCTAGTTCGGGGAGGTGTGGGTTGCCAGGGAATAAAGGGCAGAGAAGAAAACCTTACCCCTCCACGCCCTGCTGGTCCTGCCTGCCCTGTTTTCTAAGAACGGGCAGCCGGCCGAGGGATTATGTAAGTTCTGGTGGACATGGCAGATGGTGAACTGGCTCAGACACATCAAAGCCGGCACTGACACTAACCTTCCCTGACGTGGCACCCCGGCCTCCTCTGCTCTGGGGTGTGCAGCATGGAGAGGGGTGGGAAGAGACCCAAACTCTGTCATGTAGCTCAACAGCCACGGCCAGCCAGGCTAGGGGAGAAGCCAGGGCCCACCAACCAGCAGGAGGTTCCAGTCAGGAAACCAAATGGTGGGCCCTCCCTGCCACCCAGCAAACAGCTCTCACAGGAACCGCATAGTCTGAGGGACAACAGACCCTACTCTGCGTGCCTCCTACCTCAGATCAGCTCCTCGGGTTTGGAGAACAGTTTCCAAAGCATCTCTCTGGGTGTTTTCTCCTTTGGCCCTACCTGACATGCCACTTCTTTTATTCCTTTTGCTGATGGGTAAACCAAGGCTCAAAGAGGGTGAGTGAGTTCTCTTTCACACAGAATTGGCTTTAGAGCTGAAGTTTCCAGATGTCTAGTCCAGTGCTCCTTCCAAATGCATATGATCATGCAGGCTTCTCCCCTCGCTGTAACCCCAGGTGGATCACTAAGTCCCCAGCAGGCCACCCTGAACCTTATGTCTGATATTCCCTTCAAAAGGGGACTACTAGAAAGAAGCGAGGGCTGAAACCAGCAGATTGCAGATGGATTTCTTCCTGGGTAGAAAGAAAAGGAAACCAGCTTTTACTAACCATGCCCTATCTTGTTTGGTCTCCCCAATAACCAGTTGGGGCTCCTTTTTTTACAGTGAGGAGGTGCAGGCTTGGGGAACTATAGTTAGTGACCGAGACAGGATTTGAACCCAGTTTTCTAATTCTAGGGCAGACCCTCTTCATTTGGACAGAAGAGGGCACTGAAGCCCAGAGAGGGAAAGGGACTACCTCAGTGCCACACAGCAGATTAGCTGTGCAGATCGGATTAGAATCCAGGCTTCCCAATCCTTAGCTCAGGGCTCTTTCTGCTGTTGTCTCTTCTGAGTCTGTGCACGTGTGTACAGAAGTGGGGTGCGCCAGCCGGAAAATATGGGGCCAGATCAGATTTGCAGCAGGGTTCACTGTGCCTAGCAGCCCTGGCTGTCTGGCTGCTAGGTAGGAATTCCAGCTCAGCCTGTGATAGGGGCTCCTGGCAAGAACCAGTGGATGCCCAGCTGGGAGGGTGGTACTGGCCAGGCCTACCACTGCCTTGGCCAAGGGCCCGAGGGGGTTGAATCTCCCAGAGAGGCTCCCCGAATGTTAGCACTGAACACAGTGCCAGGGAGAACCTGGCTCAGTCAGACCCTGCAGCCAAAACTGCTCCCCTGCACCAAATCCAGCTCCTGCCAAGGAACTGGTGGCAGTTGCTATGGAGGGCTGAGGGCTGCGGTCAGACCCTGCCCACAGGCCTTCAAGAAATAGCCCCTCAGCCCGCACATAGTCCCAGGCCCCAGAGCTCATGTGCATGCAACAGGCATTCTCTTGAGCCACCACGAGAAGGCAAGCTGGAGGGGAATGATCAATGGGCTTGGGAATGCAAGTAGGAAACAAACATTTTACAAGGGCCTGGGCAGAAGGCACTTGATGACGATACTTGGTTAATTCTTTGTGGCTCCCCTGGACTTAGGGAATAAACTCTCTCATACCTGGGGGCTCTGACCATTGAAGACTTGGCTCTGACTTTCATCACGTCTGGTACATAGTAAGACAGAAGCAGAAGAGAATGAAGGGAGGAAGGTAGGCAAAGACGGGGAGGATGCAGGCAAAGCAACCAGAATGTCCTGATTCTTTGGTTACATCCACAGCAGCAAGCCCAAAGCACAGTAGGGACTGAATCATAGCAACGACCTGGGTGAATGAGGCCTGACCGTGAGTTCTCATTCATCCATTCTACAAGTGTTTTATCGAGCACCTTCTATGCACCAGGGACTGCGCTGGGTGCCAGGGACGTACAAGGGAGCAAAATCATACCCAGTCCCCTAGTCACCTAGTGTCATAGCTGCTCTTTCATTACCTAGTTGTTCAACCCCATCCTGCCTCCACCCAGGTCCCCAGGGCCCTGGCTCAGTGACAAGGAAAGGGAAGAGTGGGAGGCTGCCCCATGCAGTATTTGTCACCTGGTCCTTGGTCACTGCTCACGCTGTGAGTCTCGCTCTGCCCTACTGTGTCACAGAATGCCCGAAGGTGGGATGGGGGAAGGAGCCAGGAACAACTTTCCTGGAATTTCTGACTCAATTTCTTGTAAGCTCAGCATCCTCCATGGGTGCTCAGGCCGCAGGCTGGGCAGGCGGGCGCCTCTGATCGCATTATGGAGCTGCTTTCCTTCAGCTCTGTCTCTGATTCCAGTAATGCCTCTAGATGCCATTCGAGGCCTCTGGGGGTTGCAGGCTCCTGGGTGATCTCAGTAGATGTTCCTCCCAGACCTCGGGGATGCCTCCTGGTACCCACCAGCCCTAGGTGAGCCCCAGAGACCAAAATGGGCAGGCAGCCTCCCTCTTCCTGCCCCTCTCCCTGGCTCTCTGGTCAACCTGGAAGCAGCCACTCTCTGTCTCCTTGCTCTCCTGCCCAGAGATGTCCAGGGAGAAAAGGCAAGGCACAGCCCCCGCCAGGGGTCAGCCAGATCAGGGTGGGGGGAGAGGCAGGAAGGAGGGAAGGCAACAGAAATCAAGAGAACCTCCTCCGTGCCAGGATCACATGTGCCATCTCACAGCACAGCGCTGCCCAGTGAAGGGGGCAGGTCACCTTGCAGGTGGGGATGCGCGGGTCCAGAGACACTGAGCCACCTGGCCCAGGTCCTCAGTGACTGGGGTGGCAGTTGCTATGGAGGGCTGAGGGCTGCTTTAATCCCAAAGCCTGGCTCTTTCCACAGTACCAAGGGACCCCTAGCCCCAGAATTCTTGTTGTACCAGATGATCAGATCCAAGTCAGTGGCTGAATTAGCAATTTGTTTCCTGGGTGGATGAGCCAGATGTTCCCACCCCCATGCCCTCACAAATATACCCCTAAAAGGGATGCCCTCTCTGCCTCCCCAAACTCTGCTCATCCTTCAAAGGCCAAACAACACCCTCCCTCCAGCAGGAAGCCCTCCCTGACCAGCCCTGCAGGCCCAGAGGCGGCTTCTCTCCACAGCCTCAGCACTTCCTGTTGTACCACGAAATACGTGGCATCAGTAGTCACGATGCTGATGAGGATGGTGAATGTCACTGAGCACCTGAGAATGTGCGACGCGCTTGTTTGTATTACCTCATTCTTCCCCACAGCAATCGGATGCAAGCCGCGTTATCAGCAGTTCCATTTTACAAACGAAGAAACTAAAGCTCAGAGACGGTAGGCGACTCACTCCAGGACACGCAGCTAGATGGGGCCCCAGCCAGGATTTGGCCCAAGTGGTCTGACTGCACGGCCTGCCCTCCAAGCAGCGCACTGGATCCCTCCCGGGCCACCTGTGAGAGGGCTCCTCTCTGCCGCACCGTCTCCTTCACTCTCGCGCCCCAGCAGCACACACCGGGCACATGGCTCGGGCCTCAAGAAGCGACACGAGTCAATTCAAGGGTCAGGCCCCTGCTTTACCCCCCCTCGTCTGTAGAGCCCAGTGCTTGCTCGGGTTGAAAGAATATATGTAAGTGCACTGAGTTTCAGGGCTGGGCTGGTGTTCTGACAGGATCCCTCCTTCCCCACCTGCAAGATCAGCCACCCTCCACCCCTGCAAAATGAAACAGTGAATGGTCTGACTAGGTCTGAGAGTGTGTTCCCCCCACCCCCTCCACAAGGTCCCCCGCTGAGGCTTGCTGGGGCTGGGAGGGTGGGGGGACTGAGTGCCTCTTCTCTCGAAGACTCCGGCTGCCTCTGCCAGTGGGGTCCTTCTCTGCCCCTGGGCCCTGCTTGGCATCTGGGGCTCCCGGCCTCTGAGACAGGAGACACTTATGGAGCAAGAATATGGGACTGAAGTTCCGAAGGGTGATTTATGGCTTCAGAGAGAGAGAGAGACCCAGGGCCACATAATGCTCACAAGGGCATTCCAGTCGATATATTGACTTTCTAGAGGGGCCTCTATAAACACAAGTGGTTCTGGGCCTCAGCTACCTCTGTCTCTTGCTGGCTGCTGGGGCCTCTTGAGATGGAACTAGACAAAACAAACAAACAAAAAGCAAAAACAAAAAAAAAACAGAAACAAAAACCCGAGGCCCCTAAAGGTCATCCTTCCACCTTTCCCCACCCCAGACTTCCAGAAGGGGAGACCAACCAGGACCCAGAGGGGAAAAGGTAGCTGTCATACAGCAGTAGAAGAACAAACACTAGAGTCTCCTAACTCCTAGGCCAGGAGCTGCTGGGCCTCCAGGCCCTAAGCCTCCTTCCTCTCTCCTCGCCCCTGCCCCTGGAGGAAGTGATACTTCGGTATCACAGGGCTGTCTCCACGCTAGTGCTTTATCATAATCAGGTCATGTGATCCTTAAAACAATCCCACGAGGATGGTATTACTACCCCCACTTTCCAGATGAGGCAATTGAGGCACAACAGTTAGGTGGGCTGCCAAGGCCACAGTTAGTAAGTGGTAATGCTGAAAGGCTACATTAACCTCCTCGAAATCCCAGTCAGCCCTGCCACGCACCCTCCGTACCTGCAGCTGAGGCCTTGGAGAGGGGCCTCTGTGAGGAGGGGTGGCGTAGAGGGGCTGGGGGCTCCTACAGGAAGTAATGACAAACAAGCCTTCCCCCTCTGACTGGCTCGCAGTAGCTCTTGGGCCCAGGATTCTGTCCTTCCCTCCTTGTCCACTCTGGTGGGGGCATGGCAGAAGACACAGGAGGATACCACCCCATGCTCCCACCCCCAGCATAATGCCTACTAGTGCGTAAGAAGTATTTTCTGGGCTCCCTCCATCTTCGAGAGACACAGGGAGAGAATCAAAGAGTCATAGCTTTTCCTCTCCAGCTTCCACCCCAGGTCCCAGCCTACAGTCAGAGGCAGTTGAGGGTCAGTTCCCCAAGGTGCACCCCTTCAGATGAGGCTGGGAGGCCCAGGAGTGGAAATGTGACCAGGGGTGCCTGACCAAGGACTGGGCTTGCCCAAGATGGTGGCTGAGCAGATGCCAACAGGGCTAATTTTCTGAGAGTGGGAGAGGTCTGGGGCTGGGCACCCCTGCCCAGGTACCCCAGCTAGCTAGCCCCCACCCTGTCTTTTCAGGACAGGCTCTTAGAAAGACCTGAAAAAGAGAGAATCAAGGTCTGACTCCCATCACCCCTTCCAGGAAGCCCCAAGGCTAAGAAAGTTCGCTCTTTGCTGGGTTCCCCCTACATACACTGATGCTGCCCTCACTTGGCATCTGAGACTCTCTGAAGGTCATCCCAGTTATGAAGTCGACATCAGCATCCAGCATAGTGACCACCCGGAGGGTTGGGGCCAGGACTGCTCTGGCTCTGACCTGGGTCCCAGGTCAGCTTCCTAAGTGGGCCTCCTCTTCCCCAGTGGGGTTCTTACAAGGACCAAGTGAGGTCCCGGGTTTTATAAACTAAGGCACTATGCCCCAGCACTGGGGCTGTGACTTTCCTGTAGTTCCCCCTGGTCCACAAAGGCACATCTTTTATCCTATAGCGCTAAGGATGGCAGTCAGTATAGGCAGAAGTGGGAAAGCAGAGGGACTCTTGGTGACCAAGGAAGTGGTAAGGACAGTGAAGTATGGCTCTCGTGTGTGTCTGTGTGCACGCGTGGCCACCTTCAATTGCTTCCACTGAGAGTCCCAGCCCCAGCCATGCCTGTTTACGTTGCTTTCCATGAGGGATGCCACTCACTCAAGCTCTGGCTGCCTCTTCTCTAGCAAATTCCAGAGGAGACCCTATTGCCCCTAGAGGGCTGCACCATGAGCCTGACCCAGGTCAGAGAGCTGATCTCCAAATCACGGGTGCCGCCACTGTTCTTGGTAAGCTGGAATTTAACTGCAGGCGACCCGAGGACTCAGACCCTAGTCCTGGGGGCCATCAGTCAAGCTTCTGGACTGGCTTTAGGACCTATCTAAGGCTGACCTTCCTCCCTCTAGAGCAGCAGGACTTGTCCTATTTGCCCTCAAGGGGGGGGGTGGGGGTGGGGGGAAGACAGGACCTCAACGACACCTGGGCTCTGCCCTTCCAACTCCAGAACTTGGACCAAATCCTGCCCACAACCCCCAGCGTGGAGCAAAGTAAGTTCTCCTTAGTGCTGAAGGGCAAATGGCCTGGGTCCCATCAGGAAGAGACATCCCCAGCAGAATACAATGGATGGAGCTTCTCCTGCCTGGTGGTGACTCACTGTCCCCACACCGCACATACCTTTTTATACGCAAACACACCACAGCTGTGCCCATATGCACACTGCACACGCCCCCACACACCCAAACACACGTAGCCACCTATCTCACACGTACCAATATACAAAAGGCAGAACCCTCGCGGACACATCTATTCGTCGTCCTGCACCTTCACCTCCATAACCTAACACTCTAACGCAACACCACACCTACCCTCACCTCCCACTGCACACTCCCACCTCTGCCCACCTCCTTAATAGACATTCTCACCCCCCCACCCCTGCAACACGCATACTCCTTAATACACACTCTCACACCCACAGCCTGCCTTCCCCCGGGGCCACGCGGCGCAGGGAAACTTGTGAGGCGCTAGGGCAGCCTGTTCTGGGAGGTGAGGACGGAGGCTGGGCGCTGAGGCGTTGGAGCTACGGGGGCTCCAGCAGACGGATTCAACTCTGCCCAGGAGGGGAGGGAAGGGGATGCAGGGAAGGGTATGCAGGGAGAGAGGGAGGAGGAGACGGGGACACGGAAGGGGGCAGTGAGGAGGAGAGAGGGGTGCTGGGGGGCGCAGGGAGGAGGAGATAGGGGTGCTGGGGGGCACAGGGAGCAGGAGAGAGGGGTGCGGGGGGGGGCGCAGGGAGGAGGAGCGGGGGTCCAGGTGCGCCGCCCCAGGTAAGCAAGGCCGGGGCGGTGGCAGCGCGCCCACCCCCGCGCGGGGAGGCGCTAATCACAGTTGGGCTGCGCGGCCGGCAAGGGTCAACTGGGGCGCTACCAGCAGCCGGCCGCTTTCGGAGAGAAGGAACGGGGAACAAAAGGGGTGGGGGAGCGGGGACGCGGCTGATTTATGCGCGCACTTCAGCCTGTGTTTTCGCTGCCCTTAGCGAGAAAAAAGCCGCGGCCGGAGAGGAAGGGGCGCCGCGGGACCTGCCCGGTGGGGGCGCAGCGGCGGCGACGGCACGGGGCTGAGTGCGAATCCTGCACGCCCGCCCAACTCACAGCCCGGAGCCCAGGCCAGCTCCGGGACGCCCGGCTCCCCAAAGTGAGTGTCGGGGTCCGGAGACATCCCCCCAGGCGCCCGGAGCCCTGGCTGAGCGCAGGCCCATGGGCGGGGGGACGGGAGGGGCGCGCCAGCCCCAACTCGGTAAGCAAATCCAAGGGGCCCTGCCCCGATGCCCTGGACCTTCCCGAAATGGCCCTTCCTCGTATTATTCTAATTACGGTATTGTTAATTTCCCTTTAAAAAAATTAAGACAAGAAACAGAAAAGCCCAGAAGGCACTTGTTTGGTTTCATTTTGCCTTCACAGCTTGAATGACTCGGTTTGTGGAAGCTGTTTAGGAAACTGGTGAGGAGGAGGAGAAGGAAGAGGAGGCCAGGAGAGGCTCCTGCTGTGGCCTCAGATGCCCAGCGCCCCTCCCTTCTGTCGCGGGGGGTCCACCCAGCCAAGGGGGCAGGGTGTCTCTACTCCTCAGTCCCAACCCATGACCCCGCCTCTCTCCCTTTCCTACAGGCCTCGGTGGGCTCCAAGGGGTCTCCATGCCACCCCAACTGCAGGGCTGAGGGTCAAAAGAACATGCTGGGGGTGGGAGCGGGGCGCTCCAGGATGGACCATTCAGAATCACTAACCTTACTCTCCAAGCACTTGGAAGGAGGGGGTCCTTCTCTACCCTCATTCTCAAAGTCCTAGGCAGCCCACAGCCTCCTTAGAAGACAGTGGTGAAGAGGGCAAGGGGAGATGGGAAGGTCTCATCTTAGGCCTGACAGCCAGAAACTCAACAACGTGGGTGGGGAGGCGATGGGCTCCCCAAAGCTTCAAAATAAAAGGTAAAAATATATTCTGCTCTACCTGTACAAACGAAGGGAGAGCTTTAAAATGTAGAGCCAGGTAGTTCCGCAGCCCAAGGGAGCTTGGCTTGTTATTTCTCTCACCTAGGGCAGATTAGGACCAGGGTGGAGCTGCCTTTGGCCACTTGGCTAGTCTCAGGCCTTACCTCCGACCTCTGGCCCAGCCCTGTTCCACCAGTCTGGGGTCGGCGTTCCTGACTCTGCCTCTCCCCGCCCCCCATCCTGCTACAAGTCCCAGTCTGACCTAACTATCAAACAAACCTTATCTTTAGCTGCCTGCTTACCCTCGGGCCTCAATTCAGCAGCTCGGTGCCAGACCCATGCTGGCCAGTCTGCAGCCCAGCGGTAGAAAGGAGCCAGAACCAGCCTGAGGTTTGTGAGGCCCGAGTTCAGATCCCAGATCTATCCCTGAGTCCCCATGTAACCTTCGGACATGTCAGGGCCTGTCCCAAAGCTTCAGCAGTTAAATAAAGGGGTTGGAAAAGGGGAATTGTTTTGTCCTCTGGAATTCCCAGTTGGGGGCGGGGGGGGGCGGGTTGGAGAGAGGAGGGAGGGGAGAAATTACCTCCGAAATTTCTCCCCTGTAGTGATACTTTCACTTTAATGAGAAAGCGCATTAAGACACTCTTGATTTTCCATTTGTTTGAGATGGGTGTTTGCTTTAGCGTGGAGGGAGACACAGGATGGGCCACCGCACCGCACCACACCCACACACGTGCACGCACACACGTGCACGCACAGCAGAGACACTGGGAAAACTCTGATTTTAATTGCATCTTAGAAAGAAGTGTTATCATGATACCACGGTCCCTTCTCAACCACCCCAGTCAGAGGCCAAGGCAAGACTCTTTAAAAACTCCAGGAAAGCTAAGGGGTGGGGTGAGAGGATCCTCAGGGCTGACCGGGCTTTTGAAGTGGCCTCTGCTGGCCAGTCACTTGCTGACACCTCCTTCTAAGGGTCTGGGGTTTTATGGTTCTGGGTTTGATTTTTCCACCATCAAACTTCATGGCTGAAAAACCCTCAGTGCTGTAAAGGGAGCTCATCCCCATATCCACTAGGGAGGGGGGTGAGGGAAAAGAGACAGAAGTGCCTGCCACCTGACGGGAGCTTGCACACCCTCTAGAAAGAGCCCCCCTCTGTGGAGACAGCCTTGTCTCCCTCAGCTTGATATAAGCCTCAAGGCAGAGGTGGATGGGGCCACGAGGAGGAGTCCAGTGTGACCTGAACCAGCCTGGCTGTTAGAGAGGAGCAGCCCTGCATGCAAGTCCACAATCTGTGGTCAAGTGAAGGCAAGATATGAGGAAAGCCAACATTCTGGCCTTGGTTTTCCCCATCCGTGAAATGGGACTCACTGGGCAGACCCAAAGAACATTCTGAAAGATGTTCTGTGCCTGTGGCATTAGAAAAACGGGCTGCGTAGGAGGAAGGGGCATGTTCTCCTTCCTGAAGGCAGATTTCTAAGGGCTTCACATTCTGGGCAGAGGGATGACTGCACGCCGACCCCACCAGTTGGCCCCTCTCTAGGCTGGTGGGCAGGCAGCCCCTGCCGTGCTAAGTAATGAGCACAATTCCAACACGGGTTCTGCTCACTAGTGAGAAATCAAAGCCCGGTATTAGAGGCCATTTCTGGCTGGGCTCCGTTTGTGCCCAAATCCATCAAAGCCCTGGGCCTGGGGTTTCCTCTGGGGAAGGTGGGGGCTGGATGCTTTGTTAAGCAGGGAAGGCAGGCCAACCCCAGCCTCCCCAGCTGAACCTGGCCCTGGAGAGCTCTAGGCCAACCAGTCTTGTCTTTTTCCTGCCCAGCGGAGGCCCTCCCCCCACCCTCAGTAACCTCAGTATTTATTCCTGATCCCATTGCTGGGCTGGTTCTAAGAGTTTCTCAAGCCCCAACCCTGCCCAAGTGCCCTTTACAGAGACTTCACCCTACCCTTCAATCACCTCCCCTCAAACACCCTCAAACCAGAAACCGACACCCCAGCCCAGCAACTCCCACATTAAACTGCACTCTTTAAAACAAGGTTGGTCATTCAGCAGCCTGCCCCCTCCCCCCATCATTACCTACCAACTTCAAAACACTGCTTTAAATACCCGAGTCTGCCCAAATCGTAATTAACTTGGATCAAATGATTGTGTCGTAACTTTACAACAGAGGGCTGGAAAAAAAAAAGTGGAGGATGTGCTAAAACCAAGCCCTCGCTCCTAGGCCGTGGGAATCATTAATTCCAGAGTGAGGAATCTTTGGCTATTGGGGTGTACGTGGGGGGCGGATGCCAACATCCCAGCGAAAGGTGGCGGGGGTGGGCTGCGTCACCTCGTCTACTTTCTGCGCCAGCTTTCCTGCCCCGTTCTCAGCCTCAACTCCGAGGACTCCGTGCAGGACGCCCCCCACCTGCACCCCACCCTGCCCCGCCCCAGAAGCCGAGGTGTCCAGCGGCCGCCGCCAGCCCACCTACTTGGGTTCCGGCACCAAAGAGAGGTTGGCTCGCCTAGAAGACGCAACCCAGTCAGCGACGCGGGGCCCAGCTACAGACGAGCAAGAGGCGTACACAACCAGGGCGAGGGGGTGGTGGTGGTGGTGGTGGTGACTTTATTTTAGGAGCCCACCAACCCCCTTAAGGCATCTTGCAGGCCCACCGTAGGCAAGCGCATCTTGTCTGCTCCCTGGACGGGGGAGAATGTCAGTGACCCATTTAAAAGGAAACTTGGCAGGATCACTATGTACTCCCCCCCCACAACACACACACACACACACACACACACACACACACACACCCCAAACCCCAGAAAAAATCCTTCCAGACCTGCGGATCCTTGCGGTCGCGGGGAAAGCTGTACGGCAGTATTCAGCCCTTCCCCCTTCTATAGTCAAAGCCCTTCAAGCCGGCCTCCCCCGGCTCGCGGAGCGGACCCGTGCTTCCCGTGCTCCGCAGGTCTCTCGCTCCCTCCCGTCTGCGGATTCCGGTGGGTGCAGCGCGTAGGAGCTTGGGAAGAGTCGGGAACCACGACTAGGAAGTTGCCGGCGAAAGGCAAGCAAGCACACACCTGGCCCGAGCAGCAATAGTCTTTTCTATCTTTTCTCTTTTTTTGCCGCCGCCGTGCGCGGGGAGCCCGGGGTCCCCTGGAGGCCAGTCCTCCGGGAGAAGCAGACCCCGACTCGGACACCCACTCCAAGGAAAAGAAGCGATCCCTTCTAGGAGGGGGGTCAGGGGAGGCAGGAAGCTTACTCTGAACCACCTGGCAGGCGCCCCCAGCGAGGTGGCTGCGCCATCGACCACTTTGGTGGGGCGGAGAAATCTACCTTCTAACTTGGGTGCCCTTGCGCTTTCCCTGTGCACACCGACGCGTGATGGACCACTTCAACTTCGGGACAGACTGGGGCGCAAAGGTCCCCTATACCCCCGCCCCCATGCCCGATCGCTCCATACCTGCTTGGCTCAGCCTCGGGTCCCAGCAGAGCAGCAGCGCCAGCAGCAGCGCGCCCCGCGCTCCGCTCCGGGCCCACATGCTCCCGCGGCCAGGCTCGGGCGCCTCTCCCCCGGGGCTCTCTCCCTGGCCCCAGTCTCGCCGCCGCCGTCTCCGCCGCCGCCGCCTCCTCCTCGCCGTCCTCCCCGGCGCCCGGCAGCGCCAGCCCGTGCCCTCCGTGGGGGCAGCGGCAGCCACGCTGCGCAGAGGGCTGCCCGGCGCTCGGAGCGCAGTGGGTGCCCAGAGCCCGCTCTCCAACCAGGCTCCGGCGCGCCCCTCTCTGCGCTCCTCAGGCTCTGGGGCTCCGAGCGCTCCCCGGGCTCCCGCGCCCTGGCTTCGAAGTTACGCGACGGAAGGTGAGTGCACTCAGCGGCCCTCGCAGCGGCTGGCCCCGCGCCGTCAGAACCCCCGCGCGCGCCTCTCTGAGCCCCGCCGCTGCCCGCGGCCCCGGCGCCCTCGCCGGCCCCCGCCGCCTGCCACAATGCCGAGCGCAGCCGCTCGCTCGCCCTAGTCAGTCCGCGAGCAAAGGGGGACGGCGCGCGGCCGGGGCGGGGCCTGGGCGGGCGAGGGCGGGGTCGGCAGGGGGCCCCCGGAGGGGGGAAACCGACGGCCACCTGGGCGGCGCCGCTGCTTGAGCTGGGGGCCTTTGGCGGGGGGGGGGGGGGGGGGGGTCCTCGCGAGATGCTGGGCCTGGCGAATTGGAAAACCCGGCCACTGGAAAGCATCTGGAAACGGAGTCTGCCCAATTTTCTTTTCCAAAAACTAAGGAAATGTATCTAAGCTCTCCTTTGGCTTGGCGCTGTCGGCTTTATCATCTGATTAAGTTGACGACTCTCACTTTTGGCTCCCTTGGTCTGTATTACGTCCCTATGCCTTCAGCCTGTGGAGATGTTTCCAAAAAAGACTCCCTAAATGGGAAAATCTCAAATACTCAAGTCCTGGTTAGGCTGGGGCTTACAGCTATGTGAAGGTGGGTACAGATGTGGATCATCCTGGATGGCTCTGCAACCTTAGGCAGAACTGTTTACCAGACCCCTCTAAACCTCCTGTAGCACTTTAGGTGCTAATGTTAAAAACCTGCCCTCCAAGGGACAGTGGGGCAGAGGGGAGAGGAACAGCCTTTGGGCTCTGCTCCTCACCTTCTGTGTGACCTTGAGCAAGTTACTTAACCATTCTGAAGCTCCCTTCATCATCATCTAAAATAGAGAAAAATTATAATTATCTCGTAAGGGGGTGTAGAGTTGAATGAAAAAAGTATGTATGGAAACTGCATAAACGTCAGTAATCTCTCTTTCCAAGATCTCGCCTCCCTGCCAGTCTGATTTGTGGGGGAAAGTCCTGGCCACCCAAGGGTGGGCTAGAAGACATATGGAACTAGGTGGAGTTTGAGGGATGGTAGTGTCTTGAGATTGAAACAGAGATGTCAGGAGGGGTGAGCCAGCTACACTGGCAAAGACATGTGCCCCAGGAAAGGGATTAAGCACTTTGTATGCGTTACCTGAGTTAGTCCTCACAACAACTCTGAGTTATACCAATTGTGTCCCCATTTTATAGATGATGGAATGGAGGCACAGAGATGTAAAGTCATTTGCTCAAGATCACACGGCTTTGTGAGAATGAATGAGTGAAGGGGCAGGGGAGATGGGATTGGAAAGAAACTCTCTGAGCTGGGGAGCATCCACCCTACCCCTCCTCTGGGGCTGCACTGGGCAGCCAGCAGGAATGCCTCTCCCCCCTAGCTCTGATCTGTTCTCTACTTGGGATTTTTCTGGAGCTGAGATCTAGAATCGTTCCTCAAATACGAGTGCAGTGGGCTGCTTCAGGAAGGGGTGAAAGAATTCAGAGGCTGGTCCAGCCAGGCCCAGGAGCCAGTAGGGGATGGGCTGGAAGAGGGCCAAGTGTCCCCAGGGATGCTTCCTAGATGGGAGGAGAAAGGACCTGGGGACTGACCCTGCAGGCTGGAAGGGGACCTGGTAGGAGCAGAGAAGTAGTAAGTATTGCCCAATATCCTCCTCCCCACACAGTCCCGCACAGGTTGGGGTCTGGAGCATCTGGGGCAGGGTGCTTGTAGTCAGCCCCCTCCCCTGCCCTCTCTGGCTGGGAATTCAGGATCAGGAGGGTGGATCTGGGTGGAGCAGGACTCCCTGGGAAGAACTTTGGCCAACTGAGAAAGGTCCCTGTGGGCAAAGGTAGTTGGGTTATTTTTGGCTTGGCCCAGGACAGCCGGCAAGGGCGGTGGATGAGAGTCAATAGCTCATCACACCAAGCCAACTGCACGCATCCACACAACTACAAGCGTACATACATACACAGACCCCTGGACACCGTTACAAGCACACCTCGCCGAGAGACACCTACAAAAGTATGCATAGGTAAACGTGCAGCAAAGACCCACAGGTGCAAAAGGACCCTCCTAGAAACACTTACAGGTAGGCATCCAACTGCACAGAAAACCATATACCTAAGACAAGGGACCCCCCAAAAAGCACACACATACCCTGTGTCACAGACACAAACACATACACAGACATACACCTCCAAAAGCACAAATATACTCTCAAGAAGATGACACTAAAGACAAAGTGATACTTAGATACCTAACTTCCTGGAGGAAACACATACAGGAACACAGGTACCAAGACCCACTGCTGACGGTCATCCCCTGAATTCAGACACATGGTCAAGGACACTATGCTAAATAACTCAGCAGGGACCTCAGCAGAAACATGGCATGCATGCGGGGACCACAGGGCTGGTGCTGGTGCCCTCCCTTTCTCTCTCTCTCTCTCTCTCTCTCTCTCTTCATCAGAGGCCAGTGGGAATTGCAGATTTTTCCAAAACCTACAGTGCTCTGGACTTGCTGTTCAGCCAGTAGTGGCACCAGGTAGGCCCTTCTAGTCCAATGTCAGGTTTTCTGACTTTGTTTAATTCCTGGCAGCAGGGAAGGGGAGATGGGAGGGCAAGCAACAGAAGAGTGGTTATTTATTTCCCCCTCTCCTGCAGGTGTCTGCCCCACTTTCCTCCCCAGCCTAAAAACTCTTTCAACTCTTAAAATATGCCTATGGAGACTGGGGGGAGGGTCCCGGGCCCTGTTTTCCCTCCAGGACTCCAGCATCAGGGTGGGGAACTTAGTACATTGGGGATCCCTCCGAATTTCCCCTGCCCCTCTCCCATGCTGTAACAGTGTGAGTGCTGGTCCTCAGCCAGGGCCAGGGAAAGGACTTCAGAGGGAGTCATAATACCCTGAGCCCACACCTTTTCCTAGGATGGGTGAAGAGCAGGCAAGGCCCAGGCCCTGGGATGACTCATTGGAGTAACTGGATTAAGAATTACCAAGGTGTTCCCAAACCCAGTGCCATCAGACTCACAGCAAAGGTGCCCTGCTGTGAGTTAAGAAGGAGGGGGAGGTGGTGAGCTGCTTAGAGGCCGGGCCCCTCCTTTCCGGATTATCATTATATATCCAGCTTGGAAGACCTCATCCTGCACACAGTAGGCCTACGCTCAGTATTGGTTGAGTGGAAACATCAACGAGGCTGGAAAAAGAGGGGTTAATGAGCAAAGGGCCCATAGCCTTGTCAACCAGCCCTAGAAGGAGCCTCTCACCTCCCCCTCCATTTCCTGGGGGCTTGGGGTCTGGGGCAAGGAGGTGGGGCTGCCTTCCTGAAATATAGCTGCTTTGAAACAGTCCCAGAGCCAGTTCTAACCCTTAGTGGGGGCTGCAGATGCTTCCATGGGCTATCCTCATTTCTCCCAAACCAGAAGAGCATGTGGGAGACAGAGTTCTGGAATTCGGAGATGGACCAGGGACAGCTCTTACCTGCTGGGAGAAGGTGGGATGGCTGCTGAGCCTTTCCTAGCATCGGTTTCCTCAATTGTAAAATGGAAACACTAACTACCTCCTAGAATTGAAAAGAATATACAGAAAGCCCCTTATCTGGTTGAATACAGGCTACTTCTTTAGTAACAATGCCCTGGGTTCCCTGCCGGCGGGGCTGGCCGCTCTGGGTTGGCACCTCCCTCTGCGGCCGGGACCCGTGTGCTCACAGGGGCCACTAGGCGGCGCGCTGCAGCTCCACACCTCCCCCGCGGCCGCGGCGACCTCCGTCCTCAGGCTGTGGGTCTGGAAGCGAGAAGCGCCCCTGGCTTCTACCCCGGGGGGCCTCCCGAGGAGTGGTTCTTGGACCCCCGGCTTGTCTGGGGGAGGGGGGCTCTCAGACGACTCGGTTTGGAGGATCTTGGGAGGGAAGGTTTGAGAATGAGTTCATAATCCCTCCCCTGACCCATCCAGTCCAAACACCTGGACCCTGGGGAGGGAGGCACCTAGGGTTGAAGCCCCTTGAAGCTCTACCATGTTATTATTATAGCTAATGTGGAGTGCTTTCTATGTTCCAGGTACTGGCCCAGGTCCTTTATATGCTCACAACAACCTTCTGAGATAGGTACTGTTATTACAACCCCTATTTGCCAGATAAAGAAACGGAGGCACCGACAGGTTGCTTGGCCAGGGTCACATACAGCTGGTGGTGCGGTGGAGATGCAAATCCAGACAGAATGGATTCTCAAGTTTGTACTCTTCTTTTTCAGTTGAGAAAAAATCCATGTGACATAAAACTTATCATTTAAGAGTACACGGTTCAGGGCACCTGGCTGGCTCAGCCAGTGGAGCGTGTAACTCTCGATCTTGGGGTCATGAGTTCAAGCCCTATGTTGGGCGTTGAGCTTACTAAAAAATAAATAAGTAAATAAAAGTGTACGATTTGGTGTTTTCTAGCATATTCATGATGTTGTAGGGTCATCACAACTATCTAATTGAATAGCATCTCCATCACCCCAGAAAAAAATCCCACACTATGAAACAGTTCCCTCCCCTGCTTCCCCTGTGCATTCTTTCTTTCCTCTCCCAGCCCCTGGCAACCATGAGTCTACTTTCCTGTTTCTGTGCATTTGCCTATTCTGGGAATTTCATATAAATGGAATCATAACACTATGTGACCGTCAAACTTGGGCTCTTAACCTCAGCTAAATACTGTGACAGCCCTCCTCCCACTCCCCACCCCACACACATCTTTTCTCTTGTCCCCAGGGGAGGGCCTTCTCCCTGGGGTTCGGGCAACAGAAGCAGTTAGTCACAAAAGCCTTGGGGTCAGGCAGATCCGGGTTTAAATCCTGGCTCTGTCTTAGACAATTTACTCATTTTCTCTGCCATTGCCTTCTCAAAATTCTTTGTTGTTGCTGTTAATTAAAAAAAAGAAAACTTTGAATTTTAAAACAGTTTTAGATATACAGAAAAATTGCAGATGTAATATAGAAAGTTCCTATATAGCCCTCACCTTATTTCCCCTACTATTAGTATCTTATATCCGTATGTAGTATATTTGCTACAATTAATGAACCTATACAGATATATAATTGTGAACTAAACATTCATATTTTCTTAGTTTTTACCTAATATCCTTTTTGTGTTCCAGGATCTTATCCAGCATGCCACATTACACACAGTGATCATGACCTCAAAGGCTTCTTTTGGCTGTGATAGTTTCTCAGACTTTGTTTTTGTGATCTTGATGGTTTTGAGATTTATTGATCAGGTATTTTGTGGAATGTCACTCAGTTGGGGTTTGTCCATCTTAAAATTCTTAATAATTTTTAAAAAGACTTTATTTTTTTGAGAGAGAGCATGAGCAGGAGGAGGGGCAGAGGGAGAGGGAGAAGCAGACTCCAGGCTGAGCAGAGAGCCCAAGGAGAGGCTCAATCCCAGGATCCTGAGATCATGACCTGAGCTGAAGGCAGACACTTAACCTACTGAGCCACCCAACTGCCCCAAAATTCTTAATTTTTGAACAAGGAGCCTTGTTCAAAATAATTTTGCACTGGGTCCTACAAATTAGGTAACCTGTCCTGCTTACAGGACAGGGAAAAGGCTGTGGAGCCGGGCCTGGGATTTGCCCCAGTCTGGCTGGCAAATCTCAGTACTGCCCAGAGGGGCTTTATCAGCTCTGAAGAGAGAGTGCTAGACTCCAGACCCAGGGTGGGAAGGATACCGTAAACCTGGAAGAGGCTTGCATTCCAGGGATTGTGTGAGAAAGATGTAGGGCCAGGAATGTGGATGGTGTGGTCAGGGCGTGGCCAGGCCCTTGTCCTTCCACCAGGGGACAAAAGAGCAGAGAAAGCAGGAGGGGAAATCTCCTAGCAAAGAAAGGCAGGGCCTGCTATGCTAGAGATTGATTCTGTAGGACATGGGGAGTCATGGGTGCTGACTGAGCTGGAGAGAGCCTGATGGGAGCCCAGCTGTGGGAGCATATTTCAGGCTGGGGTGTTGTAGGGGCAGACTAAGGGGGACAGCCCAGGGCAGGGAAGCCAGGGGGTTTGTGCCTGCGGCAAGGAGACCCGGCCTGGGGCTGCAGGGGGTAAGGACTCAGAGGGAGAAAGAAGACTCTGAACTCTGGGCCTCTTTGAGTATGGGAACTTGGGGGTAGGGGAGAGAATGGGGGCTGGGGGAGCCTAACAGGGTAAGGCAGGGTTGCAATGAGAGCAATAGTGAAAAGAGGAGGAGGGGTGGGTTGGGGAGAAGGTGGAGAATCTGGATGTGGTGAGTTAGGGGTGCCTGTGGACTTCCCAACATACCTGTGTGAATGCAGGACTGACCAGTGCTTAGGGGAGTGGCTACTGTCTTAAAAATGAACAAAGCCACCTAACGAACACTAAGCAATTACAGGGAGCCAGACACCATGCCAAGAGCTCTACTCGAATCAGTTCCTTCAATCTCCATGATAACCCGTGAAGTGGATGCTCTGCTTATCTCCATTTTAAAAATGAGAAAACTGTGACTCAGATTTCCCTGCTTAGCGGGAGACAGAGGCCAGACTGAAACCCCGGGCAGTCTGGTTTCAGAGCCTGCAGGGCTGACAAACACAAGGGACCACCTCAGTTCCCCTGGGTAGTTCTTTCAACAACGTGATTTCCTGTTGTTCCTCTCCATTATTCTTGGAGGTCATTGTTGATCCTGGACTTATTGAAATGGAAACTGAGGCTGGGGGAGAGCCAGGGACAGCTGGTCAGGACTGACCTTGAGCGTTACGCCCACATTCTATGACTGGTCCACACTACCAGCCTCTTCTGATCCTGTCTGGAGTTATGAGTGGTGAATAATCTCTGTAGAGGGAGGAGGAAGAGGAGAAGGTACCTTCTAAGGAGATGATTAAAATAGCAAGATAGACCTTTTAAACTTCCTTGTACTCTGTTTTAAACATTCCAGTTTAAATGTATCCAGGTAACACCAGGTTACTTTGTCTAATGAAAACATCAAGGCACTCCACGTTTGTCTTAAAACTATAACAATACGGCGCTTGGCATATAGAAATGCCTTTTGCCATTTCAAATATGTCCAATTTCAGAACTGCTCATGTGATGCTTCCAGTATTGTTCATGTAATAATGGGCTGCTAATCGAATTGAATGCTATATTTATACTATCCAGAGAGCACAAGATAATTCACTCACTGAGATTAATATTTAAATCAACTTTATTTACAAATCACTATCTTGATAATTATAACTCTGTAAAGTTTTCATTTGGGCAAAAGTAGAATTGCTTAAGTTCTAGCAGTTCTTTAAGCCAAAAATGAGAGATAATTCAAAATTAATTTGTAAGAGAGACAACATTCCCATGTTTCTGGGATTCTGTGCTTATGGATTTTCAGTAGCTGGTTCTTTTGAAGGTAACTCACTATGATTTTCAGGATAAATGCCAAAGAAATTCTTCAGTGGAAAGTATTCTTGAGGTGGTCCTCCCGTGAACTGGATGCACGGGCCACAAAGATCTTAATTAGAGGAAGAGGGAAAGGAAAGAATATGGGAGCGGAGTAGAGTAGACTGAGTGAGAGTGTGTGTGTGTGTGTGTGTTGTGTGTTTGGGGGGAGGGATAGTGTAGATCTTTTCTCGAACTTGAACTTCTCCACCATTTGGGAACCAGGAGATCCCAAATGGTGGAGAAGTTCAAGTTCGAGGAAACGAAGGTTCAAGAACTAGCAGTATACCCACTTTCCTGCCCACTACTTCCTCTTCTGTCTTTTAAAGAATTTGGTTGAGATGTAATTTACATACAATGAAATGCACAGATCTGGAGTGTAGAGTTCTATGACATTTGACAAGTGAACACACTGAGTAACCACAATCCCAATCAAGATAGGAACATTTCCATCATCTCAAAATTCCCTTGCCTCCTTCCCAGTCAATCCTCACCCTGATTTCTAACCGTGTAGATGAACTTTGCTTATTCCTGAATGCACATGCATGGAATCAGATAATATGTAGCCTTCCGCGACTGACTCCTTTTGCTCACCATAATGACTGAGATCCATTCCAGGTTGTTGTGGTAACAGAAGTTTGTTCCTTGTTATTATTAAATAGTATTAATTATTTGAACACACCATAATTTGTTTATTCATTCTCTTGTAATGGACATTTGGATTGTTTCCCATTTTAGTCTAGTATGAATAAGGCTTCTGTGAATATTCTTGAACAAATTTTTTTCTTTTTGGAAACCTGTTACCATTTTCCTGCAGTAAATAGGAGTGAAATTGCTGGGTCCTCAGGTAAGTATATATTTAATTTTATAGAAAACTGCCAAAACTATTTTTCCCAAGTGATTATTTCACTTTGTACTCCCACCTTCCGTGTATGAGAGCTCCAGTTTCACAATTCTCGCCAGCATTTGATATTGTCAGTGTTTTTAATGAAGCCAGTGGGTGTGAAGTGGTATCTCAATTTAGTTTTAATTGGCGCTTCTCTGATGACTAGTGATGCTGGTCACCTTTCATGTGCTTATTAGCCACTTGTATGTCTTCTTTTATGAAGGATCTGTTCAAACCTATTGCCCAATCTTTATTGGGATGTTTCTCGTGTTTTAATGTTGATTTATAGGACTTCCTTGAACATTCTGAATGCACATCCTTTGTCAGATAGATGTGTTGTGAATATTTCCTCCCAGTGGTCTGTTGTTTGGTTTTTCATTTTGTTAATAGTGTTTTTTAAAGAGCCAACATTTTCAATTTTGATAAAGATCCGTGCTTTACATTTCTTCTTTTATGATTATTGTGTTTTGTGTCATAGAGATATTCTCCTGTTTCCTTCCCGAAGGTTTATAGTAATTAGCATTTATGTTTAAGTCTATTATCTGTCTCTAATTATTTTTAATGTATAGTGTGGGGTGGAGGTCGAGGGTCATTTTCTCCCCCATCTCATTATCCACTTGTTTCAGCACCATGTTTTTGAAAAGACTTTCCTCTCCCCATTGAATTGCTTTGGTCCCCTTTATCAAAAATCATTGAACTGTGTAAGTGTGAATCTATTTCTGGATCCTCTGTTCTGTTTCATTAATCCATTTGCCTATCCTTACCCCAGTACCACACCATCTTTACCACCAGGGGTTTACAGTTAATCTGTGAGCTCTCTAACCCTCTTCTTTTTTTTTTTTCAATATTATTTTGGATCTTCTAGATCATTACCATTTCCATTACCTTTAGAATCAATTAGTTAATTTCCATTAAAAAGGTTAGGATTTTGATAAGATGTCATCAAATGTATAGGCCAATTTGGGGAGAACTGACATCTTAACACTGAGTTTTCAATCTGCAATCAGGCGTATCTTCATTTTCTTAATTTCTCTGAGCATTAGTCTGTCATTTTCAATGTAAAGACTTTGTACATTTTTATTAAATTTATCCCTATAAATCTTATGGGTTTTTCTGCTATTAAAATGGTTTTAGTCTCATTTTCTAACTATATAAAAATACAACTGAGTTTTGCATAATGACCTTGTACACTGTGAGTTACTAAATTCAGTAATCAATACTAGTGGTTTTATTCTCAGTTCTTCTGGATTCTGTTCATACACAAACATATCATCTGTGAATAAAAAGCACTTTACTCATTCCATTCCAATCGTTATGAATTGTGTTTATTTCTCATACCTTATTGTACTGGCTAAAACCTTCAGTACAATGTTAAACAGAAGTGATGAGAACAGACATTCTTCACATGTTCTGGATCGTGGGGGGAAAGCATTCATATTTCATCATTAAGTAGGATGTTAACTGTCAGCTTTCCATAGCTATCTATTACCATATTGAGGAAATGCCCTTCTATTTTATTCCTACTTTGCTAAGATTTTTAAGTATCATGAATGGGTATTGGATTTTGTCAAATACTTTTTCTGCATCAATTGAGATGATCATAATTTTTTCCTCTTTCTTCTGTTAATGTGGTGAATTACAGTGATTTCTTCTCTCTCTTTTTTTTAAAGATTTTATTTATTCATTTGAGACAGAGAGATACAGAGAGAGAGAGCATGAGCAGGGGGAGAGGGAAATGCAGACTCCCCGCTGAGCCAGGAGCCCAATGCGGGGCTCTATCCCAGGACCCTGGGATCACAACCTGAGCCAAAGGTAGAAGCCCAACCATCTGAGCCACCCAGGTGCCCCCAGTGATTTATTTTCAAGTGAGAAACTAGCCTCTCATTCCTGGGATAAGCCACATTCTGAATTCAACTTGCCAATATTTTGTTAAGGAATCTTTACACTGATGTTCATGAGGAAATGTTGATCTGTACTTTTATTTTTTGTGATATTTTTGTGAGGTTTCAGTGGAACGCCATGCTGGTATTGTGAAATGAGTAGGAAGCATTTCTTTTCTAGTTTTGGAAAAAGTTTGTGTGAGATTAGTATCATTTCTTCCTTACATAGTTGAAAGACTTCACTAGGGAAGCCACTTGAGAGAACTGTTTTCTTTGTTGGAGGTTTTGATTGTTAATCAGACTTGGGCCCATTAATATTTGCTACTTCTTCTTGGGCCACTTCTGATAAGCTGTACTTTGATGGAATTTTTTCATTTCATCTAAATTTTCATATTTATTTGTATAGGGTTTTAGGACGGAACCTATAATGATATGCCCTCTTTGGTTTTTGGTATTGGTAATTTGAGTGTCCTTGGCTCTCTCTTTCTTTTCTTGTTCAACCTAGCTAAGGAGTTGTCAATCTTTTGATAAGACCTTTTTAAATCTTTCAAATGGTCATATTTGTCTTTGATGAATTTTTCTTTTATCTATTTTTTATATGATTGCTTTTCACTCTATTAATTCTTTTCTTCTACTTAGTATGGAGTTTGCTTGCTCTTCTTTTCTTCTTAACGTGGATGCTTGGATCATTGATATTTAGCTTTATTCCTATCTAACATAAGCAGTTAAAGCTATACTTTCTATTTAGCAGCACTTTATTTGCATTCCATTAATTTGGATATGTTTTCTTTTCAATTTCATTCAGTTTATTCAAATAACTTACAAGGAGGAAAAAAGGGGGAGGGGACAAAGGAATAAGAAACAGAGTGAACAAATAAAACAAATAATAAAGTGGTAGATGTAAGCCATAACATATCAATAATTACGTTAAATGTAAGTCATCTAAATACATCAATTAAAAGAGATTTGCACAGTGGATAAAAAAAATTACCTAATTATATGGCGTCTGCAAAAAACCCACTTCACATGTAGCTATATAGGTAGGTTGAAAGTAAAAAGGGGAAAATGTACTGTGCAAACACTAATTTTAAAAAAGCAGGGTGGAACGGCACCTGGGTAGCTTAGTCGGTTAAGCGTCCAACTCTTGATTTTGGCTCAGGTTGTGATCTCAGAGTCTTGGGATTGAGCCCTGCATTGGGCTCTGTGCTCAGTGTGGAGTCTGCTTGAGCTTCTCTCTCCCTCTGCCTCTCCCCTCCACTCTACTTGTGCTCTCTCTCTCTCTCTCTCAGTAAATAAATAAAATATTTTTAAAAAGGCAAAGTGAATATATTAATAATATCAAGTGGACTTCCGAGCAAAGGAAATACCAGGGACAAAGAAGGACATTAAATATTGATAAAAGGGAAAACACACCAAGAATATATAGAAATCCTTAATGTGTATGCACCAGACAACAGAGCTGCAAAATATATGAAGTACAAACTGACAAAACTGGAAGGAGAAATGGAAATAGACCTACCTGCAGTTACAGTTGGAAACTTTAACATCCCTTTTTCTCTACCAGACAGAAAAGCAATAGGGATATAGAAAAAATGAGCAATAGGATCAGCCAACAGATCTAATAGGTATTTATAAAACACTCTACCCAAATAGTAGAATATTACGTTCTTTTCAGGTGCTCATGGAAAATTCGCAAAAGTATTCCTTATCCTAGTCTTTAAAACAAATCCCAACAAATTAAAAGAATTGAAATCATGTAGTCTGACCACAAGGGGAATCAAACTGGCAATCAATAACAGAAAGATAACAGAAAAATCTCCTAACACTTAAAAAAAATACTTAGGACTGAACTATAATGAAAGTACAACATAATTGTGAGATGCAGCTAAAGCAGTGCTGACAGGGAAATTTATAACACTGAATACTTATGTTGGGAAAGAGAAAAAGATCTCAAATCAATTTCACTTAGTTCAAAATATTATCTAATTTCCCAGGGCATTATTCTTTGACCAATGAATTATTTAGGAGTGTGCTGTATAATTTCCAAGTATGTGGTATTTTCCAGATACCTTTTTGTTACTGATATTTAGTTCATCCAAACATGGTCACAGAACAAACTTTTCAGGACTTCAGTCCTTTAAAATTTATTATAATTTTTCTTCATGAATATATCTATAATAATAATATATCATATAATATGTTGATGAATATTCTGTGTACATATATAATGTATATTCTGTAATTGTTAAATGTAATATTCTATGAATATTCTGTAAATGTCAGGTAGTTTATTGAAAGCAACTAACAAATTGACAGTTGTGCTTAAATCTATTTCCTTTGTTCAAATCCTTTTTAATCTACTTATTCACATGTTGAAAGAATAATGTTAAAATATTCAAATATAATTTCTCTACTTCTTCCTTAATTTTCTGAGTAGTCACTTCATGTACTTTGAAGCTCCATTATTGAGAACATAGACATTTAGGAAGGTCAAGTCTTCCTGATAAATTGACCATTTATCATGGCGTTATGTCTCTTTATTGCTGGTAACATTTTGTTATGAAGGCTGCTTTGTCTGGTATTACCATAGCAACAACTTTTTCTTACATGATAAGAAAAACTTGTTTTATATGTTACAGCACAATATTGTAAATAGAAAATATAGTTGCCTTGAGCAATAAGAGAAAAAGCAAACAAATCTATCAAATTAATCAATATAAATTCTACATATTTGTTGTACCTATGGACCATAGCATATACTCTAAACAATTTGAACAGTTTTATTGAAATCTAAATATATGTCAAAGTATAATAAACTGCACATATTTGATATTTATATCTTATAAATTTAGACCCTTATACACCCATGGAATCATGATCTCATCAAAATTGTGACTGTATCTATCACTCCTGCAAGTTTCCTTCTGCTCCATTGTAATCCCTCCCTCCTGCCTCTCGGTCTTCCCCAGCCTCCCAAGCAAACACTGACCTGCTTCCTTTCACTGTCTGTTAGTCTGCATTTTCTAAACATGAAGTCACACAAAATGTACTCTTCTTTTTTGGTTTCTTTCTCTCATATACTAATTTTGAGATTCATCCATGTTGTTAAGTGTAACAGTGGTCTGTTCCTTTTTGTTACCGAGTAATAACATATTATATGGATATACCATAATTTGTTTATTTAATCACCTGTTGCCGGATGTGTGGGTTGTTTCTAGTTATTATAAAAAAAACCTACCACGAGAATTTGTATGCAAGTCTTTTTTTTTTTTTTTAGTTATCTCTATACCCAATGTAGGTCTCAAAATCATGACCCCAAGATCAAGAGTGGCATGCTGTGCTGACTGAGCCAGCCAGGCGCCCCGGTGTGCGAGTCTTTATACGGATATGTGCTTTCGTTTCTCTTGGGTAAATATATAGGGATGGAATATCTGGATTAAACATTAGGTGTATATTTAAAGATACTGATAAACTGTTTTCCAAAGTAGTTGTACCGTTTTCCATTCCCACCAGTAGAGCATGAAATTTCCAGTTTTTCCACATTCTTGCCAATGTTTGTTATGGTCAGTGTTTTTAATTGTAGCCATTCTACTAGGTATGATGAAATATCTGTTTAAGTCTTTTGTTCCTCTTTCAATTGGCTATTTGTTTTCTTACTGTTGAGATTTGAGAGAGACATACATTTATATAATTGAAATATATATACACTTTTGAGATATATATATACCTTATATATATATGATATATGCACTGGCTAAGAAAAAAGACATCCTGCTATTTGCAACAACACAGATGAATCTTAAGGCCGTTATGCTAAGTGAAATAAGTCAGACGGAGAAAGACAAATAATGCATGATCTCACTTACATGGAGAATCTAAAAAAGCCAAATGCATAGAAACAGAGAGTAGAATGGTGGTTGCCAGGGGCTGTGGTGGGGGTGGGGGTGGTGCGGAGGGAGTGGACAGGGAAATGGTGGTCAAAGGGTACAAACTTCCAGTTATAAGATGAATAAGTTCTGGAGATCTAATGTACACCACAGTGATTATAGCTAATAGTACTATATTGTATACTTGAAAGTTGTTAAGAGAGAAGGTCTTAAATGTTCTCACCATAAAAAAAGAAATGTTGGGGCGCCTGGGTGGCTCAGTCATTAAGTGTCTGCCTTCGGCTCAGGTCATGATCCCAGGGTCCTGGGATCAAGTCCCACATCGTGCTCCCTGTTCCAGTGGAAGCCTGCTTCTCCCTCTCCCACTCCTCCTGCTTGTGTTCCTGCTCTCGCTGTGTCTCTCTCTGTCAAATAAATAAATAAAATCTAAAAAAAAAAAAAAAAAAAAAAAGAAATGTTAATTATATGACATGATGAAGGTGGTAATCATTTTGCAATAAAGGGTATATCAAATCAACAGGTTGTACACCTTAAACTTTCACAATTTTGCATGTCAATTAGATCTCAATAAAGCTGAAAAATTATATAGGTTCTAGCCAGTACAATTAGGCAAGGAAAAGAAATAAAAGGCAAGCAAATTGGTAAGAAGTAAATACAACTGTCTTTATTTGTAAGCAACATGATGGTCTCTGCAAAAAAGTCTGATGGAATCTATAAAAAAGCTACAAGAATGGGGGCACCTGGGTGGCTCAGTTGGTTAAGCATCTGACTTGATTTCGGCTCAGGTCGTGATCTCGGGTTGTGAGACTGAGCCCTGAGCCGGCCTCCGCACTGGGCGTGGAGCCTGCTTAACATTCTCTCTCTCCTTCTCCCTCTGCCCCTCCCCTACCTGCCTCTCTCTCTCAAAAAAAAAAAAAAAAGCTACAAGAAGTAAGAAGTAAATTTAGTAAGGTTGCCAGATATAAGATCAATATATTTAGAAATCAATTGTTTTTCTATATACTGGCAATGAACAATTGTAAATCAAAACTTTAAAAAATATAATTTATAATAGCCCAAAGCCAGCTCTTAGAGGTAGAAGAAAAAGAAGAACAGTCCCAGCAGCCCTGATTGGCAGTGTTTGCCAACGTCGGTTGTGTAAATACTCCCCCCACCGCTGAGTTCAAGTTATCAGCATTACATAGTAACGAATCTGAGCAGAGTTATGAAAAGATGTGCTAACTGGCTCTCGGGAGCACAGCTGGTCCCAGCACAGTGCTGCAGATTTCCTACTTCCTCATAGGTATAATGTACTTTTATTTTTTATGAATACTACCTAGAAAAAATATGAGGACTGAAATATAATTTTACTTTGTTTGCTTGTATCTCTCATAGAGCGGGTCAACACTTTCCTCTGTCTTGGGGTGAGGACCATACTCTTCTCCGGTTGAATTGATGGGTGCTGGGCTTTAGCGGTAATTAGATTGAGTTCACCTATGATTAGAGCTCTCCCCAAGCTCAGGTGCAATGAGCAGCTGTTGGATCTTGCTATTGAGCAGGGAGGGGGTTTGGCTGCCCTTTCAGCCAAACTTTGATGTGGTTCTGGCAAGGCCTTGATGTTCACCTTTGGATGTGGTTCTGGCAAGGCCTTGACACCGAAGGCCTGGAAGAAGGACCGCCCGGTGGGCTCCTCCTGTGGGAAGGCAGTGGGCTCACGGGTGAAACCCGTAGGTGTGGCACCAGGCTGCTTGGGCTGGGAGCCGAGCTCCTCTCCTTGACACTTGGGCTGATTTTTAAAAAATTTAATTTAATTTAATTTTAATTCCAGTAGAGTCAACATACAGTGTTACATTAGTTTCAGGTGTACAATATAGTGATTCAACACTTGCATACATCCCCTGGTGCTCATCATCACAAACACTTGTGTGACTTTGATCACGACCCCTAGCCTGTCTCACCCTCCATTCCCTATTCGGGTAGTGGGCACAATGCCTGCCTTGTGGGGTCATTTTGAGAAGGAAATGAGATGAACTTTGTGATATGACGAGTAGGGGCCTGACACACAGTAACTCTTTTCAGTCTTAATTATTCTAGGCCTCTGAGGTCAGAGTCCCTGTCTCTCCTGGAGGGACTGCCTTAGTCCCGTCCCTTAGTAGGGGCAACAACAAAGGAGGCCTTGCAGGGCCTTTAGTCCCCCCCCCGTAATAGCTACCTACCCCTCGTCCAAGCTGTCACGCAAAGAATATTGCTTGATATGGACAATTGGCACTTCTCCCCAAGCTTACAGATCAGTATGTCTGAGGGGCACCTGGGTGGCTCAGTCGTTAAGCATCTGCCTTCAGCTCAGGTCATGGTCCCAGGGTCCTGGGATCGAGCCCCGCATCGGGCTCCTTGCTCTGCCGGAAGCCTGCTTCTCCCTCTCCCACTCCCCCTGCTTGTGTTTCTGCTCTTGCTGTGTCTCTCTCTGTCAAATAAATAAATAAAATATTTTAGATCAGTGTGTCTGAGAGTACTGTTATGGGTTGCATTGTGTCCTCCTAGCCTCACAAAAAGGTATACTGAAGTCCTAACTGCCATTAACTCAGAGTGTGACCTTATTTGGAAATAGGGTCTTTGCAGGTGTGACCAATTTAAGATGAGGTCATTTGGGTGGGCCCTAACGCAGCATGACCGATGTCCTTACAAGAAGGAGGAATTCTCCGGACACAGATGCACACAGGGCAGATGTTGTGAGCACGCCCTGTGAAGACGGGGGATCAGGGGACCCAGCCACAAGCCAGGAAGGTCCGAGGACTGCTGGCCGCCCCCAGAAGCAACGCAGAGCCCACGAGGGTTTCTACCCAGTGTCCGAGGGACCACCGCCCTGCCCACACTTGATCTCAGACTTCCGGCTTCCAGAACTGTGGGACAATAAGTGTCGTTTTAAGCTCCCCAGTGTGGGGCACTTTGTTGTGGCTGCCCCTGGAAGCTAATCCAAGCACCTTGAGATAGTGTTACTTATGAACTCGAACATACCACCAATCACACGTCCCTTACTCCCCTCTCTGTGCTCCCTCAAAATCTGAGCTTCTTCCCTCCAGGTCCCTTCTAGTAGGGGCTCGGCAGCTGCCCCCCCACCCCCCCGGCCCACCCAGAGAAGCAGTTACCAGTTACCCCCATCCTGCTCCTTCTTCTCCCACTCCCCAGTCCCATCCTGCTCTCTCACCTTCCAGGAACCACATCTCCCCTCACTCTCCAAAGGGGGGCCCTCCACAGGGAGGCAAGCAAGCCTTGAGTCCCTCCTGGGCTCCTGGGCACCTCAATACATGGTCCCATGGGATCCTGCAGCCTCCTTGCATCAACCGAAGGGTGCTACCGGCCCGGTGGTTATGGATGGAGACCCTGAGGCTCACAGCAGTTGGGTCACCGGCTAAAGACAGCAGGCTCATGAAGGGAGTGTCAGGAGTCAGGCCCCACACTCACTCAACACCTTCCTCTCTACACGGCCCCAGGCAGGTGCCAGTGGTGCAAGCTAGCCCCTCCACTGGACCTCTGTCCTCCCTGAGGCTGTCCCTGCAGGCCTGCGGGTCTGGCTGGACTCTCCTGCTGACTTCAGGCATTCTGGCTGGACAAGTGAGCTCCCTTCCTGGTGGTTGTGCTCAGGGAGGAGGGCTCCCCCCCGGCTGGGATGGTCTTTCCCTGTTGAACAGTAATTTACTATATTTCTCACTGAGCTTACCTCAGGGAAAAACACTGGGAAACAGAGAGCAGTAGCTCGTGAAGAGAGTGTGTCCTCTGAGGCACTTTCCTCCCCACCCCACTTCTAAAAAATCGCTTATCTTGATGTTAGTCAATTGCATAATGTCCTATTAATTTTTTCCACCTTCCGTCATCTGCCCTGGAAACTCCACTGAGAGCTGGCTGGATCTCGCCGGGGTGGACAGGGCACTGGGAGGTCAGGAGTCCAGTTCTGGCTTGTCTGCTCACTCCCTGTGTGACCTTGGGTGGGTCACCCTGATGCCGACGGCAATGCTAATAGCCCCGTTTACTGAGCACCTACTATGCACTGGGCTCTCCGCACACGTCATCTCATCCATGCTCACGGCCCCCAAAGCGGGGAGTGGGAGCCCCCCTAGCAGATGTGGGAGGTGACGCTCGGGGAGGCTAGAGAACTTCAATGAGGCCACCCAGGGAATAACATTCAGGCTGGGGTTTCAGATGAGGCAAATCGGCCCAGACTGTTTTCACTACACCAGCCTGCTGCCACTTCCTTCTCTGGGTCCCAGTCTCCCCCGTTGTGAAATGGGGATCCGACTAGGCAGCTGTCAGCTCCTTTTTCCAGCTTCCTGGACAAATGGCTCTCCTCTTGTCCCCCTACAAATCCCTTGTCCATCCAGAGACCAGTGACCCTTGAAAGCATAAACCTGATCATACCACTTGCCCAATCTGCAGCAGCCTTGTTTATTTGCTTACTTGTTTACCGTGTGTCTGAGGTCAGGGGGCCGGCTGTCCTCTCACGGCCCAATCCCTGGCACAGAGAACAGCGCCCGGCCAGCACTCGGTGCTAGAACTACGGTTCCATCAGCACAGCGTGGTGGCTGGGCAGAGAGACAGGAACAGGGCTGCGGTGGGAGGTGAGTTTGCAGGGCAAGCTTGGCTGCACCGCGTGGGTCTCGAAGTAGGGCAGAAGGCCAAACTGGTCTGCCCGATGGTCATGATGAAGTTGGCGAAGTTGGGCTTTGGTTCTTGGGCTGACCCCCTTGACTGCCAAACCAAGCCCATCTCTGCCAGCTTATGTTCACCAAGGTCTTATCTGATGAGCTATTTCGGTTTCTTATATATAGCCTTTTGTATTTTCCTGAGATCTGAGTGGAACATAAAGTACCGGGGATCCAAAGGGATGCAGTGCTAATGGTGGAATTTTAGACATTGTGAAAGACTAGAGGAGACATATTTTGGGGCAGTTAGTGTCTAAGCAGGACCTCAAAGCCTTCCTGGTGTGCAGTGACTCACTCCAGAGGAAGACTCACTCCCGATGGGGAAGAGATGTGGCTGCTCCCTGGTCACCTGTTTCTGGAAGGGTGGGGCGGCTGTCTCACCCCTACTCATACTAACTCTCTCCCTTCACCCCATTGTAGGATCATGGCCATCTCTTCTGACTCACCCATCCCAACCTCCTTACTGGACCAAAATGGGCCAGAAGCTCAGAGAGGGTAGTAATTTGCCTGAAGTTGCACAGCACGACAATGGCCTGTGCTATGCAGCCCTATCTTTCTGACTCCCAGTCTTTCCTCACCCCAGTAACTTTCGATCTGTGTTCTGGGGAGTCCCAGGGTTCTGCGGCAGTATCTAAGAAGCTGCTACAGAGTGGGATGGGGGTGGGTGTTGAGTAGGAGGATTCCAGAACCCCACCCCCTCACCAGCAGCTGGCTTACACATTAGGCCATCTGTTTAAAGAAAGGGTCCCACTCCTAGAGAGAGAAGTTTGGAGACCACAGTGATCCTGTTAGGGGGCATGCATGGGGGGAAACTTTGCAAAGATAGAGGAGGCAGGAGGGGCCCCTCTGTGAGGCTGTGCAGGAACCATCCTCATCATCCCTGGGATGGTTAGGTCCAGGGAGAGGATATTTAGTAGGTGAGAGCCCTCAGGGAAGCACTTGGTCTACAGGGGCAGAGCGTGCTCAGCACCTGACAAAGAAGAAGATGATGATTATAATAATTATGAAATCTAGCGTGCTCTCGACGTTGTACCAGACAATTTTCATGATAATAAATATTAAATTGATGTTTGTTGACTGAATAAATGAAAAGATGAGTCTATTCCTGTACAGAGAAGCAGGTAAGTGCCCAAAGTGGGGAGAGTGGGAGAGAGAGAGAGAGAGAAGGAGAGAGGAGTCTTTGAAGAGAAGTGGGAAGTAGGTTGCTTGTAGCTTTCACGTAACACCTTGCTTGGCAAAACCATCTCTCCACGGAGTATATGCTACCTTCGCATAATGGTTCTGGGACCGGGTCATCAGCCACGGGCTCAGGTCTCCTATCTCTACGTGCTTGCACATGCAGGGCTTCCTCCCCAGCGTTTCTTCTCTCCATAGAGGTCTGCTCCACCTCAGGTGTGGGGCAGACGAGGGGCTCCCAGGATTGTCTTCCCACTTGGGAAAACAGGCACAGAGAAGCAAAGTGACTCTCCCAAGGCCACACAGCAATTCCTTTCTCACACTGCAGCCCCGAGAAACTGCCTGGTCTGGAATTTTGGCCTTTGTGTTCTCTCTCTATGATGAAGACCAGGTCAAAGGTGGTTTCAAGGACTGTGTGAAAACCTGCCCCATGAAAAGGATCCAGAATTAGGGACAGAGAGAAATGTAACAAGACAGGCAAGTCGATCTGGTTCCTCCCTGGGCCTGGGGAAGACATGGGTGCAGCCTCCTCATCCCTCAGGGTCCTCTCCCCTCAGGCAAATCTATGAGGATCTAGGGAGTTTCTGGCAGGCTTGGGAGCCTGAGTGGGCCCTGCACACTGGTGACCCAAGCCCAGATAGTACAAGGCAGGAATTGGGGTCCTATTTCACTGGCCTGTATGTCCCTCTACAGCATCAGAGCTGACAGGTCTGACGTGTGTCATGCTGTGCTCCCCTGGGACCCCCCCCCTGCCAGCACCCGGCCACTGGAAGCGTGCAGAGTCCCAGGCTGATGACTCTGCCCTGGCCTTGTCTGTGCCGGGAGGCGTGAGAGGTAGAGGCTTTTCACGCCTGGCTGGATTTAGGACACTCTGGGCACGGGGCCTGCTGACAGCTCAGGGTGGTGGTGCGGGGCACCAGAGCCTAGAAGCAGAACCCCAACTCACACACAGACTCTGCGCGTCTTGAATAAAATACACGTATAAAGTCTTAGAGTCATAGCGCTTTTTTTTTTTTTTCAATGTTGAGATGCATATGGGGTACTCTGGAAGCACACAGAGGGGCCCTACTCAGTCTTAGGGAGCAAGAACGACGTCCCAGGGCTACTCACATCAGAGCCACATAATGGATAATGCATATTCTCCTGCTAAATTTAGGCCAGCATTCTAGACTTTCAGCTCTGTCCAGCTAAAATATAACGCAAGTCACATAGGTAATTTAAAATTTTCTAGCAGCTACATTTTCAAAAGTAGAAAGAAACAAGTGGAATTAATTTGATATATTTTATTGAACTCGAGATGCCTGACACATTTTTATTTCTACGTGTAACCAATATAAAAATTGGTAATAGTTATCACATTCTTTTTTTTATACTAATTCTTCAAAATCCGGCGTGTATTTTACACTTAAAGTATGTCTCAGTTTGAACTCTACATTTTCAACTGAAATACTTGATCAGTGTTTATAGTTCATACAATTTACCATGGCGAAGTACCTGTGTTGTTGTAAACATACTAAAAAGTTTTCCAATAAGTAAATCAAGTATCAGTTTTAAAATTTAAATTCAATTTTAAATGGAAATGAATTAAAATTAAATTCTAAAAAAACCAAACTAAAATGAAAACTGGAGTTTCAGTTCCTTAGTCACTGTGGCCACGTTTCCAGTGCTCTATGGCCACTTGTGGTCAGGGGCTGCCCCATGGGACGACCCAGATACCGTTTGCTTCCGGCTCACTGCTCACGCGCCCCTTCCCTTCGGCTCCACTGAATGTGCCCGGGTACCAACCCTCCTGTCCCTTCACATAGGTGCTCCCTCTCCTCCCTTCCACACGGGTAAGCCTGGCCCCCTTCCCAGCCCCCACCTTGGCCACCCCCACCAGCAGGGGGCGTGGCACGTGCACACACACCCCCCCCCCCCCCACCAGTCCCTGACTCTCATTGTGGCCTGTCATTTCCTGTCCCGATAGCCTGCCAGTGCCCTCTGTCACCACATGGAAAGTTGGCAGCAGAGCTGGGACCAAGAGTTCCCTTCCCGTTCCCCAGATCTCATCCCACGCCCCGTCTCCTGCACCCTCCTGGAGCTGGGCCAGACAAGGGGAGGCAGGCACAGCCACAATGCTCTAAGACCTAGAGCTGGGCACTCTCATGCACTTCCTTCTCTAGGGCTTTCCAGCTTTGCCTGCAGAGGCGGACGGCCCACACAGCTTGCTCCCGTCCTTCAGAAGGCTGAACTCAGAAGCAGAGAGAGGAGCAGTGAGGGGCACGGTGGGGGATCACAGGAGGCATGAGGCTCACCCAGAGAGGTGTGGTAGTTCCCCCACAACAACCTTTCCGGGCTTCAGTCTTTCCATCTGCCTAGTGGGATCTTCTCATTCTTTGCAGATGGTGACCTGCGTTGAGCGGGGACAGCAGGGTAGGCATGTCCTATCCAGCACACACCTGCGGCTGCTTCTTGAACACCTGGAGCATTTGCTCAGCCCTGCCCCAGGCCATTGCTACAGATGTCCCATTCAACCCAGAGGGAAGCTGAGGCCCTTTTGTAATGTGTACGCCCCCAGAGCACCACCAGCTCCTCCTCCATCAATTCCCCGTCCAACAAGGACCAACTGCCTCCTTCAGTTCCTTCCCCTTGGGGGACTTTGTGCCCCATTCTGGCCTATGAGCTTATACGGTCTTACCAGCTCCAAACATTGAATGGATGGATCACTGTCTCCAAGCCTTTCAAGAAAACCCTCCCTCTCCCTCTGTCTTCTGTGGGAAGACAGACATATGTATAACAATAGATATGTTTCCTGTGCATTTCCAAACCGGACAGGTCTACTTCATCCCTGGCTGTGCCTTATCTGTCTCGTCCTTCCCCCCGGAGAAGAGTGACATAAGCATGTTTAGATCTTGCAGTGGAGGCACCCAGCATAATGTCTGGCACATATCAGGGGCTTGATGAGTCGGAGGAAGGCAGAGACTTGGTCCCCTATGAGTAGGACCAAAGTCCCTGTCCTCAGCATGGATCCTTGAGGCACTGGATGGCAATGCCACAGAAGGATCCAGGGAGGGAGGCGGGGACCTAGGGAGTGTCTCTGACATCACGGCTGAAGGAGTGACTGAATCTTCTCAGAGCCAAGGCCGGTCTTGCCGAGGAGCCCAGAGCCACCTGGCCGCCGTGACGGCTGGCTAGCCGTCGCCAAGGGTGTGGCCGACCCTCCCCGGAGAGGGACACAGCTCCCAGGCGGGAGCACTGGAGCACTCATTCTCCAGACACGAGGATGGCGAGTAGTTGCTAGAGTCTGGAGGCAGAAGCGTGCCCACCATGTTTAGTTCTTTTTAAAGTTTTATTTATTCTGGGTGGGAAAAAAATAACCCATAATGTCATCACTTCTTTTTTTGGATTATGTAAAACAAGATGTGTTCATTCTCCCTTACTGCTGTCCTCACCCAGCCAGCCACTGCAGACAACCGACGTCCTAACCCCTGTGAGCCGTGTCAGGGGGCGCTTCTCCAATCCGAAGATGATGCAGACATGTCATTTATATGAACCTGGCTAAAATACCTATTTGTAAAAACACAATGCGTATATGCTTTATATGGGGATGCAATTTGGTTTTCCATTTAACATTACCACACTGATACTATTTGAGGTCAGCACACAGAGATCTACGTCACCCTTTGCCACGCCCACCAAGAGGCCTGGGTGAGGGTGTGGATGGTGCCAGGCCCGTGCCCACTGCTAGGAAGGTGCGCATCGGCAGCAGCCTCCGCCCCAGGCTCTCACTCCCTCCCGGATGACCTGCCGTCTTTCCAGGGAAAGCTAGGAGTAGTGAGGCGTAGGAGACTCTCTTTCCTGGAGCTGTGTGCATGAGAGTCAAGGTCCTGCACTTCCAGGCTGGGACCACTAATTAATCCAGGGAACTCAGTACCGAGAGATGAGAATGGTGTTCTCGGGGGCAGAGTTGGGGCTGGCAATGGCTTACAGAGTGCCTTCCGCAGTACCGGCCTGGCCCTGGGCCCAGCTGTCAGCCCAGCTGCTGCAGGCAGATAGAGCTGAGGGTAGGGCTGACCCTCAGTCCTTGAGGGGCCAACGGAGAAACTGCCAGGCCTGGCAGGGAGGCCAGAGGTGCCCCGGGCCCGGTACCCATGCTCCCGGCCCTGGACTTGGATGAGGTAGACGGAGGTGGTGAAATCGTGTTGACCTCCCCCTCCAGCGTGCAGGAGGGGGTCCGAGTGGGGTCAGCTGCCTCCTTCCCCCTCCTCCCGCCTGCTTGGAGAATGCCCCTGGGGGCTACCAAGCAGTTGGGGAGGGGATAGGTTAGTGGCATCAAGGGACTTGGGAGGAGGGGAGATGCTATTAAAAAAGTAATTTGTTGTGTGTGTTTTTTCTGATTACAAACCAATGCATATTCATTGTAGAAAATTTGGAAAATAGAGATAAGCACAAAAAGCAAATAAAAAACCCCCTCCTAATCTCCTCATTTGGGGACAGTCACTCACATACCCGGTGGGATGGTTAAGAGCCCAGGCTTGGGGTCTAACTACCTGGGCTTTGCTCCTGGTTCTGCTACTCACTAGCGGTGTGACCTTGGACCTGTGCCTTAACCCCTCTGTAGTTCCCCCCCATCGTTGCTGTGAGGATGAAGGGAATACCCGTAAAGCTCTTAGCACCCACTGAGTGATCACCACAGTTGTGGTAATGAAGCGCCTCTCCACCTCCACCTGGATGGCTGACAGTTTTCTCAAACTTAACCCTGCGAGAAGAGCCAAACGTCTGTTTTTCCCCATCTCCTAGCTTTTCCCCATCTCGGGCCACTGTGCCCCCAACACTTGGGCAGCCAGCACCTGGAATTGTCCTTGAGGCCTCTTCTGGATGTCAACTGTCTGCCAGAGAGAGCAGGCCAGAGAGCAGGGGGAGGAGGAGGGAGGAAGTGAAGGTGCCTAGGAAGGGGAAATCGAGGAAAGATGGGTGAATAGTGAAGGAAAGAGAGAGACACATGTATTACTTTCCCGCCTGGGGGTGCACATAGGTATATTCCTCCCCCCAGCTTGGGTCCTCACTGTGGCAGGCATTGTGCACGTGCTGTCCCCCCCGCCCCCCGGCCCAGGCCGTAGCCCCCACCTCGCCATTCTCTCGGTCCCGTCAATAATTTATGGCTTGCAGGGTACAATGACTATCAATAATGCACAGGCAATAATGTTCTACAATCTCACACAATTGTGTTACTCCTAATGTATGCGGGGCCGGGTTCTGGCCTGAGCTGCTCACCCTTCCTCCCCCAGCAGGACCCCCCGGTAGCTCCAGAGAAGAGCCGGGCTGGCCAGCGTGGGAAAGGATGGTGTCAGGCTGGAAGGCCGGCTCTGCCTGCCTCACAGAGTTGCCTTTTCCAGATCCTGCAGCCAGACCAGGCCTCGCCTCAACCCCTCCAGGCAGAGCCTGCCTCTCAGTTCTGGTATTCCGACAGGTAAGGAGGGCCCCCAAAGCCTATGCCAACGGGCACCTGCCAGTTTATTCAGCTCCAATCCCACACCCACTTGCCAGTTTCCCCACCTGCAAAATGGGGCTGCTACCACCCACTGCACCCCTTGCTACCACACTTCGCTGTGGTTTGGGACGCAGGTGTGGTATCGCCTTGGAAAGCTGGGAAAGCATTTTGTAAGCATTCTGCAGAGGAGACACATGACTGAGGGTATACCCTATTGCCCTGGGCCAGACACTTTGGAGGCTGGATAGAGAGAGGGAGAGAACAAAGGAACACACAGATCCTGCCCTCAAAAGCCCTCCCCTGGGGGACAGGCAGGTAATGTCCAGTGAAGGAAGCTGGCTGGGTGTGAGGCTATAGGGAGTAGTGGGGATTGTGGAGAAGTAGAGATGCACATCCCATCTCAAATAGGTGGCTACCACTTGACTACCACAAATGATGTCACATGGGTACATGGGTCTAGCTATCAAGGAGACGTGCAACTGTGGCTTTCTATGAAAAATCTCTGGATTCTAAATGTGGGGTAAAAATTTAAAATACCAAAAGGATGGGTGCTGGCAAAGCATGTCCATCAGTGGGCCAAACCTGGCCCCAGCTACTAGTCTGGCCTACAAAGTGGTAGATTTCTCTGTGTTTTTCCAAGAAAAGAACAATTCTAGTGAGCACAGAGCAACCAAAGGAGCTTTGGAATGGGAGTTGGGGACCCTGGTCTAGTCCCGGCCCTGCCCGGTTGTTTGAATCGCATGCTTTCTCTTCTCTGGACTCTCATGTCCCCTCTGTACAAGAGGAGTGCTGGACTACATGCTTGATGAGGCTCCTGCCAGCTCTATGGCTACTGTGGATATATTCCAAAGTTCCAGACAGGGTGGCAGAGTCTAGGGGCTTGGCTTTCAGCAGGTGTAAAGCCAGACAGTTTGGGGTTGGAGAAGAAAGGGCTCAGATGCGCCTCCCGGGAGTTAAAGGAAGGGACAGTAACACACACACACACACACACACACACACACGCATGCGTCTCCCCAGGGTCTGTAGGTCACTCTTCGGGTGGGTTCACTCTTTGGAAGCCCTTCACATGTGGGGCCCCCTGAGCCTCTTTGGCCCTTGGTAATGAGGCCCTGCAGACGGGGTATAAGTCAACTGCTCTAGGGCCCCATTCTGTCTAGAGATGAATGCTGCCGACACCAGCATTAGTGGTGGGCCTTCCACCTGCTGAGCTTGTTATTTCACAGTCATGTTGAAGCCTTCCTACAATCCTGTGAGAGGAAAAACAAGCAAGGAGATCCCCCACGTAGGAGAGATTCCCACTTAAGAGGGGAAAAAAATAATAATAAGCAAAAAACTCCTCAGTCTCAGAGAAGTTAAGCAACTTACCCAAGGTCACACAGACAATGAGATGGTGAATGTGAGAGCCATCATTCAAACCTAAGTGTCTCAAGTTCCAAATTTCAATCCCTCACTGCGTTCTTCCTCCCCAAGGCAGGTTTTAGACTTCCGGTTTCTGGCTTCTTATCCTGTCTGGAGTGGGACTGGCTTCCCGTGGGTTGGAGAGGAACAGTGTTATTTCCATGGAGGTATCCTGTCTGGAGTGGGACTGGCTTCCCGTGGGTTGGAGAGGAACAGTGTTATTTCCATGGAGGTATCCTGTCTGGAGTGGGACTGGCTTCCCGTGGGTTGGAGAGGAACAGTGTTATTTCCATGGAGGTATCCTGTCTGGAGTGGGACTGGCTTCCCGTGGGTTGGAGAGGAACAGTGTTATTTCCATGGAGGGAAGCCTGTGCACCATCTGCAAAGCTGGGATGAAGCCACAGGGAGGTCTGGTGGGGCCTTCAAGGTCACTGCCTCCCAAGATCCTCAAGACCACCCTGATGGGGGCAGGGCAGAGCAAACATAGCCATTGCCCAGAGGGGAAGAGTGAGGCCACAGTGGAGCTTTGCCCCCATAGTGGTGGAGCCACTGGGGAAGAACACAGCTCTGGGCACCATCAGCCTGGATTGGGGTCCTGGCTCTGCCAACATCATGACCCTCAGAGCCTGGTCTCCTCCTCCCGGGAGGGCTACTGTGACCATCTAGGCAGATGGCATACCGGGAAGAGCCTGGCTCATGCTAGGTCTCAGGAAGCATTTGCACAATGGAGAAAGAGTAGAAAGAGAAGACAAGTTTCTTGATTACCATTCCATTTCCCTGATGTCTTGGCTGGGGACAGAAACATGGCAGTTGTTAAAAGAAGGTGACCTGCTAGGCTGTTTGATGTGACATACTGGTTTGAAAAAAAAACCAGCGTTAGAAAAGGAGACAGAAAGAACAAGAAAGCCCAGGTGAGGCTCTAGTTCCCAGACTCTGAGCGAGGGAGCTGAGGGTGGGGGTTGGGTGGGGTGGGGACTGAGGTCTCCTGGGGGAGGGGCCTCCTGGTGGGGCTAGGCCTCAAAGGACTCATCCCAGGCCAGGAGCTAGACTCTGGCGGGTCAGGCAGGACAGGAAGCAGGGCTGTCCTGGGGCTGGCTGCTTGGGGAGCACCCTGCTGGCTGAGGTGGGGCAGGGAGCCTGGGGACTCACTTTCAAGCCTTCTGGTTATTTAAATTGCTCTTTTATTTCTCATCATTCATTTTAGACTCTTCTTACCACTTTATACTGTGTAGTCCCTCATCGATGCCAACTTGATCAGAGTAATGAGTTAATAACCCAAGTGAAGTTTCGAGGTCTAGCCTAATTAGGGGGAGCAGGTGAATTAGCACTGATGAGGCCCAGAGAGGTGATGCCACGTGCTCAGGTCACACAGCAAAATGGAGGCTTGAATGCTGAAGGGTACACCCCTCATCACATGCCCTGCCCAGCCCCAGGCCCGTAGTCCTCAGGTAGTTCCTCTGACAGCCCCATGGGCAATTGTATTTTTTCAGGTAAGCCTCTCGTGGGAGAAGCACCCTGGGGTCCTGCCTCCACACCTGCGGCCTGGCCCTCCTGCAATATTAATCTGGCTCTTATCAATGTTTCAGCTGCTTTCTATCCCACATCACCCCTGCTACTGTTTTCTCACATTTGAGCTCGCGATCATGAAAAATAGATGTGTTTACTCCACCCGCCCTGACGCTTTTCCCCAGGTTTGGGACTTAGCAGGAGGTGATCTTGCTCAAATGTTCTCCCAGTCGTCCCCTTCCTTGGCCCCTGTGCACCTCCTGCAAAGGATACTGACTGTATCTTGTTCAGGGCCCTGCTTCCACTTTTTCAAAGCCCACTCCTTCACATGCACTGGAGTCCTGGGCAGGCAGGACGAGCCGTCTGTGCCCACTGGGCTCGGAGACGCTAACCCACCTGCCTACGGCCACACCAGATTTTTAATGGTTTCGAAGGGGCAGGAGTCAGCATTGACAGTCGTCATCCTCTGATCTTTGTGTCCTCCCAAAGTGGCGTCTCCTGACAGGATGGGCTCCTGAGACCAAGCCCTTTTTGTTTTTTTTTAATCACATGATACAAACAGTAAAATCTAGGAGGGAGAGAAGAGGCAGGAGGAAGCTGAAGCTGCTGCGGCTGGTACTCAGCTTTGACATGGAGCGCCCCTCCTCAGAGACCTTCAGTGGCTCCCCACTGGCCGTGAAGATAGAGCCAAGTTCCTCAGCTGGGCAAGGAAGGCCCTTGGCAAAACTGGGCCCGACCCGCATTTCTACTCTCTGTCACTCCTGCCCCGCCATTAGTCACATGGGGTGGTCTCACCTTTCCAAGACCCCCATCTGCCCCTGCCTCTCCCTTGCACTGGAACTGCCCATCTCTGCTCGTCTCTTTGGGAATCTTTTTCCTCCTAATCTAGACCAGTGATTCTCCAAGTAACCAACCAAGGATTCTGCCCCCCGAGAGTCTGCATGCACTGGTCTGGGATGGAGCCTGGGCGTGTGACACGTGGTCCACTGGAAGCTCCAAATAAATAATAAAACAGTCTGCAATTTGCCTCAGAACGAGCCTAGCTGGGGTAGGGAGAATACGTTTCCAAAGCTGGATTTTGCATCAAAGTATCACCCTTTCCCCTGGAAAGCTGGTGCGCCTGTTTTCCAGAGCTGGGGAGATGGCTTGCCTCACAAGGACTGGGCTGGCCTTCCCCTCTGGCTGCCTTTCCTTCTCTTCAGGTTCCGGGGTGGAAGGACCCACAGAGGGCAACAGGAGGGGCTCCCCCCTGCTGCTTGCCTTTGCCCATTTTCCTCTCACTCCCCCCAGGCAACAAAGGGCTGCATCTTTTCCTACCACCTCCCAGCACCCAGCACAGTACCCACCACACGACAGGCACTCAGCAAATGTCGGCCCAACTAATAGCAGATGTGGTCCAACCCCGCAAGTGACTTACCCACGTCCCGGGGTGCTGGGGGCAGAGGTGGGCCTAGAACCACCTGCTCTAATTTCCCGAGTGCGCTCCCCATATCCCCCACACCCTCTTTTGCTTGTCTTCTCCCTTCTGCCATGACTCTGTTCCAGGAGGCCCAGCACTGCCTTCCTGTTCCCAAGAGATATCAGTAGCCCCTGGCTGTTTGTGGAGTTAGGACCCAAAGGCCTTCAAACCCAAGACAGGCCACTCTCCTATCCAACCCTGAGGAATCAACCCCAAAGCATTAAAACTCTTCCTATAAATGCAGCTCCCCACCGTATCTTCATGAAAGGGAGAGACACAGGCCCTTTATATCTCCAGAAACTCTAGAACAGCAGTTTTCAATGTGTGGGCCTCACACTCACAATATTGGTACCACTTGGAAACACGTTTGAAATGCAAATTCTCGGGTCTTCTCCCAGACCTACTAACTCGGAAACTCTGGGGATGGGGCCCAGCAATCTTGCTTTAACAAGCCTTCCAGGTGATTCTAATATATGTGAAAGGGCATGAGAACCACCGTTCTAGAAGAGGCAGGGTCAGAGCCCTATAAAAACCGTCAGGCAGAGCCTCATTTGGGCTGAGAGATGAGCTCGTTGCCTGCTAAGCTAACCAGGACCTTTGGGGGAACATCTCTCTGCCCCCCAAAGTGCTAGGCTGATAGCAGGTCTCCGGCAGGGCTGAAGTGCTCTGAGTGAAGATGATAGCCCCCTTGTGCCATGGCCAATGAGTGAGGAGCATAACTAGCTGGGGCTGAAGAGGACTCCTGGCTCTAGGATGGCCATGACCTAGGTACATGCACACTGAAGATAAAGATGCGACTGAAACCTCGGACTGTGGGACTTGGTATCCTGATAGCAGGGGCTGAAGGCTGCCTCTCTAGGTGATGTGCTTGCTCTGGGCTGGGAGAAGACTGGGCCTGGTGCCTAGCTGTGCCTCTCCGAGTTGGACTGGGGACAAGGACTCCGGGGGCACCCTGAGGACCAGTCTGCCCTCCGTGGTGTTACCTGCCGGCCATCATTCGGGATGGGAGGCTGCCAGCCTGCACACAGGTGCCAAGGGGTGTGGGTCCTGCCTCTGTCCGCACCCTGCCCCCCTCCCACATTGCTCTGGTTGGATGGGACCTGGCAGCCCCTCTTAGGGGAGGGGGTTCTGAGGTTGCCGTGCTCGGAGGAGAGCAGGTGGAGATGCCCAGCCCCTCAGCCGCCTTGGAAGAAAGTACGGCAGAGCTGAGCAAGCCCTGGGGCGCAGCTGTGCAGGGTTCCCACCTGACGAAGGCAGAGGTAGGAAGGAGAAAGGCAGCTGGAGCTGGGCTGGGAGAGAGCCTGCCGCTGCCTACCGTGTATGGCTGGGACAGGCCCCCAGAAGTGGAGGGGGTGGTTGCTGGGTACGGTCTCTGGCCAGCCCTGGACTCTGGGTGCATGGGGCTGACTGACCCCCGCCCCCCCCCAAGGAGGGCTGGGCCAGTCCAGATGGCTGGCCGGGGAAGAGAGGCAGTCTTGACATTGGCCACTGCATGAGACTGGTGTTGGGCCCTGCATTCCTGTTCTTTAAAGGGCTGCCATTTACTACTGCTTCAGGTGTCAGTCCTGTCCCAGCAGGATCCCAGAGAATGCCACTGTTGTACCTGGGGGCACACTTGGGCCTGGCTGGTGGAGCTAAACCCTCTCTGAGCAGGGCTGGGTTCTGAAAAAAAAGGAGATCTGTGTCTTTGAGCAGCTACTTGGCTTGTTAAGGAGCCGATGGTCAGATGGTCCTGGAATTCCCCAGCAGTCTGTTTCACCTGAACCCCCTCGGGTCTGTCCTGAAGACCCCCATCTGGCATCGGTCTGGTGTGGCCTATGGCTCAGGAAGGAGCTGATGAGCAAAAGCTCAGCACGTCTGTGTGGGCACTAGGAGCCTTGGTGCTTGAAATGAGGGGCTATGTGGAGCCCCAAGTCCCAGGTGCACGTCTCCTGTGTGGGAGCCCCAGTCTTAGACTATCTGCTGCCCCAACATCCAGGCTTAGCTGCGTGGGCTCAGTACATTGGGGCCGGCCAAGTGCCCCAATCTGTTCTCCAGTGCCATCTAGGGAAGATGAGCTTGTGGCCAGGGAGGCCCTGAAGCTTAGAAGTTTATCCTGTTGGCCTGAGGATTTCTTATTCTGCGATTGAGGCCAGGAAATGTCCCCTCAGGTGGATATACTGAGGATCTCCTTGGGCTGTGGCTTCGAAGGAACGCCTCTGATCTAAAACCAGAGGGCTTGACAGAGGAGACTAGGCCACAGGGTCCCCAGTGCTGAGGTTTACGGTTGTGTTTGCAATGCCCTGTCACAGCCCTGGCCAAATACATCAGCCTCCTTGGCAGGAGAGCCTTCAGATGCTGGATGGGGGTCTATCACCCCCTTCCCCAGGTCTCGGGTGTCCAGGGCAGGTCCTCTGACTGCCGGGAAGGAGAAAATGGCTCTGGGTTCCCTGGCTGTGCCAATGGGCTACAGTGGTGTTTCGGTGGACAGTGCCCTGGGAAAGCTCATAAGCTGGGCTTGGAATCCTGGACTGAGCTCCTGAGAGGACTGTCTGGCCGCAGCTCCCCCCAGCCCCCCCACACCCAGTGAGGGTCACGTGGTAGGAACACCCTCCAGCCATCCCCCTGGGCCTCTGAGGCCTCCTCCTCCAGGAAGCCTGATCCTGGCCCTGACCGGTAGCGGTGCCAGAGATGAACAGGGCTGGCCGCCTCTGCGTGAGGCCTCTGGTCTAGCAGGGGAAGCACCTGTGAGCGGAGAGGCCGGGTACTAGCTGTCGGGGGAGGGAAGGCCTAAGTGTCCTCCACGCGGAGTAGAGAGGAGGTGGGTAGCAGTAGGAACATGGGCTGCAGGTGGGAAAAGCGTGTTCTCTCCCTGGCAGCAGTGAAGGGTGTTGAGGCCCCCTCCCCTCGCTGTGAAAAGCGGCCGGGCTGTGGTGGATGCAGAACCTAGCTGAGGCCCCGCCAAGAAGCCTGGGGTCTGTCTAGAACAAGAACTAAGGACTAGGAGAGTGGGTAGACCATACGTGAAAGGACAAGTTATGGCAAGGGGAGGAGTGAGGCTGGTCCCAAACTAAGGGCAAGCAGCAGGCTTAATGGCCTCAAACGTCTTGAGGGTGCCCTTCCTGAGCTGGCTAAGCAGACCCTTCAGCCGGGCTGCCCTGGCCCTCCCAGGCTCGGGTCTGCAGCGGGGGCCCCCACGATCTGGGCTGCTCTCCTCACACTACCCCTGGCTGTCTCCGTAACTGCTCTGAGGAGTCAGGGGGCTCCTGCTTTGGTCCAGGACCAGCCCCTCTGACCATAGCATTGCTGTGATGAGCCCGCGCTCAGGTGTCTGGATGTGGTCTCGACCGTTCCCTGGCCTTCCCTCGGGAGGCATGGCCTCAAGCAGGTGTAACTCTGTGTGGACCCGGGGAGCTGCCTCCCGGCTCTGTTCTCTGGAAGGTCGCCGCCTCCGGATGTTTCCTCACCTCCACCCAAAGCCGCCATGGTGGGAGTCTGATTTTGCTCCTCTGTGTGTGATCTGCCTTCCTCCAGATTCTGACCTCCTAGTAAAGTAAGAAGATATCCTAGCCAACTCCCCTCCGGCTTGGGTCTTCCTTCTCTCTCCCCTCCTTGTGGCCAGGTTCATTGTCTTCAACATCTCTGCCTCGGGATGTTTCCCTCCAGATACTTCCGTTTTTCTGAGAGGTCTCCTCCCTGGATCTTGGCCTGTCCATCTTCCAGGTCTTAGCTTCTCTATCTACTCTTGCCCTTCTAGGAGATTCTTCAACATGGACTTCAAGTTACTATTGTGTGTTGCTTAGTGGAGTCCATTCTGTGATTTGTTGTGTCCTTTGTTAACTATTTTCATCTCTAATATAGCTCCCACCGTTAAAAACCCGTGTTCTCTGGAATCTGATCTAATTAACCATTTTGACCTAGTTGAACTCCTTGTCCCTGGTGGTGGTGGCTACTTCTGGCAAGGTCGGTGGGTGGGCAGGGGAGGTCAGAGGCTCAAAGGGCTCACCGAGCTGGGGTGGGTGGCTGGTGGGAAGGAAAAGCACCCCAGGATGGAGAAACCCAGGTGTTGGGAACCCAGTGAACCCTCCTCCTCCACCCCACCCAGGCCTTCTTAGGGCAAGGCCTGCCAGGCAGAAGGGCCTTAGGCCATGGGGAGAAAGTGGCAGAGCAGGGGGTGGGGGGAGGGGGGGGGAAGGTTCTCTTGCCAAGCAATTCCTCACCTGTTCTCTTAGCTCAGAGCTTCTGCCAGGTCCTGATTTTATTCCTGGAGACACCTGGCCGAGAGGAGAGAGTTACTGCAGGCAGGAGGCAGGCCCTGTCCCAAGGTAAAAGGGGGAGAAGGGGGAGCAAAACTCAAATGACCTTGGTTCCTAACTTCTGCAGTCAGTAGGCTGCCTCCTGCCCTGGAGGAGAGCTAGCCCAACAGGTCCAAACAGCCCCCACACTGAGGGTGCTCATCTTTGTTCCTTCATGGTCCTTCATCTTTGTGGGCCTGATCCTGGAACGAGGAGCTAGCAGCTGTGATCTATGTTCTTAGAGCAGGAATGAGCCCCAGCTCCTTGTTGCTTTCCTAAAGGAGTTCAAGAAAGAATTACACGACGTGACTGTGCTGGTTGTGGCCTTCCTGGCCTTCCTAGCAAGTGGAAACTAACCAGATACGTAATATGAATGTATTAAGAGGTCCACCGTGAAACTCCTAAGTCCTCGCTGCTTTGCTGTACTACCTTTTCAATCATGTTTTTAGAAGGTTTTCTTGTCTGCCTGCCTCACTGGTAAGGCTGTCTACCCTTGATCCTAAAGTCTGTCTTTTCCTTGCTTTATTCCCATGTTCCAATCTTTACTCACTAGAGTATTGAGTTGTGGGGATATCCAGACCCACTCCTGGTATCCTCACAGCCAAATGCAAAGACTGGCCAATGGCTGATGTTGGGCCAGTGGAAAAGCCCAGAAAGAACACCATATAAGGCCTGTCTGTACAGCCAGGTCTAGTTCTTCTTTGGAAGATGCAAATTCCTTTGCAAGAGCCAAGGGACTTAAAAACAGCCTTAACTGTTGAAAGCCTACTACAGTCCCTTGTGTCAGAAGACCTGTTGAGGTTCGTCAGGGTCATCCAATCCTGGAGGGAGGAGCCATTCTAGTAACTGGCTAATTGCATATTCAACTTAGTGTTACTCCGGGATTGCTGAGTTCACGCTAGCTTTTTTTCAGCTTTGGTTACACAGGCCTACTACTTCCTCTGAATCGTGACCCTTCTGACTCTAGACCTTTCCTGGGAACTTCATTCCTTCTGTATGCTTGGGGTTCCATCTGAAATCCCTTGCCTTTTGGCTTAATTTGCCACGGTATTTAGTGCAGGTCAGCTGGTGACTTTCTCAGCTTTTGTCTATCTTTATTTCATGTTAAGTATTGAAGGAGCTTTGTCAGCCAGAGTTCTGGGTTGCTGTTTTCCCTGTAGACTGTAAAGCTGTTCCAGCCTTCTGGCTTTTCTTGTTTTTGAGAAATCCGTCACGAACCTTCATGGTCTTTTCCTTCTTGACTGCTTCTGGGATTTATCTCCATGATTATCAAAATTGTTGTGCCTATACTTTTAATCTGCTTGAAGTTTGAACTTCTTAGATCTCTGGGCTTGTGTCTTATTTGGGAACTTCTTGGCACTTTCAAACTTTTGTCCTAGTCTCTGGAGTCTGACTACACTTGATAGATTCCACAAGTCCCTGCTCTGGGCAACAGATGACTGGAGTCTTGAAGGCAGTTTCAACTCTAGGTTTTGCTCAACCTCTCACCCTGAGCAGGAGGCAGTGAAGTTTCTAATACGAAGGACAACAGGTGGGAAGCTTTGCCTAGAGCTGGGGCAGCTGCTTTGGGACCTGGAGGGTACAGTTAACTAGCAGGTATCTCCCACCGTGGGAGGGCATGAAGGGAAACCACCCCGGCTCCAGGCTGATGCCATAGAGCCTCTAGAGACTGGAAGGATTGATCCCTTATCTACCCATTTCTGCTACAGACAACTTCGAGGAAACAGGTGGGATAAACACTATATACTTTGTGGGACTTGGAGTCTTGACCTGGAGAAAAACCAAGGTCCCTCATCCAGACCCTGTGGTTGCTTTTTGGGGGAAGGGGCCAGAGGGCAGTATTGGTTATCAAGATCAGAAAGGTGTCCTAGATTAAGTCAGGGTGGATTGCTATCCAGCAAAACGTAAGCCACCTGAACCTCCTGGTCCCTCTCTGTGGGTGTCTGTACTGGTCAGAAGATGTTCCTGCGCACGTGCCCCTCCTAGGCTCCGGTTATGTTAGGGACTAACCCACAGGCTCACAAACATCCGGCCGCTACCTGGAGCTCCTAAGTCTGTTCCCTAACCCCTAGTCACAGCCACCTGATGCCTATTCAGGAGGCCCCAATCCATCACTGTCAGCTGCCTTTTGCTTTCAATTCCCGAAGGAAGAAAGTTGGCTTTTCCTTTTGCCTGTTCTTGGTGAACAGGCTCGGTTTACTTAACCTCCTGTGCTGCTGAAACTTCTAATTCTTGCCTGGTTTCTCTTGAATCTTCCATCTTAAGAATTCCTAGTTTTTTAAAGTCTGATCTTAGGTGAATAAGATGCTGCCCTCCTGACAAGGGTGAATTCCTGTGGCAAAGTATAGGTATTTGGGAGAGGGAACTCAGGTTAAACTGTTAGCTAAGACTTCGGGTTCTCTTTGTGATTCTGGAACTGTCTAGCCCTCCCTTGCTTTGACCAGGGGCTGTGGGAAGAAAGACAAGGTCTAGCTGGGGTCATTGAGTAGGCAGGGCATGAGGCAGAGTACCTGGTTCACCTGTTGATAACTCGACTGGCCTTGGAGAGGGCAGCTGGGCCTCCCCTGCCTCCCCATACAGGGGAGGAAGCTTCAGGAAGGGGCTAACAAGCCTAGGGCAGCTGGCCATCTAGAATAATCCTCCGTGTAAGAGTCCTTATGAAGAAGAGTGGCAGATCTGTGCTTCTAATAGCCCCTTGCCTTGAACTAAGGGCATTGGGACACACTGGAACTGGCAGTAATCCTAAGGTTCTGGGAGCTCAAGAACACCCCGCAACTATGGGGAAAGCAACAAGTACGGGGATCCAGGGCCTAGCATGCTCCCTTTCTCTCCTGAGAGAGCAGGCTGGCAGAAGAGGGGCCAGCACCAATGCAAACCAGAAGCTAAGGCTTGGCAGGGAAGCCTGGCTGCTCCCCATGTGCAGCCAGAGAAATAGTGATTTGTAGAGAATGGAGAATCCTCTGGAGTTCTGCCTGTTGGCTATGGATAGGACCTGAGGATAGAGTAACTGATGTGTGGCTGGTCTAGGAGCCCCTTCATTCTGAACACTTTGCCCTTAAATCTGTGGGGAAGAAGACTCTAAACACCTACTAGTCAGGAATTTGGGTCCATTTTTTTTTTTTTTTTTTTTTTAAATACAAAGCCTTCTACCATTCTTCTGTTCCTGCTCTTGATCACCAGTGTTTCTTCTTAATCCTTGGGGTTTCATCTGTACATTATTCCTCTGCTCTGGCATGTTGCCTTTTTCCATTTGAGCCCTTAACATGTTAACCAGTGATCTTGAACTCTGTATCTGATAACTCAAATCTGTTTCCTATCTGAATCTGATACTGGTGCTCACACTCCAGATTGTGTGGCGTGTCTTCTTGGCATGCCATGTAAGGGAGTGGTGGATGGTGAAAGTAGGAGCTGATATAACCAAGCTGGGCCATACTTACACGGGGTAGCTGTGGGGGCCAGAGGACTTGGTTTCCTCTAATCCTTCTCTACTGTTCTTCAGTTTCCCTATGCACTCCTTTTTAAATAGGGTCTATGTCTTGTGGCTCTCCATTGTAAGCCACTCTACACTAGAGCCCTGTGGGTGTAGGGGTAAGGTGTAGGGGCGGGGAGCATTGTGTGGTCCCAGGATTAAGTTTCAGAACTTCTAGTGGGCCTGAGTGCCTAGGCTGAACTTCAGAAGTATAGTGTGGCCTCCCCTCCCCTAGGAGGGGAAGCCTAGAAGGGCTGGAGCTGGCCAGCTAGACTTCTCTTGGGTCATGTAAGACTCTGATAATGGAGCTGTCCTTGGAAGACCAGCCTCTGTCATGGAGGTTGCTTTGTGCATATCTCACAAAGGTAACTCTTCCCTTCCACTGACCTGAAATGAGGGGACTGTGTGTGTGTGTGAGAGACCTTCATGAGAACCTGGTGGTATTTCTGGAGGTAAAACTCCACAAAACAGTACAGGGCCCCCTACTACTGCAGCCCCTAGAATTTCTCACTTCAAGCTAGTCCAGCAATTCGGCCTCTAGCAAGCTGCCAAAGGGTTTCTACCAGTTCTAGTGGCTTCTGCAGGGAGGTCGTTCTTGGCGGTGATTCTGTATCTGTCTCCATGTCATGGGGTGGTGGTTTGCATTCTGGCCCTAATTGCCTAGTAGGCCTAAGGATTTGTTGACTTCGCTCAGCGTTTTTCTTGCGTGAACAACCGTGACCTCCAAGCTCTTCACCTGTTGCAACTGGCTTTCATCTGAATAGCTTTCGCTCAGCTGGTCCCGGAGCATGGTATGTGGCAATTCTCCCCCTCGATTGTGGAGGGTGCAGGCAGTGAAAGGACCCTGGCTGTCTCTGGCCTCTTGTGGTGGAGCTGGCCTTCTAGGTCTGAGCTGAAGCCATAACTGTGTGACAGGACCTGTGGCTGAGGCTAAGTGCAGCCAGGAGATGAGGTTCCCTTCTTTCCTGCCCCTAGTGTAGGTTGGGGCTCTGCCTCACATACAGCATACTGTGAACCCTGGAGCCCTCACAGCACTTGCCTGGCTCGTTCCTAAGAGGAGGTTGCACACTGGGGGAAGCAAGCTGTCTCCTTCCCACTCTGGCTCTGCCAGGTACCTAGCTCCATGGCCACCTTATCTTTTTTTAAAAGAGGGCTTTGGGTATGTTCTTTTCTCTATGACCTTGTGTTTGGAATTCTAACCTCTCAGGACACTGTGGGGAAGAATGGTCTCTGGCTTGGCTGGAGTTGGCTGCCTTGGTTTGGTTTCTTCAGAGGACCTGCTGTTCCCTGCTGACCCGGTGTTTTCCTGAATTCTGGATGAGTTCCCTAAACATAGAGGACAAACTAGTAACTCCAGGGACTCGGTGACTCAAGCTGATCAATAGGTAGAAGGCTTTCTTGCCCATGGTGCACATGAATTTGTTTTGGGGTCTTGCTCCTTGGAACAGTGGTATTGTCTGGATTACTTCAGCTATATCAACTTAAAATAGCTCTTTCTAGATGCTTGTGGAAGCTTCAGGAATGTACAGCCATCAGGAGAACATCCAATACCAAATAAGTGATCTGATGACATGTGGCCCTGGAAGGTTGGGCCTGGGTCTGTAGAGATTGGATACGTTTCTCCAGTTCAGAGCCTGATCAATGAGCATGGCTGTCTCTTGACCTGTGTTTTGGTCATGGGCAAGGCCAGCGGCGTCTCTGAGGCTTGCTGAGTCCTTGACACCTTGGAATAGCAGGGATTCCCACCTCCCTCTGCTGGGGTGGGAAATAATTAGAAGCTTGTATCTGGGGGGGGGGATTCCCTATGCTGGGGGGAGTGGGTTATCCTGGAGAGTGGTTAAAATGTGTATCTACATAAATGATACTGTGCATCTGTCTCCTCTGGTCACTTCTGTGAATTTCTCCTGCTGTTGCTATAGAAGTCCAGGTGGTAAGCGCTAGTAGCGTAGCCCACCATTCAGTGCAGATCACCTGTTTATGCTTGATTGACTCTGCTGTGAGGACTGGAGCACCTCTAAATGTCTTAGGTGTTTGAGATCTGAGGTGTGTACCTAACCTTGGAATGCCTGGGCATAGGTGTACTCGGTGTCTCTAAGGGCTACCATTCGTCAGAGCGCAAAGTGTTCTTACCTCATGTATCCCCAACACACCCTTCGTGATCAGTAAAAGATGACCACTAGAAACTTATTTCTGACTAAAACAGGCTACCAGATCTCTAAGTCCTTTCCTGAACTACCTGTTACGGTATTTAATCTCTCCTATTAGCATTCTCCTCTCCTTTGGTAGGAGGAATTCCCCATATGTTCTAGATCTTGTCCCTTCTGTAAATGCTGCTAATCCTTTTCCAGTCACCAGTCTAATCTTTATGGCCAATAAAGAATAAGCCCTAAATATTCTCGTTCCATCACTCATGACTTGTTAATACCCTCCAAGTCAAACATTTTTTTCCTACTAGCTTTAACACTTAGTACAGAACTTCAAATGCCTACAAAAGTAGGGTATCCCACTAACTCAAGTTCTTGTGGAACTAATTGCTGGTGCTCCTACTCCCATCCTCGGGCCATAACCATTGCTGTGGTCAATGCCAGGCTTCTCTCCTGGCCTCGATCAAGTCTGGGGTATACGCCAACAATCTCAGACTTTCCAGAGTTCTGTCTCAAGCACGCTAAATTTATGCTTCTATGACTTTCCTGAAATGCATGTTTGAGCTACAGATTTGCTTCTGTTTCTGAACTCTAAGAACTTGATATCCTAGGACTTCAGGACTTAGGAGCTTTTCTAGAAAGTATTAATATGTCAAGTAGGAGTTCAATTAGACCTGTATCCCACTTGTAGGGAGGGATGCATAAATCTGACTTTTCAAAACCCTGTTAGATTCTACTTCACTGTGTCCGAAGACCTAAAAATGTATGCTTGTTTTGTCCATTTTTTATGCCCTGTCTTATTCAATCTCTGAATGTGGTGGGCTATAAGTCTCTTCAATTGGTAGAGTAACTGGGGGTGGGGTGGAAGGTGGCAAGGAACTGAATCTACTTTTTCAAGCCATCAAGACAAAACCCCCAGTCTCCTGGAGAAAGCCTGCCCTAGAGGTGTCAAGATCTACTTAGTGACTGAAGGTGAATGTAGCAAGTCTATTTATGCAGCCCTTAATTCCTACCACTTGAACTGCCAGCTCTCAAGTGAGCTAATCTTGTGAGTACCTAGCCAGTAGCTAACTTTTGGAATTAACCCCTAAGTTTAAAATTGTTCTAGTGAATAAGGCTGCAGGGGCTGTGGGATGGCCGTCCCTCCCATGCCTATGTGTTCAGGTGTGGTATCTTCACAGCCTGCTAATAACTGAAACTTCACTCTGGAAATACTTAGTGGTGAGAGGCTTAGGGAAACAGTAAGAGACTGCTTAACAGCAAATGAGGGCAATCAAGTTAGCTAAGGATGTTAAAGTTTGGGGTCCCCATTCCTTCCAGCCTGAATTAGCTGTTGGCCAGTTTCTGTTCCTTGTCCGTTAAATGCAAACATCACTTGGACTTGCATATGGTCACATTTCAAATGCAATATCCTTTCTGTCTGGGGTCAGGTGAGCTCTAGCTTGTTCTAGAAGAGAAAACTTAGATAATTATGTTGCTAATTTTTCTTTTTTTAAATGGTTTCTTTTCCCTTAGAACATAGGTTGGCAAACTTTTTCTATAAAGGTCTGGATAGCAAACATCTTAGGTTTTGTGTGCTAAGGGGCAATAATTGAGGAGATTGTACTAATGAGAGCTTCACAAGACTTAGAAAATTGACCTCTGTGCAAAAGCTTTGTATAGGTTTACTCAAGAAAACAGAACTTCTTGTCTCTGGAGATGGGGTTTCAAAGTTTGTGGTTCCCACCAAATCGATTGCATTACATCAATGCTGGTCTGTAACAATTAGGTTTTTTACTTCGAAAAATCTTCCATAGAAAGATATTACCAAATACTGCTATCTTGTTAGCAGACCTGTATTACAAGATCATACTCAATCAGCTTTGCTTTATACCAATAAAAGCATCAGCTGAACTACCTTAGGAATAGGAAGAATAGGGGTCAGGGGCATGCTTAATATGGGCAGTAAAGACAGGGATAAGGTCAGAAATAAAGGGGTGCATACACCCACCCCACTCAAGGACCCAAGTGGATTGCCTATGTCCATCTACAAATACAACTTCACTCGTTAGGTTGACAATAAAGACCGATAATGAAAGCAGTATTGGTGAAGAGGTAGGGGGAGCCAAGTAGGGAAACTACAGGATGGTATAGCTGTTAAACAGTTGTCCTATGACCAGAAAGCATCTGTGTGTGTCCAACCATGAGGGTGTGAGGTCTCTGGATATCTCCTCTACCTTAAGGAGTAATAGAGCCACAACTACCCTGGGCCACAGAACAAATAATGGGGTTGTTAGAATCTTGTAGATGACCAGTCTAGGTAGACTAGGACCTTCTGGTCTTTGACCTAGCCTCTCAGTTGGGTCCTGAAGGCTATCTGGCAAATCTTGGGTACATCTACCTCCAGTCTTCCAGGCCAGTCCACTCAGTTCAAAAGCCCATCTAATTCCATTTGGTCTCTGAGATAAGAGGGTGGGTGGTGGTGGTAGACCGTATAACCCATCTTAGAGGACAAGGAAGTCTAAAATGAGGTTAAAAGCAGCTAGGGACAAGGTCCGCATCCATCATATACATGGTAAATCCACCTTCCTTACTGACAATTCTACTTTCCTGTACTACAAAAGATGGCAGACTTCTTTCTCAGATTGCTTACTTTCTCTTATAGTGAAGACTGTAGATGCAATTAGCTTCTGCCAACTAGATGCACTTGAGTCCATCTGCTCTTGGCAAGCCAAGATCTGGGGATATTCTCCTTTGCAGAGGTGTTCTAGTATTGGCACTAGCCTTGTAGGGTCAAGGAATTTGGGTATTTTATTTCCTCACCTTCTAGGTCATGGCCAAAATATCCGCTCTTCTCATGGGCATGTTCCACGATTCTTGACAATTGTTCTCGGAAGCCTAAAGTCTTCAAAGACCTTGTAAACTTCTTATTTTTGCTCAAGATAGCTAGAATGGCTTGTTTCTTAAGCCTTGACTCCCACCTAGGACTTAAGCCCACATTAAGAATGCCTACCCATTGAAGTGGGTAAGTGTCCTCCATGACATTAAAGGTCTTTCTGGTGGCAAGATAAAGCCCTGTAGGGGCTGAGCAGGTAAGGACTGGCCTCCTAGCTTGTATCAGCTAGAAATAATGGAAACAAGGCAAAAATGGAAGGGTTTAAGATTTGAATGGTAGAAACGACAGGCCTTGGTAGTAAATTTAGGAGAAATGAACAATTAAGTGTCAAATACTAGGCAATCAAAAATAAGCATGTGGATATGCTCAGTTAATGAGTTAGAGAATATCAGAGTCTGGTTAGAGGATTCATGGGGGAAGGTTATCCCGTCTTTGGGCCAGCTTGGTTTGCATTGCCCGTGAGACATTAGACATTTGAGTATAACCTCAAACAGGCAATTGGACCGCTGAACTTGGAACTCCCCGTGCTCGCTTCAGAAGCAGCACTTTTACTAAAACTGGAACTCCCCAAAGCCAGGGCAGTACCGTGAAGGTAAACCTGGAATTCATCGTCTAGGGAGCATGTAACTACGCAACAACTTCTGAAACTGCCCACGTGCCAAAGTGGGGTGTCTGGAGGAGTCCTAGCACTTAATGGCTGGGCAGGTAGACCAGCAAAGGGGAACTGGGAAGTAAGTGATCATGAAGACTAAAGAGCAAAAACAGACCATGGTGACAAGGTGATCACAGGAAAGCAAGACAAGTCAAAGGTGGGTGTTTAGAGAGTAGAATGGGATCCTGTCTTGCGCTTATCAAAATGGGTAATTTAGTGTCCATAGAAGCTGTTAAAATAGTAGAAACAAAAGCTTGACTGGACCACATAAAGAAGCAGAGATGGAGTAGGGACAACTCTAACACAATAGAGGGGAACGGTGGGGGTGGGGAGGATAAGGAGGCTCCGTAAGATACCCTCAAAATGAGAGCTACTTCCTCTTAATCTACTGGATCACCTCCTCCATTATCCTTAAGACAGACGGACTACTTAAGGCATGAGATTCTAGAGAAAAACACAGGGTTTGACACAAGTGGACAACTCCTCTTTATAGGAGAACATCGTGTAAGAAGGTCTAGATTATAGGTCAGCCTGTAGGCTTGTGACAAAGTTCTTCCTGCTACCTTAATGAGCAGACCGTTGTCTGAGAATGGAGGCCAGCACACGTGCAGTATGCTCTCCTGCCTTCCCGTGTATTCATTGGTCACAGATGTGAGGTGGGTGCCAGGGATGGGGGAAGATGGCCGAGATGTACTAGCCTCTGGTAGTGCTTGATCCAGGAGGCTCTCTGCTATATTCTTCCCAGGAGGCTTTAGGCTCTTACGTGTTCTATTGGGTGGTCCTTTACTTGTTTGTTCATGGTGGTAGGGGGGGAAGCAGGATTTTTCTTGCTGGAGGCAGAGAAATAGTGTGCTTCATTGAGCTAGCCTTGCTTGGAACCAGCCACTTCCATCTTACCTTGGCTTAAGGGGTGTCCGTTTCTCTGAAGGTCAGGAATGGGCTGTGACATTCTAGGTGCTGTTCTAGGAAGTCCCTCCCACAAAGACTTGGGAGCATACAGAATTGGCTATTTCCTGTCCTAGTGTCCTATAAACAGAAGGCTGAGTAGACCTATTTCTAAAAATATCTGTTCCTTAAACTTTCTATAAATACCTTAGTTCCCAGACAGGGGCTGTACAACCAAACAAAACAAAATAATCCCTGACCCTACTCAGAGTTCACACTTTACCAGTTACACTATAGTTCCTTCTACTCCTTGTGGGAACTAGGATCCAGGTAGGGTCTGTATGCTATCCTGTTTGGGGTCTTCTGTCTCCGTATATAGGTTTCTCCATCTTTCCTTGCAATTCTTTGAAGCAGGGTCTCTCATCCTACAGAATCCTCCCCATTCGGGACTTAGCTAACTGCATCTCTGTGGTGTACTTTAATACATTCCCTCTCTCCTGTGTTTCCTGTAAGTCTGTGGTTGGCTCTAAAAGAAGAGATTCAAGTTTACTTCTTGGGGAGACCATCTCTTAGGGAGTCACATACTACCGTCAAGAGCTGTGTACTGTCGCATGGTGAGCATGATCCTAGCCACGGCCTAGGATCTAGTTCTACCTAAGGGTTGCAATGAGGCAGAGATCCATCTGAAGAGCTAGGCCATTAAAAAGCAGCATAAATGCAGGATTCCTTCCCTTCACCTACCAGTTCCTGTGTCTTAAATGGTCTCACTAAATAATTATCTGATGGAAGCAGACTGAAACCTCCTCATGGTGGTCAGATAAGCCTACAGCATGGTCTCCCAGAGACCCCGGGCCTGCAGTGATAAGGCATGGCATTACAGGTGCTCAGAGAACATGGAGTGTTCTTCTAGAAACCTGTAAAGCGGTGTTTGTGTAGGTCAAAGCTGCCTGGGAGTATAATTGTTGGTCTTTGTGAAAAGAATAGGTGATTGAAAGCTGCCCAAAGGAATGTGGTCGGGTTAAAAACATATAAGCGTGCCTATAAGAGCGGCTTCTTTTAATAGGAACTTTCTGAAATGCCAGTGTCAAGATTATAATGCTAAGGAAAAACAGAAAAATCTGAGGCACTGGGAACCTATTAGTCCTGGCTTCTGAAGTCCTTTAATTTCATACTTGTAGTGATCCAGTCAGAGAAGCAGTTTGTTTAAAAGGATCCTACTGATCTTATCAGTTAAAACTCCAGTTTCTTAATATCCTAGAGTCGATGATTCTTAACACTTGTTCTGTTAAATAGGATTTAGTGTGGTATATTAAAGATACTTGGCTTCTGGAGACGTCAGACTTGACTCTCTTAAGTGCGTACCTTCTCGGTATATACTTGAGACTTCTAGTGCTCTCAGCACACAGGTTTCCTCCTGGGCCCCTGGCTTGACCGGCTTCTAGTCTCCCTTATATTTAGCTATGGTCCCGTGCGGAGTTCTGGCCAGTAGAGCAGGCCCAGCAATGTTAGACTACCCAAGGGAGCCTGGCCTATGCTTCTCCCTTGATCTTTCTTCCCTTATCTGCTGGTTTAATGGTAAACCCTGAGGAGGGTCGAGCCCCAGTCCCTGGCCAGGTACAAAGGAACCAGGGGACCAGGAGTACCCAGTCAGTGATTCGAATGAGCCTCTTCTCAGCCTCAGAGGCTGAGGTCCCTTAAAAAGGCTAGCGTTAATTACTAACACAACCTACCATACTGTTCACCATGAAATGCTTCTGATTTTCCTCTAAGCTTTTCTAATTGCTGCTCCTAAGCTGACCACCTCCATGTTAAGCATTAGCCATTAAAAGTAAATTAGATCTCTTAAGACCTTAAACTGGCTGAGGGACTTTTTAAAGGGGGGAGTGTTAGCTCAGTCCCTGTGGGAAGTGTCTGAGTGGGTCCCGCACACTTACTGGAGGAAAGCTATAAGAAAGGTTGGCAATTCTTAGCTGCTTGACGCCTTCTCAAGTGGGAAGGCAAATCAGCCCCTGATGTTCATTCTCCTACCCATCGGCCATTTCAAGTCCCAGTGCACTTGGGTGCAAAGCAGTCTGGGAACTGTGGGTAACCTATGAAGGGCCCAGTGGTATCCCTAAGCTAGAGCTCCTTAGTAAGCAGAAAAGTATTCTAACTTAATTCATGAATACTGTTGACAGTAAATAGGGGTGTCTGTTAGATGACCACCAGAGAGAACTAGAACTGTCAGGACCCTGGACGACTTCTACATCCTGACCATCTTTAGTGGTCACCCAGCTGGACTCCTAGGGAAATCCTCTCCTTTTCTATAATACCAGTAGATGCAAGGAACTAGTTTCACTTTGGATATGGCTGCCATGAACACCCTTATACATACAAATTGTGCATGTTTCTGCATGCCTGGTAATCAAGCATACAGCTGGATGAATCTCCAAAGTAAACATTCATGTAACATTCAGAGCAAAAAAAAAAAAAAAAAAATCCTTGCATCCCCAGAAGCCCCCCTAAGGTCACTTCCTGAGGGAGAGTCACTACCCCAAGGTAATAGTATCCGGATAACTCCTATGGGTACAGATTAGTGTTGCTCACTGCTTGTTGTATCTCATGCCCTGGTGTTTTAGGGGAATATTATTTCCTAGAACTAGTACTTACAGAGCTCTCACTTGCCAAGTGTTAACTAGCATCTGAATGCAGATTCTGTGCTAGAGAATACTAAGCAATTCACAGGTCTAACTGCTGCTTCTCAAGCCCTTGAAGGTAGATACTATAACTACTTCACATGTGAGAACTGAGGCAGAAGTGTCTCAGGCATGTTTTAAAGATTAACTGAATTAACACATCCCAGGGATATGGAACATATGCATATGTAGCATTTTTTTTTTTTTTTTTTTTTTAGTTGGAGAAACTGAAACACAAAGGTTACTGAAGGTCACTCCCTTCTTGCCCAATCAAGGCCCCAACGCTGTGGCTCCCTTGGGACCATCCTTGTGCTGCTACTTCTAACCTGGAAATCTAAAACCTGGCTTTTTCCTGTAGAGCTTTCCTGTTCTTATTCTGTGGAAGGAAGCTCCTAACTGTGAAATTAACCGAGAATCTGCCATGAAACCTAGAAGTACACCAGATGTCTTCTCTGGCTATGGGGAGTAGGTATAAAACCCTAGAATCTTGCTCACTGGCTTAGTCCTGCTGTGGATGGAGAATTTACATGTAACCAGTAGGACACCCAAACTCCTAGTTTAGATAAAATAGTAATTAAATTCTCTAGAATAAACCAAGGATTTAACTTTAGGCACTGCAAATATAATTGCTCTGTTCTGGTTAGCTTCCTGGAAGGGAGTCCTGTTTTGACCCTGGAGCCAATTTTGCAGAACTTAGTTTGTTCAGGAAACTAGAAAAGGCTGTTTTAGATATGAAGAACCGTGATTAGCATGTATATGCATACTTGCCCTCCTTTTTTCTTAAAATACAACAGTTTAGTGATTCCAACTATGTCGAAAAGGAACGGCTTCTGCTGAAGTACAATGCTTTCTGAGCAGGGAAACTAAAGGAAACTTCTTTCCTTTTTGAATTCCCTAATGATCAGCTGGTGATCCTTTTACTGAAAAGCCACTGAACCTGCCTCTTCAGAGGAACAGTGAAGACCTAGGCTGTGCAGCAAGCCTGCACTGGGATGAATGGCCAAGTGCAGTTTAACAAACCCTTAACTCAGTGGCTCCTGTAGACCAGCTCACAAAGCGGTCACCACTGGGGAAAGTTAAGAGCCCAGAGTATGTGTCTTCTATCCATGGCTGGCAGAGTAGAAGGCCATGGTGAAGGGGTGAGCCTAGAAGCCACAGGTCCTAGAGTTCCTTTATGGTCGTCTTGAGCCAAGAAGGTGCCCTGGTCATCCTCTTATGGGGTCCTGTGTTTATTGGAAGCTTGTCAAATTTATTCCAGATGTGTTCAAGGAACCCCTTCCCTTCCACAGACAGGTGTGGCTGACTACAGGCAGGTTATAGGTGTCTTTCTGCACATGATTTCTTGGGTTTGTCCAGCAATAAAAACCACAGGTGACCACCAACTTTGTCCTCAGGGGACAGGGTTTACAGGTACAATGTAGGAGGTCTGTATGGGACACAGCTGTGCTAAAACCTTTATCTGTGGCTCATCTGAAACTCCACCTTCAGTCTTTCCCCCCACTGCGTGAAGTCTGGCAGCCCTAGCAGGGAGACTTTCCCCACATTACTCCTCCCCCCTGACACCTAGGCTTCTGTGTAGCACTCAGATCAAGGGCTGCTGCCCTGGGCCCCTGCACTCCCTGTCATTCCTGAGAAGTGGCATTTTTAGGCTGAAGCAGGTACCATAGTTGTATCCACTCCCTTAGTGGAAATCTCTCCCTCCGCTTGTTTCTTAAACTTCATAGAAACCTTGAACTTCATCTAGATCTTGGCAGAAACACCTCGACTAGGGAAATCCCACTGGTAGAGTTGCTCAGGTATTTAGCCTCACACGGATGTTTAGCTTGAGCTGCTATCTCCAGCCTGGGCGGAATCTAGAGATACAGAAATGGCTGGAGGCAAAAGATGGGTTTGTTTTTAGGTTTTTGGCAGTCTTTGAACTGGATCCTCTTCTGAGGATGTGGCGCTCTGTCCTCTTGTCTGACTTGCCCCAAGCCGAGCTGCTTGGTGAAGCTGATGTACAGGCATAGCTTGGAGGTATCAGGCGTTTGGTTCCAGACCACCGCAATGAAGCAAAGCAAAGGACTGTTTCCTAGTGCATGCGAGAGTTAGACTCACACTAGACTGTAGTCTAAAGTCTGCAAAGCACGATGCGAACCCATGTATATACCTTACCAAAAAAATACTTTATTACTTAAAGCTCAGAGGGTTAGCTTTTGTTTTTTGCTGGTGGAGGGTCGTACTTCCATGGTGACGGCTGCTGACTGCTCAGGGTGGTGGTTGCTGCAATTGCTTAACATAAGACCACAGTGGAGTTTGCTGTATTGATGGACCCTTCCTTTCATGAATGATTTCGCTGTAGTATGTGATGCTGTTTGATAGCCTTTTACCCACAGAAGAACTTCTTCCAAAATTGGAGTCAGTCCTCTTAAGCCCTGCGGCTGCTCTACCAACTAAGTGGATGTAATATTCTAAATCCCTTGTCATTTCAATGGTCTTCACAGCATCTTCACCAGGAGTAGATTCCATGTCCAGAAACCATTCTTTCCTCCTCCATAAGAAGTCACTCCTCTTTCTTCTAAGTCTTAGCAGGAGATTGCAACCATCCAGTCCCATCTCTGGCTCCACTTTTAGTTCTCTTGCTGTCTCCACCACGTCAGTAGGTACTTCCTCCGCTGAAGTCTCCAACCCCATGAAGTCCTCCATGAGGGTCAGAATCCACTCCTCCCAAACACCCGTTAACATAGACATTGATATGTGACTCATGGGAAGAGGTCAACATATGTTCCGAATGGCATCTAGAACAGTGAATCCTTTCCAGAAAGTTCTTAATTTACTTTGCCCAATCGCTTTGGTCCATCCGAAGAATCCCTATCTATGGCAGCTGTAGTCCTAGAAAGTACATTTCTAAGAAGACTTAAGGCAAAATGACTCCTTGATCCACGGGCTGCGGAATGGATGTTGTGTCTGCAGACATGAAAACACTAGCTACCTTGTACATTCCCCCCACCCCCATCAGAGCTCTTGGGTGACCAGGTGCATTGTCGAGGAGCAATAATATTTTGAAAGGAACTTCTTCCCCCTGAGCAGTAGGTCTCAACAGTGGGCTTAAAATATTCAGCAAATCCTGTTATAAACAGATGTGCTGTCACCCAGGCTTTGTTCTATTTATAGAGCACAGGCAGAGTAGGTTTAGCATAATTCTTAAGGGCCCTAGGATTTTTCAGAACAACAAAGGAACATTGGCTTCAACTTAGTCACCAGCTGCATTAGCCCCTAACAAGAGAGTCAGCCTGGCCTTTGAAGCTTTGAAGCCAGGCCTTGACATCTCTGGCTAGGAAAGTCCTAGATGGCATCTTCCAACAGATGGCTGTTCTTGTCTACATTGAAAATCCTGTTGTTCAGTGTAGCCACCTTCATGAATTATCTTAGCTAGATCTTCTGGATAACCTCCTTTACCTTGTACTTCTATGTTATGGAGATTCTTTCCTTAAACTTCAAGAACCAACCTCTGGTAGCTTCAGACTTTTCTCCAGCTTCTTCCCCTCTCTCAGCCTTCATGGAATTAACATTAGGCCTTGTTCAGGATTAGGCTTTAGTTTAAAGGAATGTTGTGGCTGGTTTCCTCTTCTATCCAGACCGCTCAGACTTTCTCCATATCTGCAATAAGGGCATTTTGCTTTAGCATTCATATGTTTACTGGAGGAGCATTTCTAACTATGAGAACTTTTCCTTTGCCTTCACAACTTGGCTGACTGTTGGACGTAAGAGGTCTAGCTTTTGGCCCATCTTGGCTTTTGACATGCCTTCCTCACTAACCTTAATCATCTGTAGCTCTTGATCTAATGTGAGACCTGTGGCTTTTCCTTTCCTATGAACACGTAGAGGCCACTAGAGGGGCATTAAGTGGCCTAACTTCAGTTTTGTCTTGGAATAGGGAGGCTTGAGGAGAGGGAGCAAGGGACCAGCCAGTGGGCAGAGCAGTCAGAACATCTGTTTATTGATGAGGGTCACTGTCTTATAGGGGTGTGGTTCATGGCATCCCAAAACAATTATAGTAGTAACCTCAAAGATCACTGATCACGGATCACTAGACTAAACATAGCAATAAATCTTGAAATATAAAAATTACCAAAATGTGAGAGACAGGAAATGAACAAATGCTGCTGGAAAAATGGCACCAATGGATTTGCTTGATGCGGGTCACCGCAAACTTCCAACTTGTGTTTAAAAAAAAAAAAAAAAAAATGCTGTATCTACAAAATCCAACAAAAGGTGTGCTTGTACTTGGCCAGCTCGGTGTTCGTTGACCTCCAGGTTCTGTGACAGACTGGGGTCTGATGGAAAAGCTTTCTTGACGCTTCTGGGGCCTTGCTCCTCTTGTCTGAGCCCCTCATGCTCAGAAGAGCAGCTCTGTTGCTACCTCCCCACCCCCCCCCCCCAAAAAAAACCTAGCTTGAGTCTTGTCCCTCTGAGCTTACAGAAACCTCTGTGCTTAACTCTTCATACTTGAGGCTTTAGTTGTGGTACAAATGACCATGACCGTTAGCCTCTGCTGCTGTAGATGACTCAACAGCGGTACAAATTGTTGACTGCTCAACTTATTGGACTCTTGAGTTTCCTATTTGGGATTATTACAGGAAATAGTGGAGACTGGCTGGAAGGTGGCGGGGTGTGGAGGTGTTCTGGAAACCTAAGAGCAGGTATGAGGCAGGACCTTGATCAGAAGGCAGTGTCTGATGTCTATGGCTCAGTGGGCGGGGGTGGCTGTCTGGCTCCTGTGGGTGTGTTGCAAACAGACTGGTCTCTAATAGCCAGGCAGGTGTTTTCCTCTCTCCAGATGTCCTGCCACCTTCAGAACTGTTCTCTTACCATGTACAGCCTGTCTTGGGGAGGGGGGGACCTCGACGCTAGCCCCTAGCTCCTTCCTGGCTAGGAGTCCTTGTCTGCTGGGTAACTCCGTCCCTTCATTCCTATTCTCTCCTTTTCTAGTGGGACGGTCTGACCTCTTGGCTCCAAAGTAGCTGGAGTGGCAGCCACATCCCATAGCACTAGGTTGGTCTCTAGGCTGGTGACTGGCCTGAGCCAGTGGGTCAGATATTCAGTGAAGAATCCTGCTGTGTTGGGCTAGATCAAGCTCCATTCTTAGCCACCTGTCTCCACTAGCATTACGCTACAGACCCTTAGTATCCAGGGTCTGGTGGTAAAATGGGCTTGGTGCCTATTTTCTCTGTGTGGGCTGATGTTTCTTTTTTTTTTTTTTTTTTTTTTTTAAAGATTTTATTTATTTATTTGAGAGAGAGAATGAGAGAGAGAGAGCATGAGAGGGGGAGGGCCAGAGGGAGAAGTAGACTCCCCGCTGAGCAGGGAACCCGATGTGGGACTCGATCCCGGGACTCCAGGATCATGACCTGAGCCGAAGGCAGTCGCTTAACCAACTGAGCCACCCAGGCGCCCCTGGGCTGATGTTTCTGCTGGTAGATTTGGACCTAGAGAATCTAAGCCACTTTTTTTGGCTGTGAGACAACTGTGGTCCGTCCTTCCTGACACCTCTCCTGTCGGGAACTTGGTCTAGCCTAATTTTCAGTTGCATCTGATTAAGAAGACCATGTCCTTCAGGCTTTCCTCTGAGGAGACCTTGGTAGGAACCCCTTCCTGTGTACCAGCCTCTAGTCCCTCTTGGGTAGTCATGGTTCTCCCTGAGTTCTGTCCTGTTCCCTTCTGCTGGGGTCCGTGAGCACATCAGTAAAGTGTTCGGATTCCCTGGCTGGGCCCACCCTCTAACCTGGGGTATGAGACCTGTGGCTTTGCCACTTTCTCACGGTGTGTGGCAGTATTTACCCTACAGGGGGTGACATGGCCTACAGTGTTCCCCTTGCCGCAGGGTCCCTTGTGTCCTTCCCTGTTCTTACCCATGCAATTATCTTTGTCTTCCCTCTGGCAGGGGCATCCCTGGCCTCAGGAACCCAGGCCATCTGCCTGCCTTTATCTGGGTGCTCTTACCCCATGAGAAGTATGGCTTCTAGCCTGTGTTCTAGGACCTTTCGTCCTGGGATGTTCCCACTCTGCCCCTCAGGTCACCTTTATTCAGTGTGTCTCCTCATTCTCTGGGTCTGACTTCTAGGGCCGTCAACTTGGTTTGGGTTCAGTCTGTCTTGGGCCCATCCTCTGCCCTGCCCTCCCAGGGTCCCATCAGTTGCCTTCAGTCTCCATTCGTTTCCCTCAGTCCACCTGCTGCCTTCCTTGGTCAGTGGAGTGTCTTATTTTTAGGATATAGTTTTAGAATCTTGTTCCCCCATATCCTTTCTGTCCTAGGGCTGTATCCTTCCCTACAGCTGGTTGTCTACTTTCCCTTGTCATAGTCATGACTTTATTCCAAAATAAAACCATCTCAATGTCCCTGATCTCCAGCCTTCTTATGCCATTATTTCTAGACCTTATTCTTGGCCTTAAAGTCTGAACCTGGCCTTAATGATAAGACTGAAATGTCAAGGCCCCACTCCCTCCCCCGACCAAGGTAGTGTAGTCCTAGGCCCATGGGAATGGCACCAGTTAGCTTTCAGTCACCAGGCAAGGTTTTTGTTGCTGAGTGCAGAGCAAGCACTAATGAGGGCATGTGGCATGATATGGGTAGACTTCAGTTCTTTGCTATTGGAGTGACAACAATTAGTTGGAGTTGGCACCTGGGAATTATGGGGAGGTTGGTGGGACAAGACCAGATCCTTCCCTCCTGATATCTACATTGAATCTTGAATTGAGGGGATGTAGGACCCATCAACTCAAAGAATACCCTACCTCTGCAAGGCACGATGGAAACCACATTTGGATGTGACCCAGGGCTGTGCCTGGTATCTTGGGGCATGATGTCTTAGGGCCAACATACCGGTTCCTGAGGTACACTTCTACATTGTGGGTGATCTTCAGCTCTAGCATTCTCAGAGCAGGAAGGAAGAAGTTCCTAGTTTGGGGCTATACAGGAAATAGCTTGTAGAGGCATCCTTTTTCCATCCAGAGGAGCTTGAATTTGGGGTTACTTTCCTGGGCCTGGATGGAGTTGAAGGTCTTACATCCTCTGGTATGGAGGATCCCATAACGATTTTATACTGCCTTGTGTCCCAATATGTGTAGAGGAGGAAATTGTTTCCCTGTTAGAGAACCCTAGGTCTTTCCCCATAATCTTGTGGCCTTTTGAGACTGAAGCCTTAATGTCTTACACAAGTTTGTATATTATCCTAAGAATTAAGGTCTTTGCTACCTATAAATGTCACCCTTCACATGAAAGCACTAAAAGATACTGGCTCTATTTTTAACTTCAGAAGTTTTAGAAAAGCCTATAAAAGAGAATGACAGTTGTATATACTCTCATGAGTATTCTATAGTTTTCTGAGTACAGATCCTTTGCCTCTTTCGTTAGATTTACTCCTAGGTATCTTATGGGTTTTGGTGCAATTATAAATGGGATTGACTCCTTAATTTCTCCCCTCTTGTTGGTGTATAGAAATGCAACTGACTTCTGTGCATTTTTTTTTTTTTTTTTATATCCTGCCACTTTACTGAATTCCTGTATGAGTTCTAGCAGTTTTGGGTGGAGTCTTTTGGGTTTTCCACATAAGGTATCCTATCATCTGCAAGGAGTGAGAGTTTGACTACTACTTTGCCAATTCGGATGCTTTTTATTTTTGATTGCTGAGGCTAAGACTTCTAGTACTATGTTGAACAGCAGTGGTGATAGTGGACATCCCTGCTGTGTTCCTGACCTTGGGGGAAAAAGCTGTTATTTCCCCATTGAGAATGATATTCACTGGGGTTTCTTCATAGATGGCTTTTATGATATTGAGGTATGTACCCTCTATTCCTACACTCTGAAGAATTTTGATCAAGAAAGGATGCTGTACTTTGTCAAATGCTTTTTCTGCATCTATTGAGAAGATCATATGGTTCTTGTCTTTTTATTAATGTATTATATCACATTGACTTGCAGATATTGAACCAACCTTGCAGCCCAAGAATTAATCCCACTTGGTCGTGGTGAATAATCCTAATGTACTGTTGGATCCTATTGGCTAGTATTTTGGTGGGAATTTTTGCATCCATGTTCATCAGGGATATTGGTCTGTAATTCTCCTTTTTGGTGGGGTCTTTGGTTTGGGGATCAAGGTAATGTTGTATACACTTTCAGACTTAGTTCTAGGCCTACCCAAGTACATGCCTTCTCTTAAATTGGAACTGATCATCTGATGGCTTGTCTACTGGCCAAATGAATCTCAAGGTTCCAGTTGCTACTTCTTCCAGTTACATTGGTCTTGGTGGAGTTGTTACCTGTGGTCATTCATCACTACTCATGACTAGGTGGATGCCTGGGAGCAGGCTGGCTGTGGGTCTCCCTTATGCTGAGTGATACTGGAATTTGGTTCTTAGTGTCTGTCTGAAGCTGGCTGTTCAGGAGGCTCAGTGCAGTAAGCCTTGAGAGGAGCATGTAGCTAGAGCCTGTGATCTATGCTGGGGGCCTCTATCCTGGGCACCAGAGGCCCTTAGGATGCAGGCACATGTATGTCCTACTGGACTCTTGCCATAGCTCACTGCTGACTTTGCTAGCACTTGTTCTCCATTTTTCTAAGGCCTGATGGGACCACTTCTCTTCCTTCTACCCAGTAGCTACAGAAGACAGATGGATAGTCTTACTGATCATTCTTGTTCCTCGTCCTGATTGTTTGGAGCTTATCCTCAGGTCTTTCTTAGTCTAAGGTCTATTATCCTTTCCTTCTACCTGATGGTTATTCCTGTTAGAGAACATCATGGGTGGTAACTGCCCATACTCGAGGCAGCTTGTAGCTGCCTGCTGTGTCCAGGGTTGGGTCTTCCAGTGAAGTCTTGTTTCTGATCTAACAGTTCTCAACCTTTTGGACATGAGGTTCTGTGAGGGCCAGTTGTGTTTCACCATATATATATATGGAATGGGCAAGGACACCCGGGTTTGAATAGCACTGGTCATGAGGCATAGTGCCCAGTTCTCTTTACTTTCAGGCAAATGGCCAGTGTTCTTGGCTGAGAATAAGGTCTGGACTCTGTTAGAGCCCAAAAGCCCAGTGTGAAGGTCCTTGATGGTCTCTAGTCCCATACTGCAGCCTGGTGCCCCACTCCCTGCCCCTATAAATAGCATGGATTCTCTTTTAGACCCTATCCTTGCTCCTTATGGTTTCTCTTCTGAGGGTTGCCCAGGGCTAAACAGGAACCCTTGAAAGTTGCTGAGGGTCTCCCTTACCCTGGAGGATTACTGGGACCCAGAAGCTGGAGAGTCTCCTTGAAGCCAGTCACCATCTTGGAAGCCCTAGGCAGAGAAGTTCTGAGAAGAATACAAATCTCTGGTCTGAGGTCCATGCTGGGGCTACATGTGCATGGAGCCGTTGATCCTCGGTGTGAGGGCATGAGGATCCTAGGACCTTCCTCTAGCCTGTCCTTGGGTCTAAAGCTTCATGTGGAGTTTGGTTAAGTCTAAGTCCTAATAGAGCTTCTCTTTTCTTACTGGGACTTCACCTCTGAGTTGCTGGCAACTATAGTGGGCGGTCTTGGTCTTTGTGGCTCATGCTGTCTCTTGCCTTGTTTTGTGTTGTCTGAGGTTATATGTAGAAGCTCTTTACTGGTCTCCCTGAGACCTCCATCTAGTCTCTTCAGAGAAAAGACCAATGGCATCTGTATTCAGTGGCATCTCATACTCTGCCAACTAAGGAACAGACCTAGAACCTGTTTATTTCTCTGGGGAAGTCTCTCCAGGGTACTGATAAGACTCTTCTGAATATGGAATTTTTCTTAGGATCTAGGCCCACTTAAACATGCCATAATACTTCTAGAATTGGCTCTTAGAATCTGGTCTGTCAGAAAAAACTGATTGGGGCCTGGGTTCTCCTCCTCTTCCATATCCAGGGACCTGACCAGTGCCCTGGCTGAAAGGAATCCGCATCAGGGCTTTTATCTGCAGTCAAGTTTGTCTTCCTGGCTGAGCAGGATGAACTATTCTTGGGTTATTTTCTTCCTATGTGTATTACTTTGCTAGGGCTGCTGTAACAAAGTACCATAAACTGGGTGACTCATTGAATAGAAGACTCTGGTCTCCGTTCTGGAGACTAGAAGTCAAAGATCAAGGTATTGGTACCTTCTGAGGGTGGTGAGAGACCATTTCATGTTTCTCTCCCAGCTTCAGCTGGGCTGCCAGCAGTCTGGGGTTCCTTAGCTTGTATCACCTGGATCTGTCATCATCTTCACATGGTGTTTTCTCTGTCCAAAACTTTTTTATAAGGACATCAGTCCTATTGCATTAGGGCCTACTTATAAAGATAATCCCTACCCCCCCCACCCCAATCTCCAAATATAGTCCTGTTCTGAGGTCATAGGGATGTAGGACTCCAAAACATGAACTTTGGAGGGATACAATCCAACCCCTAACCCCGCAATAGACTTCCTAAGGCCCAAGGGTCTACTAAGTCTAACTTGACCCGCGCAGTTGAGTACAGGTCCAGCAGCGGGCCCTTAGCTTCCCCTTGTTCAGGAAATGTTACACTAAGGCAGTGCCCAGGTCAGAGGACCAGTCAGCTTAAATGGTCTGCGGCAGTTCTCTGAGCTGTTTGACTTTACCTCCCTAGAAGAGGTGGCATATAATCCTAGAAAAGGGTGTGGGGGGTGTGCAAAGGCAACCCTAGCAGAGCCAGAGGTTGTCTGGTTGCAGAGCCTGGTGGCCTGGGCTGGGCTCAGGTGTTCTCAAGGTAGGAGGCGCAAACCTGTCAGGCTGTGCTGTCTGGAAGGGGCCTGAGCTTGAACTTTGAGGGTGCCAAGAAGATAGCTAAGTTATGGTGCCTGGTCTCTACCAGGATTCCCATAGGGATTTAAGAACTTCTCAAAGGGCCAGCTGGACCAAAATTACATTCCTGCAGCTCTTGTTTCCCAGAACAGAGGCAGGATGGTAGAATGTACTAGCAGACAGAGACAGAACTAGGATTCTGGGGGAATTGAGTCACTTCCTCTTGGAAAGAAGAAACCCAAGGATCCTGCTCTAAGAACGTCCTTCCCAGGAGACCGCACTGGCGGGCTGCAGAAGAGGAGCTGGAGCTGGTTCTCAGAGGGAGCCTCCAACTGAAGAAACCAAGAGTAGTAGTATTTGTTTTAAAGGAGCCAGTTATGCATAGAGACTGGGGCAAGACTGAGGGCTCCTGCCAAGCGTGCTTCATAGCAAAGAACAGAACTTCGGGCTGTCCTGAGTCAGAATCCCCTCCCCTACCTTAGCTCCATAGCAACCAGATAAGTCAAAACAAGCTTAATGCTATATACCTTCCCTATCTTGGGGACTGGATCGTTCACCCTGGTCATAAGCAGCTCTTAGAGGAAGTGGCCATATGGGAAGAAGTCTGTCTGGTTTGGATATTAGGGTAATGACCTTACAGGAGTCAGGGTGTATTCTGATTCTATCCTCTGAAAGACTGTAGAGAATTGATAGCCTTTCCTTAAATGATTAACCTCTATAGTGGTGTCTCCTCTTTCATTACTTATATTAATTTGTGCCTTCTCCTAGTTAGCCTGGCTTAGAAGCTTTATCAATTTTATTGATCATTTCAAAAAACCACCTTTCTTACTGGGTTTTTAATACCCCCGCCCCATTGACTTACTGTTTTTATTTCATTGATCTCTGCCCTAATTTTGAATTTAATTTGCCCTTTCTAGTTTCCAAAGTGGAAACTTAGATGACTTTAGATCTTTCTCTAATATGTACCTTCAATGCTATAAAGTTCCCTCTAAGTACAGCTTTCATTATATCACACTTTAATTTTTCATTTTCATCTAGTTCAAAATAGTTCTCTTCCTTGACCCATGTTAGAAGTATGTTTTAATCTTCAAGTATCTTCCAGCTAAGTGTCTGGTACTGACTTCTAATTTAAACCCATTGTGGTCTGAGAGTAGACACTATATGATTTAAAAGAAATCTGTTAAGGTGTGTCTTATGGCCAAGAATGTGGTCTATCTTGATGAATGCTCCCTGCGAGCTTGAGGAAAAACCCATTCTGGTGTCAGATGCAGTCTATAGGTGTCCTTAGTATCCAGCGGGGTAGTGCTTGACTTCAACTCTCCTGAGTATCTGCTGGATTTCTCCGCTTCTGAGAGTGGTGTTCAAGCCTCCAACTATACTTGTGGATTCATCTGTTTCTCCTTGCTGCTCCACCAGTTTTTTGCCTTGTGTAGTTTGACACTCTTAAGTGCATATGTAAGAAGTGTCGTCTTGGAGAATTGACCCTGTTAGCATTCTGCAATGCCTTTCTTTATCCTTAATACCTTTCCTTTGAAGTTCATTCTGTCTTGAAATTAGTACAGCTACTCCTGCTCCCTTCTGATTAGTGTTAGCATGGTATATCTTTCTAACCATTTCTAATGTGTCTCAAAGTGAGTTTCTCTTGGGTAACATGGTTGGGTGATGTGTTTTGATCCACTGTAGCAATTTGCCTCTTAATTGGTACCTTTGGACCATTGATAGTCAATGTAATAATGACTGGATTAATATCTACCATATTCTTTACGGTTTCTTATCTGTTGCCCTTGTTCTTCATTCCTATTCTTGCCTTCCACTAGTGTGCCTTCTGGTCTTAACTGAGCATTTTGATTCTGTTCTCTGCTTTCTTAGGGCATCAATTACACTTTAGTGGTTGCCCTATACAGGTTTTTGGGTTGTTTTGTTGTTGGGTGTGGTGGTTTTTGTTTTTAGCTTTGCTTTTGTTTTTGTTTAACACTAACACTTCACAGGTAGGGTTATTCTGTTACAACGTTCTCATACTAACTTCTCCCTCCTATCCCTTGTATCATTGCTGTCTCTTCAAGCATGTCTCCATAGGATGCATAACTGAATACACCGTTATTTTGAGCAGTCTTCTGTTAGAACAATCAACAGTAATTTTTACCTTATTGTTTTGGTGTTCTTTATGTAGATCTGGGTTTCTGACCCTGTATCTTTTGAAAGAATGTTCTTTTCTTGAAAGGCAGGTCTACTGGCAACAAATCTGAGTATGTCTCCATTTTTAAAGGGTAACTGTTGGGTACAGAATTCTAGGTTAGCTCTTTTTTTCCCCCTCAACAATTCAAATATGTCCCTCTATTTTCTTGCATGGTTTCTGAGAAGCAGGATGTAATTCTCAATTGTTCCTCTATAACATGATGTTCCCTGCCCACCCCCTTCCCTGCCAACTTCCAGGATTTTTTTTTTTTTTTCTGTAACTTGAAAATGATAAAGTACAGTTTAGGCATTTCTTCTGCTTGGTGTTCTGAGCTTCCAAGATCTCTGGTTTGGTTTCTGACTTCAGTTTGGGGGCATTTGCAGTCTTTGTTTAAATCTCTTCCTTCTAGTATTCACATGTATTTTATGCCTTGCCCCCAGTCCTCAGATATCTTTTTTTCTCCCACTTAGGATTCTATTGATCCATCCTGAGATCCTTTCCCTATTGTCAGGCCTAATAAGAACATAAAAGGCATTACTCATTTCTGTTAATGTGGTTTTATCTCTGGCACTTTTTCTTTTGGTTCTTAGGATTTCCATCTTTGACTACACCGCCCATTGGTTCTCACGTGCTGTCTACTTTGTCCATTAGAGTCCTCAGCATATTAATAAGTCTGGTAATTCCAATATTCCTGCCAGGTCTAATTTTTTTTTTTAAGCTAAAATTTTGGCCTCTTTATTGATCTTGGGTCACATATTTGGCTTGGAAACAATGTACAACAAATAGTTCCAAGTTCTAACATCTGCTTTGTTTCTTTAAGATGTGTGGTTTTCTTGTATGACTTGCAATTTTTCTTGATAGCCAGACCTGGTATACCAAGTACAAAGGAACCGCTGTAAATAAGCTTTTAGTAATGGTGGTGGGGGGGGGGGGTAGGCAAACCTTCTACATTCCTGTGATTAGGTCTCAGTCCCTTAGTGAACCTGTGCCTGTGGACTGAACTTCTCAAGTGTCTTTCTCCTCGCCCCCACACCCCGACCCCATAGATGGCACAGGATGGCTGGAGTATTTCCTCAGGCCAGTTGGGCTCTGATACCCTGTTAGGCAGGTTAGGGCCTGAGCCGACTAGCTTCCCCCAGGGGCAGGCATATGGTCTGGCATGCTTCAAAATGGGTCCTTCTTCTCTTGTTAGAGCCAGGAGTTTTTCTGATGTTTACTGGGGGTGCTTGGTCAAGCTCCTAGAGGTCTTACAATGTTGTGCCCAACTCCCCTGTAAGTGGGTCCCCTGGAGTTTTTAAGTCTGAGTTGTCTACACTGAAACTGTAGCAACTCCCCAATTCCAGCTGAGGTTTTCCTACCCCAGTTTGTTTTGGTTCCTGAGTCTTTGCTTTGGTAAATTGCAACTGACTGTTTGCCTGTCTCCACAATCTTCCGGACTGTTCTTTAACCTGTGTCGTCCTCTCCCTCAGGGAACTCTTTTGGAGGGAGTACATTCTAGCTTTTTACCTTGTTACGATACAGTGGCAACATCCAAGCTCAATATATCTAGAATCAAGAACTAGGAGTTGAATGTATCGTTCTAACCCAGTTTGTGAGGGATCAAGTGTTTTGGGGGTCTGTTCCTCCTTGCCCATCACTTACATAGAAAGGCCTATTTCACAAAACCTACATTTGTTTTCAGAGCTTATAATTTTTTTTTTTTTTTTTTTTTTTTAGCACTATCCTTGTTGCTAAAAGCAGATCTATTATCTTAATGGCAGTGGGAGGCCGGGCATGTGGTTCACGGTGGCAAGTTATATGTTCAAGTCTAGAAAGCATCACGTGGCCTAAAAACTCCCTTTGGTCCTGAGGAGTTACTTTCCGTTTTTGTCATGACAACTTCCTATAGACTTCATGTGACATCTACTTCTTTACACCTTTTAAGAAAGTTCCTGGAAACTGACAAAATTGAATATCTAAAGTATGACATGATTTAATATACCCAGAAGTAATTAGCATGATCAACTTACTACATCCAGCCCCTCACATAGTTGCCTCTTTTTTGGGAGAACAAAATCACGCATTGCACACTGAACATTTGCTGAGACCAGACCTCAAGCTCTAATACTTCAGCAGCACTTCTCCCTGACCTTCTCCCCCGACTTGAAGGTCCATCCTGTCACTTTTCTCCTTGGCCTGTGGCACCTTTGGGCAGTGTGCACTTTCCACTTTCTATGCCTAAGTGGCCCAGAGATGCTGAGGTTTCTTGGTACTTCAGTTGGGCTGGCCTCTGGGCTGCCCCACCCAGGTCCTGCAGGCGGCTACCTCCAAACCCTGTGATCCTGTCTCTACTTAGCTCTGCCAGGGTCAGTCCAGCTGTGGCCCTTCATTAGGTTGACATGTTCCCCAAGCTGTGTTTCCCTGTCCTGGTCCTGGTATCTACATTTCTCCTATCTACTTTGAGGTCCTTTATTGGTTTGTTCTGGAGCGGTGTTCCCCACAACTTCTCACTCCTCATTTTCTGTTGTAACCATGGCCTTCTCCCAGAATTAGACATTGGTATGTCCACCACCTTCATGGTCACTGAAGGCTATTGGCCTTCTTCCATGTGACCTCAGAAGGATGAAAGTGAGAGGAACCTGAGGGACTGGGGAGACAGGAGCATATCTTGCCATCTTTCCCTCTTACCCCTGGAATCTGAGGTCTATGGAAACAAGACCGGTTCCAAAGTTGGGCTGGGGAGTTAAGGTGCTGCTCTCTCAGGTCCAGAATGGCATGCTGAAGGTAGGGTGAGGGACATTCCTTTTATCAAGGCCCGGAGTATACTGGCTGAGGGGAGGGGGTTTCAGGAGCCTCATCTGTCCTCTAGCATACCTTGCTAAGGTAAAATGTAGAAGTCAGCTTGCTGTGTTCATGTGGACTCTGGTGGAGTATCATTGGGATGCCTAGGCTTGAGATCCCAGTACCTCTGGGACCCCTAACTTCAATGAACCCTGTCCCTGGGTCCTGTGGTATTAGGATGGTGTGTAGCTTGTATTGCTTATCTCTGGCCTGTTGAACACAGGTCTGATCCTTCAGTGAGAACTTGAGTCCTACAGCCTGTTCTCTGTGATTCTAAATAGGGGATTTTGCTTTTTTTATAGGGCCTACCTTTCCCTATAGATTGTTTCACAATATGTATAAAACGGGCACTTGGCATAGAGTCTGTCAGGATAGACTGTTGGTAAGTGTGCTTAGTTTCTCCATTGCTCCATACCTAGGTAGGTAGCCAGTGTCTGGACTGGCAGATGTAGGTGTGAGTAGAGTGTTCAGTCTCCATCAACTTCCTCCAGGATGTGCACGACTAAGACTTATTCATGAGCTCTAGTTTTACCTTCCATTCGCTAACCTGAGAATAGAAGACTAAAACTCAGGATATAGGTACGTCCCTGGGCCATTTCTCCCTAAAGCCGAACTCAGACACAGTAGGCACATTAGGTCATAACCTGTTCAGAAATGGCTGGTGTCACCAGGCCAGAGGGCTGGGTGTGTCAGCATGTACTTTCCCAGGCATCTCTAGTCCTTGAACACTGGCTTGGCCTCATAGTCCCTGGGGTAAGTGGGAAGGAGTTCTAGGGAGCAGTGTAAGGGCCATCCCTGACCTATCGGGAGTGGCGGGGAGGCAAATAGGACAGCCTCTAGTAGCCCCAAGTATGGCTCAAATTGTTCATGGGAAGGGCCTCTTGGATTGTGCTGGCAAGTCAGGGGTCTTTTAGACTTGATGCTGAAGGACTGACCCTGCTGGGTGTCTGGTTTCCTTGGGCTCCCCTTGGAAGGTTTATACTTACCACCCCTCAGCGGCAGCCTTCACCTTTATGGATATTGTCTGAAAGCAAAGATAGAAGATGTAGCAGGCAGGCAGCAGCACTGGGATTCTGGTGGGGGTGGGCATCTGGGTCAATCAGTAACCAGGAAACCTCTAGATTTTTGCTCTAGCCTTTCAGGAGGACTAATAGGACAAAGGCTGTAAATAGTCACTAGAGGGGACTGAAGCGAAATGAGGTAAGAATCCCATGTTCTCAAAGGAGTCAGCTATGTAGAGAGACCATGGAGATGAGTTGCTCATGTGGCAAGGCTTGGGTTATGGCAAGAAATGGGACCAGGGACTGTCCCATTGACGGGGACATAATGTGCGGATACATGCAAGACCTGGGTCTATAAGGAAGAAAATTCTATTTCTAGAATCCTTTTAAGCCTGGCTGTTGGGTTTATTGGTCAACCTGGCTAAAGAAGATATCATGGGCATTTCCTTTCTAACACCTGAAAATCTATTTCTAGAATCAACATCTGGGGAGGATATAAAAGTGTCTTTTGAGATCCTTAAAGTCCAATCCTAAGTTTTGTCTTTGACTCTTCCCTGCCCTTGAGGTGGGACAGAATATACTTAGCTATATGGCTATGTAGGGCTAAGCAACTGGCTAATGATGGCCAGTGCTATGCCATCTCTAGTGGGGTCATGAGGTCTACAGTATCCCTTCTGTGGTGTTGCTTTCCTTTGTCATAGATGCTGTCACTTAGCAGAGTCTCTTGGTAGATGTTGGCTGTGTTCTTGCTGGGAGCTCTCTTCCTTGCCTAGGTCTCAGGGTGTTTTCTTCATTCTGGGGCCCCTCCTACTCCTGTTCTCTGCCATCCTGTGAAATGGACCCATTTGGATTACTTCTGGTTTTCTCACATTTGGTCTCTAGGATTTCTGCCTATCAGGCTGGTTTGGGATGGTTCTAGCTTGGCACTGTCCTTTGTTAATGCTTATATGCTGCTTCAATTAAGCAGCCTTGTCGCTGCTTTCTGTAAGCTAGCTGCAGCCTCTTGGGCAGGTCTGTGTGGCTGTCTTTGGTCCTGCCTGACCCTCCCTCCCCCCACAGCACCCTGGCAGGGGCTCCCCAGCAGGGTCAAATTGGAGTCCCTTTCTTCTTCTGCCCTGGCTTGGGCCTTAAGGCTGGTGGATTCTTACTGAGTCTATTCTCAAGACCCTGTTGTCTTAGCTTCCACCATTGCTCGTTGGGACTATTTTTCTGCTGCATCAGCATGTGAGATGTATCTTGTGCTCTTCTAGTTGTGTAGAGCTTGCTTTCTGTGATTGTTTATGGTGTAATCCAAGGGTCTAACTTCTCCAGGAATTTTGACCGCTATCTCAAGAACCTAGTAAGTGGTTTTTCCATGCTAGAGACCTCTTACCACATGACCAGCCTCATCAATGGTTCTTTAACTTCAAGAATGTATTGGTTACTATAGGCTTTCAATAATATGCTGTTACATTGGAAGAAAATAGGACCTAACTATGTAGGACAGATCCTTCCAGATCTAATCCTAAGCTTTTAGTTCATACACTTAATATCTTCAGTTGGGATCCTATTTTGTGCTAATATAATAGAATATTCACATGTTAACCATGTGAATTCCTTGAGTTGCCAGTTGACATATTGTCCATTGGCACTGGGACCAATGATGGGATAAACACGTTTATAAACAAGCTGTGGCTTAGCTTTATCTGCTTTGATCATTGTCCTTGACTAGGAGGATGGCCTGGAAGCCAGCCATAGGCCTCCCTTATGCTGGAAGATTCCTGAAATTAGACTGCTTTTCATAAGACCTGACCTATAGAGTATAGTTGGATATGTGGACTTTCACTTTGAGGGGCTTCACCTCTTTTTCTAAGAGGAACTATCTTCTGCAAGAGTATCTACCAATGCAGAAGCCTGAATCTGGGCATCCTTGCTGCTTATGTTCTGGTGCCTTGCTCTTCTCCCTTGTCTTTTTTTCTTTTTTTGCAAGGTCTTTCCTGACCTCCCTCTTTGCTATCTGAGCCCTTAATTGCCAACAGAATAGAAATGGTAGTTGCAAGCATTCACATTAAGACTGGCAGCTACACTCTTTTATGTTCAGCTGGGCCTCTAGACCTTTTGAACATGGCATTTTATATACCCTTTTCTTAGGTTCCAGGACTCTATCTAAACTCATGTGTAAAGAATAGACCCTTGGCCAGAAAGGCTGTTGCATATGGCATCTGGACTTGACATTTCTGGCTGACAAATGACATGAATAAACCTTTATCCCTTGCTGCCATGGTCATTTTCTCCTGCTTGACTGGGTCTTGTCAGCTATTTAGCTGTCCTTACTCAGTCCAAGCATGTTTGTAGGCCCCCATCCCTTTCCATTGAATTGAATCCCAGGTCTGATAGGGACCCCTAGACCTGGCCAGTGGCCTGGAGGTCAGAAATGACCCTTGTGTCTTGTTAACTCTGATCTCTCCAGGTTCTCTAAGCTGACATTTAGCTTTGGTTTTCTGGTCTCATGGAGTGAGGAAACCATAAAAATACCAGTCTCTGACAGTTTGAGGTCTGCCTAGCAAAGTCTATGTGGCTCATGGCCTGACCTAGATTTTCTATAGCAGGTGGTCAGGACTTTAGGCTGTATGGGTATAAAAGGATTTGTGCTACCAACTAAGTCATGGTGCCTGGTCACTTGATGCCGAGGAAGTGAGCTTTGCAATGGGTGAATCATATTTAGACTTTACCACAAATACCACTATATGGAAACTGAGGTAGAGGCACCACTGGAATTCTGGGCGTAGTCCAGATTAGGCTATATCTGTGAGAACATGACCAAGATCTTGCTTTGGCTCCTCCTCTAGGAGCGAGGCTTAAAGGCTAAGAGAAGCTGGCATTGGCCCTCAGAGGGGACTCATACTGAAGAACCCAGGAGGCTCAGTGGGGGGCCCTGGGTGGGGCGGGGGGAGAATCTGAGCTCCTGCAGCAAAGCCCAGGTCATGGCAAAGAACAGGGGTTCTTGAACTTAATCTCACTGATGGGAGCTTAATGTATAGATATATACAAAACCCCTTCCCATCCAGGACTGTCTTTGCTCTGAATCTGGGATTCCTGATTCTGGATACCTTCCTAGCATGGGGACTGTATGCTGGTCAGGATAGACTGAGACAGCATGGCACATGGGAATGTGTGTGTTTTAGCACATCTGAGCCAACATGGGGTGGGGGAATAATACAGAAGGGACTAGAAACCTCTGCTTCTAGATAACCCTAAAATCTAGGTAAAGATGGCACATGAAAGGGGCATCTAGTGGCCCTGGAAGTACTGCCTGTTAGGGAGATTCAGAATTCAATTCCACATGGCAGTATGAGTAGGTACATTGTGACAGCGATTATAGGTCAACACAAAACATGGAATCCAGTAAGGGTACTCTGTAGACATTCATAGTGGTGCTAATGGCTTTCTTGCTGACTTGAGTTCTTCATTTTTAGAGCTACTTTAAGAGCCCCATGAGGCTGGAACCTTCAGCAATATAGCTTGGCATCTATACCAGGTTCCTAAAAAGCTTCTCTTCAAACTACCCCTGAGGGACAATACACCTTGTAAGTTCTTGTACCTCTGTCCTCTAAATCTTCCCCCTTCCTGCTTCTAGCCTCTTATGCCCTCGGGTTAAGGTGGTTCTATCACTTCCCATCGGGTGTGCTACCTTTGAACCTCCCATAGGTGCCAGAATCTTATTCAGGGGCCAATGGGGAGAACAGGCTCTAGTTGACATAAAGGGGCCAGAGGAGACCCAGTGTTTAAGGGAGGATTCTTGTTGTGGCCTGTGCTACTTAAAGCTAGAACTGTAGAGCGAGGTGTTCCCAGAAAACAGGTTGTGTTTGCTAGAATCATGCACAATAGGAAACCTGCTCAAAGGGTCCGTACGAAGAGTCCTTGTTGAGGCAGAAGAAGCTGGACCAATTACAAAGTAAGGCAAGGGCTCTTAAGATTCTTCTTGTTTCTTGTACTAAAGATACCCAAGCCTACGGCTTTAACCTTCTACCCTGCCATGGCCCTTTGTAAGTCCAACACTCTTCCGAGATGTTATCTTTTAGTTGTTAAAACTTGGGGGCCTGGGGGAGACCGTTGAGTTACACCCACTAGTTTGTGGTACACAAGCATCATTGGCCTCTACAGGGATCCTTCTTTTTCTCTACACCTGTTCCTCTCTCACTCAGAGGCAACCAATCCAATGTATAAGGTATATGAATGATTGTCTTCCAGGATTATAAAAGGTCTCCTCTGTATATTAATGGGTCACCCTGTCTCTTCCCCACTAGGTCGGATACTCCTATGTATACCCAGTCTGTTTTTATCTGTTAAGTGATACTACATGGCATGTGGCCACCACATATTTCCTAGCTGCTCTCCCAGGAATGGACACCCAATTGCCTCCATCTGTCACCACAGCACTGAAAAGAACATCCTTAGACATGTGCCCCTATCTACCTGTAGGACAAACATCTTGGATTTTACTCCCAGGAATAGAATTGCTTAATTTGACTAAATGATACCAGATTGTTCTCCAGAATGGCTGTCCCAGTACGTGGTCCCATGGCAATGCAGGAGTATTCCTGTATCCCTATCAGTATTTCATGTACCAGCTTTCTAGCACTTGCCAGTTTAATGGATATGAAGGGAGCTGTCATTTGCATTTCTGAGTTTAGACAGTTAGGATTGCATTTTGGGTACCCTTGACTTTGCCTTTTCTTTTGGGGTTCCCATCTGTCTTACTTAAGGAATTCTTATTCAAGTAGTCCCTCATTGGTTTTATATTTCATTCAATCTGTTATCTGACATAAATTTGTTCACAGTATCTTTTACTGAATAGAAACTTTGATCAAACTAAAACTTTGCCCTAATGGTTTATGCTAGTAGGGTCTTACAAAGTCTTCTCTTATCACCAGGTCATAATTTGTATTTCTCTTCTAGTAGGTCTCTAATAAAGCTAGACTTCAATAAAAACCATGGTTAAAGACTGTTTCTAAAAGACTAGAAACAGTGGTATGGTATTCAGCTATCTTTAGAGTAAGCTGCTGTTCCCCATACTAGCACGTTTGTCCTTTACCACTAGTCTGTGGTAGCCCCTTTTTCATAGTTCCTATGCATGCTTGGGCCTTGCTGCTTGGTCTATTTTTGTGCAAATACCATGTAGACTGCCTGTCACTATAGCACTCTAGTGCTTGGACAAGTCTTTTATACTTAGTTGACTTAGCTATTTTAGGACCTTTTATAGGTTTTAAAATAAATCTGAGTTCTTCAAATTAAGCAAGGATTTGGGGATTACTTCGAATTTATGAACTAATTTAGAGCGAGCAAGAGTCTTTAATTCTTTCATGGACTATTCACTTATTCGAATCTTATTAGAACCTTCTTGAGTTAATTCCTAGACACTTAAAGACATTCCTTTTTTCCTTGGTAAATTATTAAATTCTAAACAGGTAAATTATTCACTTGATAATATACAGGAAAAAAAAAAAACCCTTTAGATTCTTAATTCGAACTCTCCTTTTCTCCTGAGATAAAACCTACTTGATCATATAGTAATTTCAAATACACTATTGGATTCCATTAGCTATTTTCTTTGTCTGTTGCATCCATATTTGTAAACAGAATGGACCTATGACTTCTCCTGGCTGGTAACTAAATCTGACCTTCCCTAGAAGTGAAGCGATTCTCAGCTACAAAGTGCTCTGATACAGGTTACACCTTCTAGAATGCACTAGAATATACTCAGGCTTTTGGGAAGAAAGTGGTTTTCTAACTCCTCCTACAGGGCCAGAGGCATCTGCCCATCATGGTGGGCTTTCTGTGAGAGTGGAGATGCTCTCATGTCAGTCTGACTGGAGCCACTTTGGGAATTGTCTCGCCAGTGAACATCTAGTGTTACCTCTAGAGAGCCGAAGAAGTTCTTTGTGTTCATACAGGTATAGCAAGAGTTTGAACTTGTGGGATCATTTCCGAGCACTTGATATCAAGTCTTCAGCTTTAGTCAAATAAGGTATACCAGACTCTTCCAGATTCTTTTCTTACAGTAACTTTTAACTTTGTTCTAGAAATAGCGCACTTTTACTATAGAAAGAAGACAAGTAAAAACATCACTCTGATCACCAGAGATTGCTACTGCAATGGTCTAGTACTGTCCTTTCCAGATCTTTCTCTACATCTGAAATGGGATTTAGCTCCTAAATGGGTTTTCTCAGTCACTTATCAGTAAGAGCTCACTTAACTACTGTTTCAGGCTCTTCTATTAATGCCAAGATGTTTTCTTTTTTTTTTTTTTTTATAAAGATTTTATTTATTTATTTTGACAGAGAGACACATAGCGAGAGGAGGAACACAAGCAGGGGGAGTGGGAGAGGGAGAAGCAGGCTTCCCGCAGAGCAGGGAGCCCGATGTGGGACTCGATCCCAGGACCCTGGGACCATGACCTGAGCCGAAGGCAGACGCCCAACGACTGAGCCACCCAGGCGCCCTGCCAAGATGTTTTCTATAGTCTGTCTAAACACTTCTCAATCTAATACCAAGCCTTGTCTGGTTATATCCAGTACAGGACCTTCTGATAAGTCCTATTGCAGAGGATCCCACCTTCTAGCTTGGATTGGTTGGTGCTTCTTAGTGTTGTCTAGCTTGTCTCTCTCTCCTTTGCAGAGTCTAGACTCCAGGATATACATCTAGAGGTTTGTAGTCCAGCTGAAAGTTGAACTTGAATCGATTAGGGGTAACGTTAATATTCCATCACATCAGAAGACCTCATTCAAAGATAATACTTCCCCTGGATTAAGGTGGCAGTCTCCCTTGATCATAGTCTCCCTGTGATTAGAAGGAAATTCAGTGTCCTCACTTCAGCATTACACATATATCCAGTGTCCCACCTCCATTTACTAGCTATGGTCACACAAACCATTCTTGCCTGGATTTATGGTGCTGTACTTAGAGGCAACACTGGCTCCCAGCATAGTTAGCAGAGGATTTGCCCTACCTAGGAAGAGCTACATCCTGGCTCTTGGGGTGGGGGTGGGGGGCAGACAATGTCTACCCTTCCATCTTTTCTAGGTGAACAGTGTTTCACATGGGGGTCTCTTTGTTCCAACAGTGAATTTGCTCAGATTTACTGTTCACTAGCAGGAACACCTAGGTGATGTCCAGTAGCTTCTTATTAAAGAGCACGTCAGCAATTCTTATGTTTATATTCTCACTGAGGTTCCCAAGGGTGCTATTCTCGGGAAAGCAGCCACTTTGAACTACACGTGAGCTTACAGTTGACGGTGCTAATGACCGCCCTCTAAATGTGTGCTGGCGTCCATGCTGCGGCATGACTTCGGGCACAAATGGTTGGGGGCTCTCTGCCTCCAGGTGAAGGAGACTGTATGGCATTGCTGACTTCCTAGGACAAGTGTGCCACTGAGACTTGGGTTAGGCCAGGGCCTGGAGGCGGGCTCACAGAATATTCAGACCTGTGGTTCATGTGGGGTCAATGCTAACTGCAACCCGTGGGACATCTGAGGCTGGCACCTCCGACTCCAAGTGCTGATGTGGTATGGATAACTTCAGTCAGATTGTGGAGAAGCAAACACTCAGAGGACGGGTAGGCCTTGGCATGGCCTGACATGCTCTGTTAGGCGTTCCCCTGGCATGACTTGTCTTTGTGTCCAAGGGAGAGCTTTGCTCTTTGGTCCATCCGTATTCAAGGCCATTTCTGAATGTCGCTGGCACCAGAAGGTCTTTCTGTGCCAGGATCTCTAGGACTAGGGGTGACAGGTGAACCTTGACATGTATGAGGCCATCTCGGGCATCCTTCATGGTCCCTGGAAGGCCAGGAGCTATTTTTTCCCTCAAATCCTTAGCTAGTATGGAACAATGATGCTGCTTCTCGTAGAAGCCTAACCTGTAGTGGCTCTGACAGGAATTTGGGCATCTCGCTGTCTGTTAACGCTCCATGCCCTTCTACAGGCCCTTTACTTCCCAGTCCCCATGCATCATGGGTCCCTTAACTAAACTCTCACTGGTGTAAGAGGAAACGACCTCACTTCTGGTCCCAAACCATGGAGGGTAGGTGCGACTTCCCCGTGTGCCTCCTGCATGTGGAGGTGGCCCTGAAGGTTCTGTATCTGAGATGGTGTAGCTGGAGATCGAACAATGGGTCTACACTAGGAAGAGAGCTGTGTACAAACCACCTTACTCTCAAGACTTGCGCCAGAAGTAAACTTTAACGTTAAGCCACCTAGCACAGATTTGTTAGGAGACCAGAGCTTAGCATTCCTTGGACTGACCCATGTCCCCCCGTGGACTGGGCAGTGTTGTCCCTACCAACTCCTCCACTGCCCCCTGCAGCCTCTGTTGTGACCACCATTGCTGCTTCTGTGACAAACTCAGATGTTCTCCGGGGCTGTTCTTCTGGGGTCCAGGCTGTGCTCAGGGGTTGGGGCATCTGTTTCTATCTGAGCTCCGCTCCCAGAAGGGATCTCCTCGGCAGCTGCGATGGCACCCACACTCTACTGGGCACTTGGCCTGGGGAGGCAAAACCCACAGGTTCTGCTCTCAGGGGTTTCTGTCTCATGGCACTGACGGGAACACCGAGTGGAAGGCCTCTAATGGAACAAGGTAGATGCCAGGGACAGGGAGCAGTCCTCCGGGATCCCCCACCTACTTGTCAGTTGCCCTTGGCCCTCCTTCCAGAAAGGTGTTGCCATCCTAGAAACCGCCTCTTCTGCAGAGTATCCTTGTACCGAGGCCTTGATCTGAGTGCTGAGCCTCCACGGGCTGGAGGCTGGGCTACGTCAGAGCCACTTCTTGGGAGTTGCCTGAGCCTGCAGACTGACACAAGCCTGCTCTGGGGCAGCCTGGGAGGGGCCAGGGGCTGGCCATCCTCCTAGACTGCCCTACCAGAAGCTACTATAGCCAAGTCAGTGCTGGAACTCGGTGGGCCATGGGAGTCCTCAGGCACGGTTCTCCTTAGTGAGAACTGCAGGATTGTGCGGTTTTCTTCTTTCATTCTTGCCCCTGTGTATTTGCAGGCCTCAGGCCTTCACCAGGCTTGAGCCCTGAGAATCCAGGCTGCCCAGCTCCCCTGGCCTGGGAGCTCTGGCACATGAGAACAAGGGTCTCCTCTGAGACCCACTGCAATCAGAATCCTTGCTGTTCTGGGCTGTGGGCCCCTTTAGGTTTCCTTTACTTTATTTCCTGCTCCTCATTGTAGCTGTAGGAACTTTGAGGCCAATAGCTTGACTAGGAGTTCATTTTGAACTTAAGGTCTGCTGTGGCCTCCTGAACTCGACTCCTTCAGGATTGTGTATTGCAGCATGGCCCTGCCCCTTGCCTATGGTGTGACCTTCTCAGTCTTCTGCCTCTTCTTTCACAATAATCCTTAAAGCTCAGGCCTGGTCCTTGTTCCCTCAGAAAAAATATTCCTTGCTATTTAATCCCAAGAGTACATGGTTGCTGAATACCGGTTTCAGGTGGCTGCGAGCCCAGGGTCCTCCAAGTTCCTTCAGATGAGACTACTCCCTAAACATATTTGTCAATACATGGCTTCTGAGAAGCTTCCATGAGTTCTACACCTAACAAGCTCTCCCCACATAGATGTGCTTCAAGAATGGCCTTTTTGTGACCTGGTCCTTTAGACATGGACTTGGTAGATCAGACTTCATGTTCTCTATAGGTACCCAGATTAAGTCCATGAATTTTGGTTTGACGAGCATCCCCCCCACCACCCCCCCAATCAAAGACCAGGAATGGCTTCCTGACCAAACTGGGTTTGAGCATTCTCATAGTGGTGGGCGGATCTAACTGCTCAGTGGACTTTGAGGTTGTTGGGGGGCATCAAGGGCCCAGGTATGGCAAGTCCTATGTTGCCTGGCAGGTGCCTGTTCACCACAGGTATATCTAGATGTATGAGCAAGAAGTTCATCTATGAAGTTGTCACTACTTTCATAGCACTGGGGGGTGGTGATTCAGGTCAGCAGAGATCAGACCCTTCTATCTGGAAGTCAGATGGCAGCTCAGGATTCTGGGAGGTGGCTTTTGTAACAGATGCTTCTGGCTAAAATAATGGGATCCTGCCCCAGGGTTGCAGGTGAACAGGAGAGCAGCTGGGGCTGATCTTAGCCAAAACTTAAGTCAGTGGCATGCACGGGTCTGAGGGGAAAGGTGCTATAACTTTCATAGCAAAAGATGGCACGGGGGGTATAAAGACTCTAGGCTTGCCCAGGATAGGGACTTAATACTAAGACCCAGAGGCCTCACCACCTACTTCCCCTACCACTTTCCTACACACCTCACACCTTGGATGCCATGTCTACGGGAACAAGACTTGGCCTGGCTGAGGGTGGGTGGGGTGGGTATGACCTGCTGGTCTGACTACTCAGGGACTAGACATGGCGTATAAATGGAATGAATACACCTGTTAATCTTGAGTGACTGCATTTGCATTTGGATTGTTGGGGGTAGGGAGGTAGAGTGGTGGTGAGGAAAGGATGAGCTTGGGGATTCCTAGAATCTCCATCAGTCCTAAGGATGGGCCCAAACCAACTAAGCAGGATGTATTGACATGTGCTAATGACTCACATGTGGCTACATCCTGGTACCTCTAGGCTAGGGGTCAGTAAGACTCCCATAGCTTATCCAAGAGGTAGAAGAGCTCCATAGACTAGGCATAGCACCACTAGATGCAGAGACCAGAGGTGTGGTCCTAGAGAAGGAGCCAATCTCCTTCCCAAACCACGTGACTCTCCAGAAGCTAGGTCTAGATGCTCGAGTGTCTGGTGTTAATCTCTTTGAAGAAATTAAGATCTAGAATTGCTACAAAATACCCTAGTTTCCAGGGTATTCCTCAATGACTTGTTGGAATTATGTTGCTAATTGTTCTCCATTCCCCTTAAGGTCAAAGGTATCTAGGCATGTGGATGCCAGATAAGCCAGTATGACTCCAACATAGAAAGTGGCCACAATTGACACTAGAGACTTAGGCCAGGATCCGACTACATAAGGACTTTGAGGCCAAGCTGAAGATCTGGTTCTATACCCTTAGAATGCTAGGAAGCCCTAGAACAGATTTACAAGGGGGTGCGGGGGAAAGACATGTGACCCGATGAGTTTTAAGATAATCAGGCCTGCATACCAAAGACTAGCCAAGAGTCAGCATGAGGATTTATTGAATGACTGGTTAGAAGGAAACTTCTAACACCTTCTAGGCAAGAGGTCAGAACTTGGGGCAGGGGAGTTGAGGTGGAGTGAAGCAGATGGATTCAAGAGAGGTTTAAGAGGGAGAATTGAACAGGATTTTAATTAAGGGAGAAAAGCAGGAACAAGCTTCTGGTCTCTTGGTGCTTTTTAGGTCTACAGCATGACCTTGGCAGGGACACATTGCTCTCCTAGAGTCCCTTAGAGGCCAAAAACATTCAGTGTAGGACCATCTTGGTTTGGGTTGCCTGATTTCTCCAAATAAGGACGTCCAGCAGGCAAGTAGAGCCCAGTGGTTAGTGTACTGATGGTAACTAAAGATTCGGGAGGCTGAGCTTGGCCCATGAACCCTGTGCACGGATACCTTTTCTGCCCAGTTTACAGCTGAAGGTTGAATAGCAAAGATAAGATACAGGAATGTCCTCAGGGACTTGCTACTTCTGGGGTTCCTGGGGACCTTAGGAATATCAAGCTGGGGATGGTATCAGTGGGACAGATAAAATGTTGAGATGGAAAAGCATGGGCTGTTTAGCTATCAAGTCTCAACTGGAAAACTGGTTATAGGGTGCAGAGATGGAGTGTAACTCCAGAGAAACTACACTTCTAGAACTATAGATGGGAAGTGTCCAGTGGCAGGCAAGTTGAAGGGTGGGGAAGGCTAGCGGATAGGGTGGCTCTCCCAAGAGCAGGAAGGGTTGGCTTTAACCTCTCAGCTGTTTGTTGTCTGTTCCTGTCCCTGCCTTAAAGCTAGAGGCAGTGGTTAGAAACTGGCTGCTGGCCTTGCTCTGTGGAGACCACTTAGTATCCTGCCTCGGTGGATGTCTAGCCAGGGACCCAGGTGGATATCTGGGAAGGGCACCTCAGGCATCCCCAGAATGCTCAGGAGCCACCTTGGATGCCCCCTCAGCCTACCTCTTAGGTGGAGCGGGGGAGGGAGGGGAGACTTCCCAAGAGCCAGGGTGTGAGGGTAATTTGCTTGATCTAGAATCTGGTTGGACAGCAGGGCTTCATTCTAGCTGTGGTTCTCAGGACTTAATCTAATGGCTTCTGTCACTTCCTTCCCCTTAGAGTTAACTGCAGCAAATGGTGGCATCTGGGGACCCCAGTTGTGAGCATCCTGGCCCTTGGCCTGCTCAGTGCTGTATGTGGAACTTTGTCTTCAGGGCCTTTTCCTGATCCTCTCGAACCTGTTCACCTTCCCTTCTACCTGGGACCTCTGTTCCACCAGCTGTGGAGACCAGGGTGATGGTGGCTTTGGCCCTTGGCCTCAGAACACTCGGACTGCTTATGTGGTCTCCTCCTATACTAGATGCTGGGCCTGGCCTTTCCTCCATGAGGTCCACTTGGATCCCAGCTGGGGGTGGGCTTCTCTCTCCAGAGCTGTTATTCCTGTTTTTCCTCTGAGCCCTGATTCCCACCAGTTATGGTTTGCTCCTAATCCACGGGATGAGGCCACCTAGGCCAAATCTGTCCAGGTTTCCTTCCCCGTCCCCTAGTCCTGCGGGCCATGTTCTGGAGGGCGGGAATCGATGTGGCTAGAACTTGTCGTGGCTACCTCCTGGCTGGACTAATCTAAGCATCATTTCCTCCTTGCCTTTCCTCCCAGACGGTCTTTCCTGAGCATTCTTGACCCCAGGAGCTGCTTTAGAATTTCTACTATGGAGACCCTGGCATATTGGTCATGCAGCTGTGTACGTATCTACTTATTATACAGCCTAAACCGTAGACAGTCAACTTGGCATGCTTAGAGTTAGTGAATATCACGAGGCCAAAGTTTCCTTCACGTTGTTGCCGTTCCCGGTCCTATCGGAGCAGATGGGGCCTCAAGGACTCCCTTGACCGGGGAGCTCCCACAAGGTCCCAGCAGATAAGCATTTGGTGTTCACTTGGACAGAGGCCAGAAGCAGCCCCTGGCCTGGGTCCGTGCTATTTCGTTCCAGCCTTCCTAGGAGCTGTTCTGCCTGCCCTCACTCTTAGAATCAACAGCCATGGCCACTTATGGTTCCTTAAGCTGTCCCCCAGAACTTCTAAGTCTGTTACCCTAGAACATGTCACCTAGGGGCTTCCTTGTCTCTGCCACCTGAGACCTTCCAGGCACTCTACTTTATATAGTAACTGTATGACCAGACACCGGCTGTCCTAGCCTGCGGTAGAGACAGCCCAGTCTGTGCCTATAGGGAGGCTGGTATAAGGAGGGACAGGTCACAGGGAGCATGTGATGGCTCTGGACTGTAAACTTGGCATGGGAGTTTGAACCTCTGAATCAGGGCTCGGACTTGCATGCTTTCTCAGGCAAGAACAGCTTAGTGGAGGCCTCATGCAGAAGGTGGGGCTGCCGGCATCCTGTACAGCTTCCTTCAGGACTCTGGGGGTTGCCGCTCAATGCCAGGTGTCCCCAGCTGAGGTTTGATTTGAAGTGATAATACTTAGGCACCCACTGGATTGCGGGGCCCTGTGTTCCTAATAAATGCATATTGTATAGGGCAGTGTTTCTCCCCCCCACTCCCCACAACCCTCAGGGAACATGTGGCTTAGGCTTTCATCCTCTGTTCAGCCTCCCTGGTTCCCCTCCATTGTCATAAGTGCCTCCCCTTGAACTTGCCCTCAGGTTGCTCAAGGCCCATGCCAGTGTGAGCTCTGGGTTCCTGGTGGCCCTGCCTCTTTCAGCTTGGAGCCATGGTCCTGGGATCAAGCATCTGGCTGCCCTCCTACACCTGAGCATTCTCCCTATCCCAGGGCCCATCCGGACTCCTTGCTGCACCTGCAGAGTATTCTCTAGGGCCCCTTGATATTTCCTTTGCTTTCCTTTGCTCTGAGGTCCTCAGACTTGTCTGTTCTGTCTGTGGCCTGGTATCTGAACTCCTGACCAAGTCCTGTTGCCTCTGAGGTGTGTAACTTTCTGGGTCTGACAGCTGCTGCCCTCTCGGGCTTCTTTGGCCCCTTGCTGGCCGCTCACCCCTCTGACTTTGCTGCCAGGACCTGTCCTGTGATCAAGATCTCCGAAGTCCTCCTTGAGAACTAGGCTCTTCTCATGGGCATCAAGTCAAATGTACCCGTTTTGCATCTTGGACAGTCTTCCCTCCTATCAAGGAGTTGAGACTGCGGTTCCCTAAGTTTACAGGCTTTCTGGGAGCATTGGCTTTCCAGAGTGACACAGGACTCCTCTCAGGGACCCTAGGTTGGGCAATACCCAGGGCCCCAGCAGCTGGGGCTATCTATTGGCCTGTGATGGCCAGGAAAGGACATAGGCCAGATGCAGAAGGTGCGGGGTGGGTGTGGTTGGCTGATCTTAGCCAGGGCTAAAAGGTGTCCTTAGCATATTCTGCAGGGAGAAGGTAGAGACAGACCGGCATCCCTTTGAGCCTTGTGCCCTCCCTACCCTTTCTATACCCTCAAAGGAGTGGTCTTGAGTATGTAATAAAGAACAGAGGCTGGGAGGACAGTGAGAGCTGAGTAGGTATGTATCTCCAGGTAGAAGGCAGTTTGTCTATGGCCTTCGAGACTGGCATCTCCAGGCAACAGCTTTATAGGCCCAGAGAGGTCTGGGGAGAGAGGACCTCCGTAAGCTCCTTCTGATCCCTGTAGGAAGATGTGTTGAGGTAGAAACAATGACTCAAGCAGAGGGCATCAGTGGAGTATAGGTGATGACAAGGCAGGGGATGGCATCTCCTGGGATCTAATTGGACCCAGGCAGTGTTTCTGGGGACAGTGACATTTATTCATGGAGGGCAGAAATTGGGGAAGTTGCGGGGTTGGGGAGGGGGGGGAGATGAACCAGTAGGAGGCCAATGTGTTAGCAGTTCTAAGTTCTCAGACCCCCTGGCCTGGCCTGGAACAGGATGGAGTATAGAACTGTGACATGAACCATGGTTGCTAAAATGAAACTAGTCTCCAAGGGCTTGTGGACAAGACTAGGACAACTGGGTCCATCTAAGCATCTCTCAGGATCCCCAGCCCTGACATGTGTTGAAAGGTTAGTGTTCTGGTCCTGCTCCCAAGGACTGCAATGTAATCAGCTAAGGGATGGGGGGTCCCACTGCCAGACCCTTGTCTGTAAAGATAAACTTTACGGCCATTCTCCTGGGTGCTGTAGTCTGCCAACCTTTCTACTTCTCCACGGGGAGATCAGTGAAGCAGAGACCACTCTGTATCCAGGGAAATCCTAGCAGCATGGGTCAGAGCAGGGCCTTTGTCTGTAGCAGAAGGCAGCCCTGAGTGAAGTCCATCCAAGATCTCCTCCTCAGCTCCACCTGAGATCAGGCTGAGGCCACGGGTGCAATACCCCTCAAACACAGGGGGTACCTTTTCTCCCCAACCTGACCCTTTCAGAGAGATCGGGATAATATAAGGAGGGTAGGCAGGAAGGAGAACCAACCCTCTACAGTAGCCAGAGCTGAGGGTGGGGACCCAGATGGTGGAAGGAAGTGCTGCCATCTTAGATTGTCTAGCCCTGCCCTTCCAACTCCTGGACGTTGCTTGGAGCCAAGCCAAGATCACTGGGTGGACTAGTCCGGCCTGAGGCATTGACAGCTGTGAGAAGCCACGAGAACTTTTCAGAAGCGGTGTAGAAGGCTTTTCAAGGCAATAGTCTGTCCCTTTTTGAACCAGAACTTGTTTGGGAGCGCTGAGCTGGAGACCACTGGGCTTGGATAGAGGCCCCTGGTCCATATGTAGGCAAAGCAGCGTATCCCTTCGGTCTGTGGTGGCCCTGCAGCTGGCTATCACCTCGGGACACTGAACAGAATAAATAGTAGTACGTTCCACAACAGCCACGGCTACAGAGCAGCCAAAAGATCTTCCCAGCAGGCATGAAGCATGCACAGAGGGAAAGCTCCCCAGTTCTCATCTTCTCCTGTGAGTGGCGACTGACTCGTCCTTCTGGCAGAATCCAGGACAAGCAGGTGACCAAACCGTGCACCCGTCTGACCAGGCTGGCCCATGTGATGGCCAAGGCCTTCTGGCCCCGGACAGAAGTACTGAGAAGTCTAAGCCCCCCCTTCCCCCGCTTCCGGGCCCTGGCGAGGCCCTGGCCCTGTCCTACACACCGGGCTCCCGATCCCTCTGAGGACCCACAGTTGCTTCAGAGATGGTGAACCGTGTTCTAGAACAAAACTTCAGCCTGGAGGCCTCTGGTTCCTGCTATCAGAAGTAGCTCTTCGACTGTGGCCCGAGAGTTTCCCTGTATGCTTCCCACAGCCCATGGAGGGCTGTTCAGGTAACAACTGCCCCGTACCTGCTGCGGGGTTTGGGTTTCTGCGTGCACCTGACTGGTAGGCCCAGGCCTCCATCCATACTGTCTTCTGTTCTCTGTGTGTGGGTGTGCAGGGCCGAGGGCACCCACTGCAGGGAGGTTGGCTCACTAGCTAGGCTCTGCCTCGACAGAACCCAGCGGTGTCGCCAGGTGCTGGAGCCTTGGTCTGAAAGCGGAAGGCTACCTCCACAGGTGGGAGAGGGGTTTGAGACCCAGGGCCTCTGCTCAGGCCTCTGCTCTACCTCGGTAGGCCCCTGAACGCCTGAGGAAACCTGGAAGGAAGACTTGGGCCAGAGCCAACATGAAGGACAAAAAAGGTAGCAAGTGTCCGTTAGAGGCCAAGGGAAAGGAGTAGACCAGGCCCAGGACTGCATGTGCCGCCCACTCCCCAGCCGTGAAGGCGTGCCTGGAGGGCCTGAGCCCCCACACCGTAGTCTCTGGCTGAGGGAGGTCTATGCATGAGCCCATCCTCCGGAGGAGGGCAGTGGCAGATAACCTATCCCATACCCCTGCTTCTGGGCCAGCACGGGAGTCCTGAGGCAGGAGGGTCGCAGATGGAACTGGAAGAGCTAGGCCACAAAGGGCAGGGGTGGCAGGGGGCTGAAAGTGGCACGTGGGCCCCTGGGTGTCCTGACAAGGCTATGAAAAAACCTTTTCTTTCCCCTCACCCTGTTCTCTGCTCAGAACCAGCACGCCCACCACCCTGGTGGTGAACCTCGCAGCTCGGGCTTCACATGGAAGCTGGCCTTCTCCTGGTGGTCGTGATGTGGCCCCAGGGATGTTCTCAGCGGCTCTGAGCAAAGGCTTTCCCAAGGGCCGCAAACCTGGAAGCATCTGCCAGAACCCTTGGACTGTGGCCCTCCCTTTAGATGTGGGAGTAGAGCTGGTGAGGGGCTTCTGTCTTGCGTGAACAGGTACGGCCTGGTGTCTGGGTCCCACGGCCAGGGGCTGGGGATATCTGCACCCCTTCAGCCCCGGGGGGAGCAGCACCCACCCCATGTGCCAGCACAGAAAGGGAAATTTGGCTGACCCTTTCCCGATGTCTCTTGCAGGTAGGCTAGACACGTGGCGCAGGCTCTGTTAATCAGAGGTGTCCTCCCTGGATTTGGTGGAATAGAAGCAACTAGGCAAAGCTGCCAGGACTTGAGAGCATGACCTTCTCTCCGCTGACTGTTGCCAGGGGCTCATCTATCCTGTCCGTGGTACTGGCTGTGGCATCTGCGGGGGTGGGGAGGAGGGGTCCTCATGAGACTGGTCTGCTGGGTGACCTGGGAGCCCCATCCTCCAGCCCTCCTGAGGGTTCTATAAGCTACCTCCCCGTCTTCCTCAGGAGTCCATTTTCCTGCTCTTAAATGGTCAGAATTGGCTTTGCTGCCATGACCAAGAGCCCTGAGAACATCACAAGCCAGGCTTGCTGCAAGAACCAGACCGTGAGGGAAGCACACGGGCATGCTGGCCCCACTGGGCTGAAGGCAGCCGTAATCCAGCTGATATGAAGGACTGAGTGTGTCTCAGCCAGGGGCACGTGGAAATAAAATCATTAACAAGAATGAGCTGTCCTTAAAGCTGTCCAGCAACCACTCCAGCTCTGTCTCGACTTGTCACACCTTCCATGCTGTTCGAAGGAGAAGTCTGTCACCCGAAGCCAGGCTTTAGTGGATGCAATGTTGCTGGGCCGTACTCCGATCTGCTAGTCAGTAAGCACGGTACTTGGTGAACTGCTTTGATTCTTGAAGACAGCATGAGCTGGGCTTGCTCCAGTTTCAGTGGGAATGAGAAAAGCTAATTTTTGAGCAGCATCCAGAACATGAGTTGCCAGAACAGGGTGTGGTTGGGCAGCTCTTCCCCTTGGCTCCCATCTTAGCAGGATATTGGCATCCAAGTGGCTGTAGTGAATTGGGATGCTCTATGGAACTCTTGGCAAGCCCTAATCAAAGAATTTGTGGAGGCCCCTAGGGTTTTAGAGCAAATCCAAGCTGCCTTCTGCAAGGAACTGCTTTTGAAGGGGGGGGCCTGACCTCTTTTGTCCCTAGTGGAAAGTGAATACTGCCTACATGAGCCAGGTGGTGGTTGATGTACTTAGCCATCACTGAGCATGTCCAGTGGTCCATCAAATAGAAGTCTTAAGACCTAGGGCCCAAGTAGATCCTAAGGAAACCTATAAATTCCATGAACAGTTGGCTAACCTAGTAGGACCAAAGCTGTCAATGCCCACCTATCCCTCAATCCATGCCTGTAACTCTAGGAAAAAACCTAGATACCATAAGAAGTGCCAGACTGTATACCAGGATCAGCTGGATATGGACTACTCTGGCATTCTAGCCCCACTCAAGGTGACCATGAAGGACCACAGGGGAGGCATCTTAACAAGTAGGACTTTGGGCAGGCCATTTGCTTTTTTTTGGCCTAGAAAGGCACATGGTCTAAGATCTACATAGAACATTTTCATATGCTAAGGATATGCCTGGCTGGTCATGGACATAGAGGGAGCCAGACTATAGGACTGGTGACAAGGAGGCTTAGGGAGGTACACTGGATCCATTCTAAGAATTCTCAGTGTGGGGATACCCCTGCAAATGCTCACAAAGGCCCCACTCTGGAGGAGGCTTTCCATCAGGTGAGCTAGGTGGTCTGCCCTTAGGTCAGCCTCCCTCCCCAGGCACCCCAGTGCTTGCTTAATGGACTCATGAATGAAGTGCTATGGGGGGCAAGATCAAGGCCATGCAGAGGATCACCTTGAACTTCTCACAAAGCCTGAATGGACAGCTAAGAGACCAGCTTGCCAGCAACAGTGACCGTGGACCCTTGATAAAGCACCTTAACCCGGGAGAGCAACCAGCTGACAGTAGGATTCCAGTGAAGGGAACCCATCATGGAGAGGGGCAGCTATTTGCTACCAACAAAACCGATTCTTCCTTGCATTTATACCTTTCCCTGCCCAGCAAATGCGTTAAAACTACTCACGAATTTGGATGCAACACGCAGCCTTGTCCCCATGCTGCACTGCACCTGACGAAGGAACTGGCTTCTCAGCCTAAATCAATAGGAAGCTCTTGGAATCCTCCAGCATTAGCATGAATTGTCTCCCAGAAATAGCTGGCCTTACAAGATGTTGGAATAGCCTATTGAAACGTCCGTGGTACCACGTGGGATTCACTGCCTTGGGAGGTTGGAATACTGTCTTAGAGGGTGTACCATAAGTTCTGAACCAGAGATGAAGGGGACAGTGTTTCCTACGTTGCCAGACTGCTTGGATCCAGACACGATGTGGCAGAAGCGAACACGGCCCCTCTCGCTGTACCATCCAAATGATGAAAACTTGATGGCCCTTCCTGGGTTTCTGGGCTTGGCAAGTTTAGATGCCTAAGTAGAGAAGGAAAGACCCTACCAGAAGAATATCATTTCTCCATGGAAGTGGAGGTGGAGACGGCCTCTGGTCATTTCTTTGCTACTTAGAGCAGGGAAATAAAGGGGTGGTGGTTGGTTTCTAATGTTGGCTGGGGTAATCGACTGTCAAAACAAGATCCTCATCCCCCTCCAGTGTAGGAGAGGCTGGGGGAAGCTTAGATCCAACCCAGGTACCCTCCTGACAAAACTCCAGATACCAAGGGTGTATGCAATTCAGTAATGACCGTTTGGATCATTCCACCATCTAAATCCAGTCAGCTGGAGTTCTAGAGCAAGGGAAACAAGGGAGTTGGTTTTGGAAGATGGATCCAAATAACCTTGGCCTTGTAACCTTTCTAGTAAAGGTCCTGAATAATGATCTGCATTTATCCCCCTTAGAGGAACGAATGTCTACCTCTCTGAAATAAGGTATGATGGAGATGGACTGTATTTAGTCCACAAGTCACAATATCATGACAGGATATCCTTACACTGGATTGCAGCAGAATGCAGTCCACGTGGCTGTGCTTGGGAGGGGGGGATGGGCATTGAGTAATGCATTGTACTTGAGGTATAGGAGGAAGAGTGGATATTGATGTTAGGTGGTAAAAGGGATAGACTTGATGAACACTTAATATCTCTTTGCTGTCAATTTAAACCTCTGGCTGGGTATCTCCCAGATGCGTCCATGTTTTCCCATCATAGAAATGAAAGTATCTTAAACCTGCTTTCTAATCTTGCAGCTCATGCTCAGGGGTGGTAGCGGTGGGATCTTGAAGCAGTTGTAGGTTGTGATTTTTGGGTGATGTTTCTGGCTGAGCCTTGTTATCTGACCCTGAGTGATTACTTGGGCTATGTATTCCCTAATAAATTCCTCTGTGCTTAAATCCATCGCTCTCTGGTTGATATGGCTAATGCGGAACAACATTTAAGATGCTCTGGCTATGTGTTCTCTGGCCTTGACTAAGCTTCACTCTCTAGATGGGCTGGAGGCCAGCCTGCCCCTTTAAGCCAGCATGTCCCCTGGCTCTTACCTCAAAAGCTGGGCTCCTCTTTTGCTGTCTAACCTGTATACCTATACTATGGGTCACATCCGTATGGTCATGGTTAGACCTGCTCATAAACCTTTGGGTATGGGACCTTAGTTGGTCTTGAAATGGAAAAGCTACCTTCAGAGTCTCCTGTCCTGCTGATCCTCATACCCAAAGTGTGTTCAGAACCCCTCCTGATCCCCAGGCTAACTGCCCTTCACTTTTCACCTGGAAAAAGCTTCTAGGGAGTACATGAAGTGGATGTCCCTCTTGTGCCTGATCATTCTGGGTTTCTGGCCGCCTTGCTGCCTGTGCGTTTATGGATGGCTCAAATCTTGGCTGCAAGCTGCTGAGCCCTTCTCCAAACCCAGAGGGGGAGAAATGGTCTAGTCTCGCACCCCCACCCCCTTTCCGGGCTCCTGGGGGCTGTGGGCAGCTTGGGCACTAAGAATCCAGTACTCTTCCTCGCTCCCCGGAGCACCAGGACCCTGACAAGCTTGCCCTTCTCCCTCTAGCTGGGTCTGCTTATTCTCTCAAACTTCCTAAGCTCCTACTTAGGTCTGTGGGGTGTGGCTGGATTTGATTAACTCCTCCTCTGCTCCCGATAACCCCATGGAAGGTACTATGGGCTCATAAACGAAGAAACGGAGGCCCAGAGAGGTTAAGCAATTTAAGTTTCTCCAGTTGGGAAGTGGTAGAGCCGAGTTTTGACTTCCGGTGGTTTAGTTCTAGGTATTCATGCTCTTTGGAGAAACAGAACCAATAGGGTAGAGAGCTTTATTTTGAGGGGCTGGTGCACGCGATTATGGAGATGGAAAAGTCCCACGGTCTGCCCAATGGTGACTCAGTGTAGCTGATGGTGCCGTTCCGGTCCCCACCAGAAGGCCTGAGACCCAGGGGAGGGGATGGGGGCTAGTGCTGGTCTGAGTCCAAAGGCCTGAGAGCCAGGAGTGCGGCTGTCTAAGGCCGGGAGACGGACGTTGCGGGTCAAGCAGACAGCACGTTTGCTCTTCCCCTGCCTTTTCAGGCCCTTGAGGGGTTGAATGGTGCCCACTGGCGTTAGTGAGGGGGACTGTCCTTAGTCTACAGATTGAAAGGCTGAGCTCTTCTGGGAACCTCAGACACACCCAGGAGTGTTTTACCAACTATCTGGGCATCCCTTAGCCCAAGCGAGCTAGCATAGAATCCGCTATCACAGGTGGGCTCTTCCCCCACGTTATGAATTCAAACCTATAGCCCCATTGGTAGAATTTTACAGTGAGGACCCATATGTTAACATTTCAAGCTTGGTTGATCATGTATCTGTGTCCCCCCACCACCCTCAGTCTTACTTTTGATGCATTTAAAAATAAGTTGTAGACCTTTGTATGCTTCCCCTAAATCAAGAATATTAGCTAGACTTTAATATTTACTTTGTTCTTTTGATGTAAAATTGACATGAGCACGGCTCTCTCTCTGTACCAAGGTAGTACAAAACAGATGAGGCGGTGGTTTTGCAAATGCTTGCTGAATGGGAAGATCGGGGGTCATGCGGGTGGATAACATCCACCCCCCGCACCCGCCGCTTAAAGGAATTCACACTGAGTGCAAAACTGAGCAACACTCAGGAACATGTGAGTGCAGTGGAAGCATGAGGATGAGGCTGCCCACAGAGGGGGAAATCAGGGAAGGCTTCACAGAGGAGGTGTTGTGAAGTGAGGAGTTTTAAAGTAAGACATTGGCAACTAGTGAGGAACAGTCCCTCAGGTAGAGCGTCCTGCTGGTCCAGCCTGTCCTCTAAGGTTCCCCAATCAGCCCTGTTCTTGGTGGCCTCTCAGGGGCCCCCTGCCTCCCAGCCTGTGCAAAAGCAGGGAGACATGAATGGGGGAGCCTTACACAGCTGCAGGTGGCCTGGTGTGGTGTGAGACTTTCTTTTTGCTCCTGTAACAAACCACAAACTTGGTGGCTTGAAACACTTTTCTTGCAGCGCTGGAGGTCAGAAGCCTGTAATGGGTGTGACTGGGCCAAAACGTAGTGTTGGTGGGGCTGCTAGAGGAGACCCTCGTTTGCAGCATCTGCAGGCTTCCTGCACCGGGTGGCGCGTGGCCTCCCGCGGTCCTGGCGGCCGGCCGTGGCAGCTCCGTCTTTCCCACGTGCATGTCTCTGATACCGCCTCTGTTGTCACTTCTCTGACTTCCCTTCTTCACTGCTAAGGACCCTTGTGATGACATCGGGCCCACCTGGATAATCCCGATAATCTCTCCATCTCAAGATCCTCAGTCACATCTGCGAAGTGCCTTTTGCCAAATGCGGGGACACCGACACAGTCCCAGGGATCGGGATGAGGACCTCTTCGGAGAGTCCCTGGGTGGCAGGGACAGGCAGGACCATGGAGCTGGGCTTGGCTTGAGGCTTTTGAGAGGGGCCAGCCTTGGATGGACTTGGTAGAGGGAGGAACGACTGGGTCAGGGGTGGAGAAGGAGCTTCTCCAAGCCCTGCCCTGGTCCTCTGTACCAGGGGGAGAGCCCAGGAAGAATGTGCGAAGTGAACAAAGGGTGAGGTGAGCCTGGCTGGTGGCCAGGTTTGGGGGGGCGGGGACCTGCAGGGAACAGTTCTCTGCCAAGCCAGATCTACCTGGGAGGGAGCCGGGGACTGCAGCGGGTGGGGGGGGGGGGCGTTTCTCCTGGGAGACCCTAGCGCAGCGCCCCTCTCCACACAGCGTGAGGGTTAAGACAAGTCTATTACTATTTCCTTGTCACTCTGTCACCCATCCAATGGCCGTCGATAGTAGCTGAATGAGAATTGATGGGGAGATAGATTTAATTAACCCTGGTGTCAGCAGCTGCTGGGCTACCCGTTTGCGTGTTAATAGAGTGGCTGCTGGCCCTCTCCCAGGCTTTGCTGGGAGCCCAAGGCCAGCGGAGCAATTGGGCTTGTCTGCGGAGGTGGCCGGGCAGAGGGAAGTTGGGGGGGGGGGGCAGCGTGGCCCGGCCGCCCTCCTCCCCCTCCTCTGAGAGCAGGTAGTCACCTTGTCAGCCTGACAGCCCCCTGGCCCTGCTCGCTAGAGCTCCACGTAGGGCGAGAGTGACGGGGAGGGCCCAGAGCCCACCACAACTCTCTTAAATCTGGCCCCGTTCTTTAAGTTTTTATTTTAACTCCAGTTAACACAGTGTCCTATTAGTTTCAGGTGCCCTGGCCGTTCTTGGTGTCCCCCCGACCCCAGTTGCTGGCCTCTGCCTTCTATGTGATGTCCTTCATGCTTCACTCTGCCCACTCCCTCTTTTCCTGGACTGCATGTGCCCCTCCACTCTCCCCCACCCCTGGCTCAAAGCCTGCCCCCCACAACTCCTCCAGCCTCCCATCCCACATTCCTGCCCCACCACCCACCCGACCCGGCTTTCTCCTCCTTCCCTGCTGGGCTTTGTCCTAGCTGCCCCAGTGCTGGCCTCAATCTCAGTCACCAAATGGGAGCATGGCCGAGGGAGGGGCTGTGGGATGCAGTCCCAGGAGGCTCAGGAGGCTGCCCCTGCTCAGCCACCCAGCTTTGAGCGACAGTGAACCCCATCCTCCCTTGTAAGACACGGGTTTGGATGAGTGGCAATCCTGGTGGGCAGCCAGCACCTGGGGCCCAGGATCTGGACTCCTCTGTCTCCTGCCACAGGGTCCCACCGTGGGTGGTCGGTAATGAGGTGATACTAGGGGAAGGACTCTGTCCTGTGTATTGTCTGGGCCGTAAACTGTGAGGACAGGAAACTTGCTGGCTTCACTATGGCCATGTGCCCAGCACACAGTAGGTGCTTCATTAACTATTAAATAGACACCATGATAGGGCCTGCCCCAGGGCCTGAACACGGAGGGCTGTGGACCCCTCAGGAAGACCCAGCCAGTGGTCATGGCACAGAGGAGACTGGCTGCTTTGGAAGGGAGAGTCCAGTCTTAGCAAGTCCCAGCTGTCCACTCAGTCTGCCCTCCCTGGCTATGTGACCTTGGGCAAGTCACTTTAGTACCCAGAGTTTGTCTGTGGGCACAAGAATAGTCTCTCCTCACAGGTGTGACACAGGACTCAGTGAAATGGTAAGTGGGCCAGACCCCGGACACATGCCTTGTCAGTATTAGCCCCGTCTTCCTGGGACTTGGTACCCCCATGATAGCTTTGATGGGAGAGGGCTTTGGAGCCTGGAATCTAGAGGCCACCCAGGCTCCCTCCTCTGAGGACCCCAGGCCACTCCTGGTGAGGGAGGATCTGCTCATCCTGGGTATCACCATAGGAGTCCCCCCTGTACCGATTTAGAGAGGCGTTTGAGGATTGACAGGCTACCAAATACAGAACTTCTCCCACATGCTGTGATGTCAGCCCTGAGCCCGGGCCCTGCTCTTGAGTTGAGGGAGCAGGCCCGCGGTTCCCCCTGGCCGCTGCTTCCTGGGGTGGCCGGGCCTCCGGGAGGGCCCACACGGACTGCGGGCAGGCATGCGGGCCTGGGCCACGTGGGCTGCCAGCCACCCAGTGTCCCGTCTGGCGGTCTCCATCCTCGCTTCACACCTCCACTGCCTTTCATTTTCAGCTCTGATTGGTTTTCTTGTTTTAACACATACCCCAGGCCCTGTCTTTGACCCCGGTGATGGATTCAGCCGCTCTCTGGGACTCCAGCTGCCAAGCGCGTCTGGAGCTGCTGGGGGTGGGGGAGGGAGACACGGTGGTGGAAATTATCCTCCGTGTTCTGGGCTCAGCGGGGTGGGGGTGGGGGCTCCCTCCCCGGAGCCAGGAGGCAGCTCAGGACAGAGCAGGAAGGGAGGTGCGGCTGTCAGGCTTGGTCATAAGCAATGGATTTTCCCTCTGGGCGCCTCCAGGTTCCCTCCTGTACAAGGGAGTGCGGGGGCTATGGACTGCTCATCACTAAGACGCGGATAGTCCGAGTCCTCGGATAAATGGGACATTGATTTTCCTTCATGCCTCTGGATGGGCCGACTCCAAACGTCTGCCTGCTGCTGGCTGGGCCTCCAGGGGACGAGCCAAGAGCCAGCACTAAATTGTCCGTACCCTGCTGGGCCCGGAGGGAGCCACATGGAGCCCTCCACCCAGGTTCTTGTATGGAAAATGGTAGATGACAGGCTGGGGGGGCGGTGTACCCCAGCCACGGGGATGGGGTCTTTTGGCCCATCAGATGTTTGGTGTGCACAGTGCCCCATGGTTATTTGGGCACATCCAGATGTTTACTTTTTAAACAGGTGTCTGCAATTGCTGTCGGTGAACTTGGAGAGGAGGGGGCTGGTGGGGGGGAGGTTTTAAGGTTTCATGTTCTCTTTCTCCTCCCCCTTCCCTCCTGCCACCTTTGTGCTCCACTGGTTCTTAAGTTTTAAAGTTTGTAACAAATATGTTGTCACAGATGAAACAGTGTAAGGATCAATAAAGGGAACGTTGGTGCAACACACACACACATTCATTACACATTTGTTATGGGCTGATTGTCTATGGTCCCCTCCTTCCCACTTCATAAGTCCTAACCCCCACACATGGCTGCATTTGGAGTTGGGGCTTCTAAGGAAGTACTTCAGGTGAAATGAGCTCATGAGGCGGGGGCCCTGATCTATAGAACTAGTGTCCTTCCAAGAAAAGACACCAGAGAACTTCTGTCCTACCCCCGCACCCGCTTTGCCCGCAGTGAGGAAAGGCCACAGTGAGGACATATCCAGCAAGGGGACATGTGCAAGCCAGGAGGAGCTCTCCCCAGGAACTGACTCAGCGACGCCCTGATCTCAGACTTCCAGACTCCAGAACTGGGAGAAAATAAAGGTCTGTTGTTTAGGCCACCTGGCCTACAGTCTGTTGTTACGGCAGCCTGATCTAAGACAATATTTGTCTGTGTGTGTGTGTGTGTGTGTGTGTGTGTGTGTGTGTATGTATCTAAATAGGATCATGCGTTACCCTGTATCTTGCTGTTGAGGCACTAGGAAACTTGTAGGCATCATTCACTCTGCTGGTTGTCTCCCAGGGAAGAGACACCCACATACAGATACTCCCCTTCTGCTCTGGGCACACACATCTCACACCAGCCAGGAACACACACTGTACTTTCTCCCCCTCCATCGGACACGACCCCCGCCCCCACCCCTCATTCAGGCTCTGCACTTGTGGGGGTAACCCCTCAGTGGGAGTCAGGAGCCCCAGTTCTAACTCTCCACCAACTGGCCATTTGGCATTGGGCGAGCTGCTCCCCCATTCTAGCCTCCGTTTCCCCATCTGTGAAGACCTTCTGTGCCCGCAGACCACGATGCGATGTTCACAGGTATGTCCCTGGGAGGCAGGGGCCTGGGAGGGTGTTTCCTGCAGGTGAGCTGGGCCCAGCCGGATCTCAGTGATGAGGGCCTGGCAGTGCAAGCCATGTGACGAGGTGGGGGGCCGCTGACACAGCTCCCAGGCTGTGAGGAGGAAGCAGCTGGGCCCCTGCCCCGTGTCAGTCTGGACGGGAGGTGACCTCCCCCCCTCCAGTCTAGCAGCTGCCCTGAGCAGACTCCCCTCCTGTGTTGGGCCAGAGGAACGAGTCTGATGACCTGGCCTTCTAGGCCAGTTCCTCCCCCGAACTGTGGGGCTTCTGGAAAACCCTTCTGATCGTCATTGAATTCATCCTTCAAAGTGGGACGTTGATGATGCATTGTGTGCGGAGTGGTTATAAAAGCGCTTAGTAAACCGTACAGCGGGATTTGGGCATTTTATTCTTTTCAGAACCTGAGGCAGCAGAGCCGGGAGCCTCACCTGGAATCTAATTGTCTCATCTCCTCCCTGCTGCAGGGCCTCCAGCAGAGCCTGTGACAGTCACGGTGGCCCTGGGGCCCAGCCCTCACCTAGAGGCTAAGCTCAGGACTGGGGATCCCCCTGAGCTATCACACAGGCTGCTCCTTCCTGGGGCCCTGGGGTCTGACTACGCGCCCCTGAGTGGGCAGAGAACCTAGGAGAGTGAGCCGTGCTGTTCTGAGGGCCCAGCCTCTAGACTCAAGGAATGGGAAGGACAGGGAGGCCAAGAAAGCTTCCTGGAGGAGGGAGCACTGAGCTAGGGCTCGAGGGACAAAGGGACTCCCAGGTGGGAGTTGGGGAAGCAAGTGTGTTGTCCCAGCTTGCCTGGAGGTGGGAATATGTATGTCTGCTATCCGAGTTGAGTGGGGAGAGGCTGCTCTTCAAGCCCTGGGACCTTGGGGGGGTCTCCGGCTTGGAGGATTGGGCTGGCAGCTGCCCCTCAGCCAGGGCTGTCCCTCTATCACTTGTGCAAATGGGCCAGTCCCTGTCCCTATGCCCTGGCCCCTCAACTGCCCTCTTCCAGGAAAAGGCCATCAGCCCGGCCCCTCCTGGGTCATCTGCACAGATCTTGCCAGAAACCCGCGGTCCAAGTCCATAGAAAATGGCTAACATCAGTAAGAACTAGCCGCAAAAGCGGATCATTTAGAAAGATGAGCTACCCAAAGGAACAGCTAAAAGCATTACCTGTGGCAGCATCCGGGCAGCTGAACCCAGGGCGGGCTCAAGGAAGGAGGCCATTCTCATTAAAGCCCATGGGCACCGTCTGATTTGTTAACTTCCACAAAAATGAAAAATCATTTCTTAACAAACCTTGCCTAACCCGAATCCTTCCTATTGCACCAGAAGGTCGTCTCCTGTTATCCCGTCCCTGGGACAAACGGAGGGAGGCAATGGTTTTGGGGGTTCCTCTGAGACTCCCATGGCTGACAGTCGGGGGTGACATCCCTCCCCTGAGCTCGCAGCCATCATGGCAGAAGAGTTTCCTTTGGTCTCCTAGGCCCTCGATCCTGATCAGCCCAGAGTGGGAGCCCAGAGCTCAGCGCTGCCTCAGTCTCCCCTGGGGCAAAACAGGACTGCGAACACTAAGGCCTCTCAGCTTTCCCAGAGGCAGAAAGAACAGGGCGCCTGCTTACACGCGGAGCCTGGCGAGTGAGAGTGCTTCATCCGTGCAAGCCATTTGTTAGCTGGATTTCAGCATTGCAGAAGTTTATAAAATGCTAGGAGAGTAGTTGCTGGATACAAAAGGAATCTGAAAGATCCCCTTCATTTTGTACCGAGAAAACAGGTTCTGAAAGCCTGAGACCAAGGAGTCTGAGAAGCGCCCGCAAAGTGCTCCTCAATTCCCTCCGCCCCCAGCAAACAGGAGGGGCAGGGACACTGGGGAGTGACTTCAGGGCTGGAGCAGGCTTGGGCCCCTGGGAGAGTGGCAGAAGGGAGGAGGGAAGGAAGCAGGAAGCAGATGCCAGGGGAAGGTGGAAATGGTGGTGGGAGAGGAGGGAGCTGGGCGGCGCCCTCCATTCCGAGGGCGCTCTGGGCTTCTGAGCGTGGGACAGGAAGTGCCTGTGAGGCTGGAAGCTGCTGGTATTGTCGCCTGTCGGCTTACTAGCTGTAGGCCTGGAAGCTGGCTGGGCGAACAGACCTTCCTGGGGGACCCTACCCTCAAATGTATTCTGGTGGGCAGTGGGTGTCTGGAGCCCCAAGGCTGCAGGGTGACTGAGCTGCAGCTGGCCTGTGCCTGTTGGGGACTGGGGGGTGTGGTTCCTGTGACAACCTAATGCTGGAGCCCCACAATGCATCCTGGACACAAGCGTGTTCTGGGGCCTTGGGTGTGTCGCTTGATGTGAGTGAGGCCCTGAAAGGACAGAAGATCGAGGTTTGTTTGTTTTTTTTTTCCCAGAAGTCAGTTCCTCTCCCAGCCAGCCTTACCCCAAGCACATCCCCAGTCCAGGCTCTGCTCCACTAAAGGAGATCAGAAGGCTCCTGATGCTGGGCACTTTTTCTCTGTTATCGTGCTAGTATCAGGCCCCGAAATGAATTTGGGACTCCCAGACGGTGGGTAAGGAGGAGAGAGGATGTGTCTGAGAAGCACAATGGGGGATCCAGGATTTCTACTTACGGGGGATTTAGGGGCAGCAAGGTGTCAGAGAGGAGGCCAGGCCCTGTCTTGAGGCTGCATTTGTATTTGAAGGTGACCTTGAACTTTCATAGAGTCCAAAGCTACAGCCAAGTGATCTGTTCCAGCCTTGCTCCTGGGCCAGAAGTGGCCAGGGAGCTCCCAGCCTGGGCATGGATCTTTGACTCCTGGGCAGTCTGCTATCCAGAAAATTCTCTGTGAGCTCAGTTTTCCTCCTTGTAATTGTACCAGCTGGATCTCATTTGGCCAGCTGGAGCCAAAAGGCACCCACCCGCTCTCTGTTCTCATGACAGCCCCGCCGTGTGTCTCCTCGGGTCAGCTCCAGGTGAACCATTCCTGGAGATGAGAACAGCAAGGAGCAGAGCAGAAACAGTCCTTGGGGGGGCCCTGAGACATTTCTTCCACAACCAGGCACATCTGGAATTTGCATGTCTTTTTCCCCTTAGACTATTGGTTTTGACCAATATCTCTCCCAAGCTCTGCTTATTTACACCCCTCCCCCCAAAGTGCAGGATTTTACATTTACCCTCTTAACCCTGTTTTAAGCTGCTGATATCTTTTTGTATCTTGATTCCAACATCCCATTGTATTAGCTTTCTCTCCTGGCCTGTGTCTTTTGTAAATCTGATAAGTAGCCTTCTGTGCCTTTATCCAAGCACTGATAAGAGCATTATACAAGACGTGGTCAAGTTCAGAGAAAGCCCCATAGCCTCTAGAGAGCCCTCCAATTTGCTATTGATTCATTCATTAGTCTCCTTGGACATAGTTGTTCAAGCAGCTATGGATCTGGCTAGCATCCTGTCCACAGCGAAGTCTGAGAGTCTTTATCAAGTGTCCTCCTCAAACCCGAAGTCCTAGGTCTACAACAGTCTTCTGATTCACCTGTCGAGGACCCAACAAAGGTGGGGACTGAGAGGGTTTGGCATGACCTTCTCCTGGCAAATCCAGGCTGGTTCCTGATGCCCACGTGCCTTTTGATAATTATTTCCAAATTACCTGCTTAGTGATCCATACTCGGTCAGAACTAGCATAAAATTAATTTGTCTAACATTTCTGGAATCTTCCTCTTCTTGGGAAAACTGGGATGTTTATTGACCTCCTTTTGCCTGTCTTTAGTTTTCCCTGATTTGGCAAGGATTGCCGTTTCGGGTTCTGGAAACATATCTCTTACTTCTTCTAGAAGCTTCAAAGATAATTTCTCGTGCTAGCAGACAAACTTGTTTAGAGCAGCTCGCTGCCTAAACACCATAAAGAAAAAACATCCTGGTGTTTGGCTATATAAACATCCTATCTCTGAAAAAATACCTCTCCAAAATAAAAGCCAATTCCAAATATGTTTCCCACAAATATGACACGAGACTAATTTTTCTATCATACGAACGGCTCTTAAAAATCAATAAAAAAAAAAAAAGTAGAAAATGAGTGGAGGATATGAATAAGCGTTCTATAGAAACAAGAAATACAAAAGGCCAATACGCATATGAAAGTATGCTTAATCTTAAACAATGCGAAAGGACAAGGCTAAATCTGCATATTAGCAGATTAGCAAAAATTAAAATTTGACAAAACCTAGGGCCAGCAAGGACACAGAGAAATGGGCACTTGCATATATGGTCAATGAGCGTGCAAATCGCTGCAATATATTTAAAGGATAGTTTGATAATACCTATCAAACATTGAAACGCGTATGGTTTTGTCTTTAGGGTTTTGATCACATAGCTCCAAACACATATGTACTAGAATATTTATTGCAAGATCGTAAAAACACTAGAAACAAAGATTTGTCACTAGGCAGCTGGTCACATTGACACAGCCAGAAAATGAACTCCTCAGCCATTGGACAGGATGAAGTAGACCCACCTGGGCTGATCTGGAAAGAGCTTTGACACAGTAAGTGAATAAAAGGTGCAGAACTGTCTGGAGGCATGATTCTATTTGTGTAAAAAATTGTGTGTGTGTGTGTGTACACACACACATATATGTATATATACACATATATATTCATAGAAATATCTTGAAGGATATGTAAGAAGCTACAAATACTCTAGAGAGGACGACTGGGATTTGGAGAAGGGGAGAGAAATTTTATCTTTGTATTATATCTCTGTATACGGTTTTAATTTCTTTACTGATACCAAATGCATGCATTTGTTTTATAGTTGTTTAAAAACTGCTACTTTGTCTCTGTCTGTCACTACCGTTCAGGTGTTCACCAAAAGCGTGTGTGTTGGACTTCCGGCCACTCTCCCTGATGGACAAGAACCCCAGACAGGACTCAAGGTTCCTTCTTTCTCTGTCCTGGTTGAACTCGGCACCACCTGGACTCCAGACTCTGAATGTGGTTGAAAGTCCTATTGTTGCCTTTATTTGTTTTTCTGTTGTTTCAGTGAAGTTTTTTCTCCTCAATTTCTCCTCATTCTGGGCACACTCCTCCAAACTCTAGGTTCATTTCAAACCTTTTGTTTCCTGATGTTAGCTGCATCTCTCCTTCTATCCTCTGCCTAGGTCCCTGGTAAACCTTAATTGATATTTTAGAAGTCTCTCCATTTCTTCTTTGATATCTTCTTTGTTTTCCTGGGTTGGAATCAGGGCACAGGATGTGGGACCATATCCATCTTTGCTCAGAAAGTTTTCATCTCCGCCTTCTTGAAGTGCAGGATATCTTTATTCAGCACAAACCCATCAGGCACCAGGGTACTAGGGAGCCACAGTGGGGATTAGAGGGAAGCCAGCCCTCAAAGGACTCCACCAGAAGCAGAGTGTATGCTGATGAATTATAACGTAGATTATTTAAAATTTCATTGTCCACAGTAATGCTCCAACACACCCTTGACTTCTCTTGCAGACACTGAAATCTCCTGTGGGGGGCAAGGAAAATGGATCATCTGGCCTGCTTCCCCCATCCCACTCTTAATCTGATTGTAATGCTGTGGAGATAGTTTGAAAGGAAAGGGTGTTTCCATTCTGGTTCTTAGGAAACCTCAGGGCACAAAGAGAGGGTAATTGGTAGGGACACGATTGTTCCTTTTCAGTTGGGGGTTAGAAAACAGAGTGATTAAAAGCTCTCTGAGCTTGGGAGAAAGTGTGCGTGTGTGCGTGCATGCATGCCTGTCCCCACATGAGGGGAATATGAGTGTGAGAACGAGGGAAAGTGTGCACGCTCTCGAGAAAGAAGCAGCGGGTAGAGAGGGTGGTGGAGGAATGTGGGGAGAGTTCAGGGTCCCTTCCCCCACCAGCATCAAAATTGCAGTAATCGAAGATTAAGTGCTGCTGACCCCAGGAGACAGGCAGCTCTGTTTCCAAGGGAACCACATGGCTCAATCAAGGCCCCTGAAAGGGAGGGTGAGCCGGATGAAGCAGCTGTTTGCACTGCAGAGTGCTGAGCCCTGCTTCATTCAGCCTTCCGAGGGACCCTGGGCAGGTCATTTACCTCCAGGTTGAATTTTCACTGACAAGGATGCCAGGGCAGCTGCAGTCCCTTAGCAGGCCCCTGGTCCTAAGGGGAGTGGGCTGGTGGCTAGGGAACTTGGCTCTCTCCCACCACGCCCTGCCCAGGTCTCTGAATGACCTTGGGATCCTACCTTTGCCTCTCTGGGTGCTTCTTCCCCATTTGCACAATGAAAGCACTGGACAAAGAGTCTCTAAGGGACACAGCAGCCCTATGACTCTCTCCTGAGAAAACCCCTGTCCTGTCATATCCAGACCCACTGCCCCAAAGTGTGAGTGGAATGAAGGACCCAAGGCAGCCATTCTGCTAGCCAATATGCCCCTACCAAATCGCTCCAGCTGGGCCATCTTCATAGTGACCAATGCTTTCCCATCTTTAGGGAGGAAGGAGTCCTAAAGGCCAACCGTGTTTTTCTCAGCAGCGTCAAGCAAGAGCAAAGATGGGAGTTGAAATGTGAGGAAGGGGGGCGCCTGGGTGGCTCAGTGGTTAAGCGTCTGCCTTCGGCTCGGGTCATGATCCCAGGGTCCTGGGATCAAGTCCCACATTGGGCTCCCTGCTCCGTGGGAAGCCTGCTTCTCCCTCTCCCTCTCCCCCTGCTTGTGTTCCCTCTCACACTGTCTCACTCTCTGTCAAATAAATAAATAAAATCTTTAAAAAAAAAAAAAAGGAAGGGCTCTGAGCTAAGGGGAAGGTGAGAAGGGTCCCCTCACTCCACAGCCCTTTAGTAGGGCCACTGGAAAGTCAAGAGGAGAACCCACCTTCTGTCCAGGGAACCCTGGCCCATGGATCTGTCCAACCTGCACAGAACCCGCCATAAGGCAGTTCAGAATCCAATGGTCCAGAGAAGTGAGGCAGGGCCATAGAGTGGGAAGAGCCTGGGGAGTCAGGCAGGCTGGTTCACTCTCCGGCTCTTCTCCTTACTGGTGGTGTGACTAGGGGCAGGTCCCTGAGCCTCAGCCTCCTCATGTGTAAAACGACAGTAATAAAGCCCACTTCACAGGGTGATTGTGAGGATGAGAGGAGATAGATAAGTAAATACCTGGAAGAATGCCTGATGCATGGTAAGTACTCACCAAGTGGCATACTTCATATTAAAAGGTGTTTTTATAGATCATCCAGGTCAATGGTTCTCAACCATGTTGCACATTAGAACCACTAAAGGAGCTTTTAAAAAATGCCCAGGTCTTCCTCCAGGACATCCTGGGATGGGGTCCATCCTTCAATATTTAAAATGTCCCCCCAGAGACTTCTGTTTTTAGCCCAAGGGAATAATAGGAACTGAATTTACCTCTCCATCTTAAACAACTAGAAATCTGGGCAAAATACAGGATGGTTTTCAGACATTGAACAGGCATGACATGACTGTAAATGCTTAGAGAAAGGAAACAAAGAAGGTGAGCCTTACAATTTCATCAACTTACCACTCTGAGTTAAGGAAACAGAAATTGAAGTTCAGAGAGACCAAGGTGGCTAGAATTTGTGGGGCAGAGTATTTGAGAGGTGAGAGCTGCAAAGAGAGCTGCCAGGCATTGCAAGGGGTCCTTGGGTCTTTGGTTAAGAACTCATCTGAGCACATGCGAAAGAAAGTTACCAGGAAAGGAACCACTAGAATGCAATGGACCAAACAATTTCCAGAGCTGAGAAAGGGCTGGGAATTGCTCTTCACTCCAGCCAGAGTGGGAAAACCTTGTAATACAGAAGATATCAGCTAGAGTCCCAAGAAAGGTATCATCTTAGTTGTAGGGCTAAATTAGCCCTAGAATAAAGGGTGCTCTGGAATCACCCTAAAAGAGATAAAATAACCCTTGAAAGGATTCAACTATTTTCAAGTAACTTACTTGTGTTCCAGAACACAATTTAGGAATATTTATGGGAACTCATAAATACCCAGCACCCAGCAAGTTTCAATTCACAATGTCTGGCATCCAACCAAAAATTACCAGGTGCATTAGTTTTCCATTGCTGCCATAATAAATTACCACAAACTCAGTGACTTCAAATAGCATTCATTTGTTTTCTCACACTATCTGTGGATCAGAAGTCTGGGCACAGCATAGCTCAGCTGGGTGTTCTGCTGATGGTCTCACAATGACTGAAATAAAAATGTCAGTTTGGTTAGTTCTTCTCTGGAGCTTGGGAATGTCTTTCCAGGTTAACCTTAGTTTCTATGGTTGTAGGACTGAGGTCCCCGTTTCCATGTCAGCTAGGGGCTGCCCTCAGCTCCTTGAGGCTTCCCACATGTCTTCTTATGAGGTCCTCTCTGTCTTCAAACCAGCAATGGTGCATCAAGTTCTAACCATGCTCTGAATCTCCCTGACTTCCTCTTCTTCTTCTGCTTTAAAAGACTCATGTGATTATGTTGAGGTCACCCAGATAACCCAATATAATCTTCCTATTTTAAGGTCACATAATTAGTAAGCTTAATTACATCTGCAAAGCACCTTTTCCCATATAAGTTAATATATCCACAGCTCCCTGGATCAGAGCATAGCATCTTCTTGGAGGCCATAATTCTTCCAGGTATGCAATAAAGCAAGAAAATATGACCCATTCCAGGTGAAAATTCAAATATTAGACCAGAAATGAGAGAACAAATTAGTGGACAAGGATATTAAAACAGCTATTGTGAATATGTTGCATACATTTAAGATAGAGGAAAATATGGCCATGATGAAGAGAAAAGTAGGGGTTCCTGGGTGGCACAGTTTGTTAAGCATTGGACTCGGTTTTGGCTCAGATTGTGATCTCAGGGTCGCAAGATTGATCCCCACCTCAGGCTCCATGGAATCTGCTTGGGTTTCTCTCTCCCTCTCCTGCTGCCCCTCCCTCCACTCTTGTGCTTGCACTCTCTCTCTAAAATAAATCTTAAAAAAAGAAATAGTGTGTAATATTTATATTTATATTTATATTTATATTTATATTCACACCCAAATGGAACTTTTAGAAATGAAAATTCAATATCTGAAATTTCATTGTATTTTTAATATCTGAAAATACACTGGGTATGATTAACCACAGAGTAGACGCTGCTAAAGAAAGACAGTAAACTTGAAGATACAGCAATAAAACAATACAAAATGAAGCACACAGGGAGGAAAAAAAGCAGAAAAAAACACAAAAGCCGTGGAGCATTTTCAATCAATCTGAGTCACAAAAAGAGGAAACAAAGATTTTTTTTTGAACAATGTCCCAGAAACTTTCCAAATTTGATGAAAAGTATAAAGCCCCAGAATCATGAAGCTTAAGATTTGAACCCAATTCAAATCTGCTATAAATATTTATGTATAAGTCTTTGTATGGACATATGCAATGTCTTGGGTAAATACTCAATAGTGGAATGGCTGGATTATATTTTCTCCAAGACTGTACCTTGTATATTCACCCTCTTAAGAGTATTGTTTTTGAAGAACCATTTTAAATTTTAATGAAGTCCAATTTATCAATTTTTTTCTTTTATGGGTCATGCTCTTGGTGTCATGTCTAGTAAGTTTTTGCCTAACTAAAGTGTATGTTTAACTGTAAAAAGTCTGCCACAGTCTTTTCCAAATGGTTGTACATTTTATATTACCACCCATAATGTATGAGAGTCCCACTTCCTCCACATCCTCATCAACGATTGATGTAGTCATTCTTAAAATTTGGCCATTCTAATAGGTATGTAGTGGTACTTAATTGTGGTTTTAATTTGCATTTCCCTAAGGACAAATGATATTGAACATTTTTTTTCATGTGCTTATCTGCTATCCATACATCTTCTTTAATGAAATAGCTATTTCATAAATATCTTTTCCAAATTATTTATTGTATTGTTTGTTTTCATATTATTGAGTTTCAGTATCTCTTTAACTATCCTGGATACAAGTTCTTTATTAGATAAATGCTTTGGAAAGATTTTCTCTAACTCTATGTCTTGTCTATTCATTCTCTTAAGAGTATTTTTTGAAGAAGAGACATTTTTAATTTTGGTGAAGTCAGATTTATCGATTTGTTCTTTTAGGATTATGCTTTTCATATTATGTCTAGCAAATCTTTGCCTAACTGAAGGTAACAGAGATTTTCTTCTAAGTTTTCTTCTAGAAGTTCTATAGTTTTAAGTTTTACGTTTAGGTAAATGATTCATTTTGAGTGAACTTTTGTATATATTTTTATGTGATATGTTTCAAAGGTTTTTTTAATTTTTAATTTTGCATATGAATATCCAATTGTTCCAGTCCAATTTGTTGAAAAGAATATCTTTTCTCTACTAAATTGCCTTTTTGCCTTTGTCTTGGAAAAGTAAGTTTTCCATATGTGTGGTTCTCCTTCTGGACTCTCTGTTCTATTTAAGTATTGTCTGTCTTTAAGCCAATTCCATAGTGTTTTGATTACTGTAGCTTTTTTTTTTTTTTAATTTTATTTATTTATTTGACAGAGAGAGCACAAGCAGGGGGAGCTGCAGAGGTAGAGGGAGAAGCAGGCTCCCCACTAAGCAGAGAGCCCCACTCAGGGCTCAATCCCAAGACACTGGGATCATGACCTGAGCTGAAGGCAGCCACTTACCCGACTGAGCCACCCAGGAGCCCTGATTACTGTAACTTTGTAATGATAAGGAAAATCTGCGTCCTAAGATGGCCGACCAAACCAGCAAGGGAGTCCCAGTCCTTGCCCTGGGGCTCTTCCGGGTTCTTCTCCCTGTTCTGCTTCCTGCACACACCAGTCCAGGTTCTTCTCCCTGCCCTGCTTTGCGCAGGCGCCAAAAGTGCCAAGTATGCGGAAGTAGAAGTGTATAAATTGCCCCCTTTGTTTGTGCTCGGGGCTCAGACCTTTGGAGACCACTCTCCTCTGAGCCCACCAGCGTTAAATAAACCTCCTATCCTCCAAGATCTCCGAGTGCGATCCAGTCCAGGTTCCGTAACAATAATAAATCCTGAAATCGGATACTTTAGCTCTCCAACTTTGTTCTTTTTCTCAAGCTTTTTGGCTTTTTGAGATCCTTTACATTTCCTCATAAAATTTAGAATCAAATTGTAAATGTCTACAAAAAAACCTGATGAGATCTTGATTAGGATTTCAGGCAGCATATAGAACAATTTAGGGAGAATTAGTGTCTTAATGAGATCAAGTCTTCTGATTCATGAACATGGTATGTGTCCTCATTATTTAGGTCTTCTTTAATTTCTCTGGGCAATATATCATAGTTTCTAGTGTACAGAAACTGTAATATATTCTTAAATCTATTTCAAAGAATAGATTTAATAGCTATTGGAAATGGCTATTAAAAATTTGGATTTCCCCCTCTCCTTCAGTGTTTTTTTGTGTGTCAACTGTGTCATCTTCATTTTATTTCTTTTTTCCTTTTTCACAGAGAAATAAAGGTCTAGAAATAAAAATAAAATAAAATTTGAATTTCTAATTTTTCATTCCTAGTATACAGAAATATCATAGATTTTTATATCCTGTTACCATGTTATTTATCAATTCTAGTAGTCTTTTTTTTTTTTTTTAATCTTTTAGGATTTTCTACTTAGACATGATTGCATTATCTGTGGAGAAGATAGTTTTAATTTTTCCCTTCCAATCTCTATGCCTTTTCCCCCCTTGCCTGCTTGCACTGGCTAGGACTTTCATAACAACGTTCAAAAGAAGTGGCAAGACTAAAAATTCTTGCCTTGTTTCCAATATTAGGGGAAAAACATTCAGTTTTTTACCATTAAATGTGGTATTAGCTTTCAGTTTTTTTATAGATGCCTTTTCAGGTTGAGGAAGTTCCCTTTTATTCCTAGTTTGCTGAGAGTTTTCTTTTTGAAATCATGAGTGAGTATTCAATTTTCTAAACTGCTTTTTCTATATCAATTAAGATGATTATATAATTTTTCTCTTTTAGTCTATTAAGCTGGTGAAATACATAGATTTTTGAGTATTAAGAGGACCTTGTATTTTTGGGATAAACTCCACTAGTCACGGTGTACTACCTTTCTCATATATTGCTAGATTAATTTCAATAATATTTTGTTAAGGTATTTTGATTTTATTGATGTGGGGATATTGGACTATAGGTTTTCTTTATTATAATGTCTTTGATTTTGGTATCAGGGTAATGCTTGCCTCATAAAAGGAATTGAGAAGTGCTCCCTCCTCTATTTTGTGGAATGGTTTCTGTAGAATTGGTATTATTTTGTCGGTAAATGCCTTGTAGAATTTACCAGTGAAGCCATCTGGGCCTGTGGTTATCTTTTTTTTTTTTTTAATCAGATCTTATTTATTTGTTACTCTTAGAAAATCTCATTTTTTACTAGATTCAGACTTAGAGGTAGAAGCTCTCAGGGAGGACAGCCTCCGTCTCTTGGCAATCTGTCCCTGGTGTTTTTCTTTGGCCTCCTTTATTCTCTTGGCCAAAAGTTTCACATATTCTGCAGCCTCTTCCTGATTTTTCTTAGTACACTGTTTCTTCAAAGAAATACCCAAGTTTGTGTTGGAGGACACATGGAGTAACAAGATGCTGAATCTTGGGCACTTTGGTTCTAGGTTTCTTTCTCTGTTTAGGGACTTGCTCACAACATACTGGCACACATCTTCTCTTTGGAGAGATTAGAAAGTTTGCAGACTCTGCTAGCTCTTTGGGGCCCCAGGTGACAAGGCACAGTAGTATCAGTGAGTCCAGGAATATCTTTCTCCCCTTTTCTTACAATGACCAAGTTGAGAACACCGAGGCTGGCACCCACAATGAAACCCTGAACAGATTTGCACTTTCTTTCTCCAGTCCTCCTTGATCTGTAGCAGGAATGTCCCTTCCTCAGTAGCAGATGGACATGGCCATGGGTCAAGTCTCCCTGCTTAATAGGAAAGCCTTGTTTGTCATTGCCGCCGCTGATTTGGACCATGTAACTCTCCCATTCTTCACCCAGAGCATTAGCAGCAACTTCTGTGACCATATGCTTCTCATAAAAAGTATGAAGTTTGCATTCATTGTCCACTTCAATAAATTTCTGTCAGCCAGTACTGGGAAAGAGATGTTCAGCTTTATCCTGAAGCAGCCTACACCTCTGAGGTACCACAAAAAAGAGCTGGTCCTGGAATTATCTTTATGGGGAAAAATTCAATTTCTTTCATAGATACAAGGTAATTCAGGATATCAACTTCTTCTTGAGTGAGCTTTGCTGATTTGTGTCTTTGAAGGAATTTATCCATTTCATCTAAGTTGTTGAATTTATTGTCATACAGTTGTTTTTAAAAATAACATTCCTTGGGGTGCCTGGGTGGCGCAGTTGGTTAAGCGTCTGCCTTTGGCTCAGGTCATGATCCTGGAGTCCTGGGATCGAGCCCCTGGGATCGAGCATTGGGCTCCCTACCCAGCGGGGAGCCTGCTTCTCCCTCTCCCGCTGCCACTCTCCCTGCTTGTGCTCTCTCGCTCTCTCTCAAATAAATAAATAAAATCCTTAAAAAAAAAATAACATTCCTTTACTATCCTTTTCATGTCTTATAATTTGTAGTGATATCACCTCTCTGGTTACTGATATTGGTCGTTTATATATTATGTTTTTTTCCAATTAGTCTTGCTAGAATCTAGCAATTTCATTGGTTCAAAAGAAACACTTTGGGTTTCATCAAGTTTTTCTATTCTTTTTCTGTTCTCTGTTTCATTAATTTACACTTTGATCTTTATTGTTTTCTTTTTTTTCCCTACTTTGGGGTTTACTTGCTCTTCTTTTTCTAGTTGTTTTTTTTTAAAGGAGAAGAATTTATGAACTTGAGAACTTTATCCTTTCCGACATGGGCATTTATTGTTATAAACTTCCCAAGTACTGCTTTAGTAGCATCCACAAATTCCAATATGTTATCAAATGCTGTCAAACATGCTGTCATGTCAAAAATGCTGTCCTTTTTTTTTTTTAATTAGATTTTATTTTTACAGAAAAACTGAGAAGATAGTACAGAGAGGGTTTTCTTTTTACTCTGAAATTTTCTTCGTCTTATATTAAAATAGCCACTCCAGCTTTCTTTTGTTTCATATTAGCAAGTTATATCTTTTTCCATCCTTTTACTTTTAACCTAATTATTTCTTTATAGTTAAGGTGCATTTCTTATAGGCAGCATATAACTGGGTTTGCTTTTTTATTCAGATTGATGATTTCTGCCATCCAATTAGGGTGTTTAGACCATTTTGGGTGTCTGTAAACATCTTGATTTTGTTTTCATTTTTTTTTTTTTTAAGATTTTTTTAAATTTATTTATTTGACAGAGAGAGACACAGCGAGAGAGGGAACACAAGCAGGGGGAGTGGGAGAGGGAGAAGCAGGCTTCCCGCCGAGCAGGGAGCCCCAGTGCAGGGCTCGATCCCAGGACCCTGGGATCATGACCCGAGCTGAAGGCAGACGCTTAACGACTGAGCCACCCAGGTGCCCCTTGTTTTCATTTTTAAAAGATATTTTCACTGGGCACAGAATTCTAAGTTGACAATTTTTTGCAGCAATTTAAAAGTTGTATTCCAGTATCTTTTTGCTTTCAGTATCCTGGTGAGGGATCTACAATATTACCTTTGTCTTTTTTCCTCTGTATGTAAAGTGTTTTTTTCCCTCTGGCCATTTTTAAGATGTCCTCTTTATCATCAATTTTGAGCAATTTGATTAAGATATGCCTTGTTTTCATTTTCTTTATGTTTCTTATTCTTGGAATTCATTTGGTTTCTTGGATTTGTGATTCAATATTTTTCAGCACATTTGACGTTTTTTGGGTATTATATCTTCAAATATTTTTTCTGTTCCCTCTACCCCATTTCTCCTCTCCTTTGTGGTTTCCAATTACTTATATCTTAGGCTGCTTGAGGTCCCACGGTTCAATGACACTCTTGCCATTTTTTATAGTTTTCATTTTGGATAGTTTCTATTGCTATGCTTTCAAATTCACTATTATTTCTTCTACTGTGCCTAATCTGTCATTAATCTCATCTCAGACAGAGATTTTTTTCATCGCAGACACTGTAGTTTTCAATTCTAGATGTTCAGTTTTTTTAAAAAACTATCATTCATGTTTCACTTAACTTTTTGAACATATGGGATATAGTTATAATAGCTGTTTTAATGTCCTTGTCTGCTAATCCTAGCATCTGTTGTCATTTCTAGGTCTGTTTCAGTTAGTTGATTACTCTCTTCAATATGGATTGTGTTTTCCTGCTTTTGTCTATGCCTAGTAATCTTTTTTTTTTTCCTACCTAGTAATGTTTGGTGGGATCCCAGACATTATGAATTTTAAGTTAAGTGTTAAGGTCCTGGATACTTTTATATTCCAATAATGTTATTTTTTTTTCTGAGATTATGCAGCTAAATTACTTGGAAAGAGTTCGATCCTTTTGAATCTTGCTTTTATGATTTGCTAGGCAGATCTGGAGCAGCATTCAGATGAAGGCTAATTATTCCCTATTACTAAGTTAAGAGCTTCCTGGGTATTCTATTCATGAATTATCTGTTTTTCCAATCTGGCACATGGGAAGAGGCACTATCTCTGGCTCTGTGTGACTTTGGGCATTGTTCTCTAGTCTTTTCATATTGTGAAATATGCATGCATACATGCACTGATCAGGACTTTCTGAATATGTAAGGGGCCCCCTCTGTGGATCTCCAGGGTTCTCTCTCTGTACAACATTTTTCTCTTTGCTGTTCTGACTTGAGAATCCTAGCTGCCTTCATCTCACTGATTGCTTGGCTTTGTCTCCTCCATTCAAGGAATCCACTAGGCTCTACCTGGACTTCCCCCTTCCTGGGCCATGGCCTGAGAACTCTTGCAAGGCAATAAGCCACAGCAATTGCAGGGCTGGCTTGGTTCATTTCATTTCTCAGAGATTATTCTCCTTTATTGCTTGATGTCTAGTGTCTCTGAAAGTGCTTCTTCTTCATCACAAAGACCATAAATGCCCACACATTTAAATGATCACAGCCCCCTCCCCTCATCCCCTGGTAACTAATATGCTTTCTGTCTCTGTGGATTTGCCAATTCTGGATATAGCATATAAAGGAATCATTCAATTATATGACCTTTAGCGTCTGGCTTCTTTCTTAGCATAATTAATTTTTTTTTTTAATTTTTACTTTTTTAATTCCAATATAATTAACATACAGTGTTATATTAGTTTCAGGTGCTTACGATAAAGTATGGAAACTAGAAACTAGAGAGAAGTGGTAGTTACACAACATTGTGCACACACTAAATGCCACTGAATTGTACATTTTATGATGGCTAATTCTGTGATATGTGAATTTTACCTCAATAAAAGATAAATACATACACTAATGCTAATAAATAAATAAGTAAAATATTGCTTCTTATACTGGGTCTGTTTTTTAAAAAAAATTATTGTGTTGAGGGGGAGGGTAAACCTGGTCCCTGTTACTCTTTCTGTGGGCCTATAATTGACTATTCCAAGATAAAATAATAATAATGTATTCAAGGTTCAAAACATATGTAGAAATGGGATGTCTAGCTGGCTCAGTTTGTTACCCATCTGGCTCTTGATTTCATCTCAGATCATGATCTCAGGATAGTGAGATCAAGCCTCGCATGGGGCTCCATGCTGGGCACGGAGCCTGCTTAAGATTCTTTCTCTCCCTCTCTCTCTGCCCGTCTCCCCCGCCCTCTCTAAAACAATAATAAATAAAAATAAAACATATGTAGAAGTAACATGTATGGTGACAATCTACAAAGGATGGGGGAAGAGAAATGGAAGTAGATATTGTAAGGTTTTTACAGTATATATGAAGTGGTATAATATTGCTTGAAGGTAGACTGTAATAAATTAAACATGTATAATGCAGACTCTAGAGCAACAAAGAAAAAATAAAGCAAAAACCCCCCAAATCTAATAAAAGGGAATGAAAACAACAAAGAACCATAAGACAAATGAGAAACAAATAGCAGGATGGTGAGTATAAACCAGTAATATATATAATTACATTGAATATAAAATGATCTAAACATTCCAGTTAAAAGGCAGAACTTTTAAGATAGGGTAAAAAGACAAAAGACAACTATACATCACCTATAAAAAGCCTATTTTATATATGAAGACACAGGTTAAAACTAAAAAGATGAACAAATATATACAATTCAAACCTTAATCCAAAGAAATCTAGAGTGATTAAATCATACAAAATAAACTTCAGAACAAAGAATATTACCAAAGATAAAGAGAGACATTTCATCATGATAAATAGGTCAATTAATCAAAAAGTCATTATAATCCTAAATATGTATGCACTGAGCATAGAGGTTCAAAATGTATGAAACAAAAACTTATAGAACTAAAAAAAGAAATAGACAAATCGGCATAGTTGGAAATTTCAACATTCCTCTCTCAGTAATTGACAGAACAAGTACACACACAAAAAATCAGTAAGAACAGAAAAGAAGTTAACAACACTATCAATCAAGTTGACCTAATTGACATATATGGAACACTCCACTCAACAACAGCAGGATGTACATTCTTCTCGGGTGCTTGTGGAACACTTACTAAGAAGCAGCATATTCTGGATCATAAAACAGAATCAAGAAGATTGGACTCAAGCAGAGCATGTTCTCTGAACACAACAGAAATAAATTTGAAACCAACAACAGAAGGGTATCTGGAAAAGTCCCCAATATTTGGTAATTGTAAATAACATATCCTTAAATAAGCAATGGACCATATAAGAAATCACAAGGGAAATCAGAAGATATTTTGTATTGGTTGAAAATGAAAACAAAACATTTTAAGATGCATGGGGCGCATCTCAAGCAGTGCTTAGAGGGAAATTTGTAGCATTAAATGATTGTACTGGAAAAAGAAGAAAGGTCTTAAGTCAATATATTAAGTTTTACTTCAAGAAGATAGAAAAAGAAGAGAAAATTAAAAGTAACAAAGAGAAAAATAACAAGAATGGGAGAAATTTTTAAAAGTAGAAAGAGGCTCCTGGGCGACTCAGTTGGTTAAACATCTGCCCTTGGCTCAGGTCATGATCTCAAAGTCCTGGGATCGAGCCCCACATTGGGCTCCCTGCTCAGCTGGGAGTCTGCTTCTCCCTCTGCTTCTCCCTCTGACCCTCTGTCACTCCCCTTGCTTGTGCTCTCTCACTCTGCTCTCTCTCTCTCTAATAAATAAATAAAATCTTAAAAAAAAGTAGAGGGTGATGTGGGAGGGAAAGAGAGTTCAAAAGCTGATTCTTTAAAAATACCAATAAAATTGACAAATACGAATATTATAAACAAACTTTGGCCAATGAATTTGACTACTTCGATGAAACAGAGAAAATGCTTGAATGCACAAACCACCAAAGCTCACTCCAGAAGAAATAAGAATTCTGGATTGCCTTTTACCTATTTTTTATTTTATTATTTTTTTTAAGACTTTTTATTTTTATTTATTTGACAGAGCGAGAGATAGCGAGAGCAGGAACACAAGCAGGGGGAGTGGGAGAGGGAGAAGCAGGCCTGCCTGTTACCTATTTTTTAAATGGAGCTATAATTCATAGAACATAAAATTTCATGTAACACAAAATTCACTATCTTAAAGTGTATGATTCAGTGGTTATTAGCATATTCACAAGGTTGTGCCATCATCACCTCTAATGCCAGAACATTTCATCACCCTAAAAAGAAACTCTGTGCCCACAAATAATCACTCCCCATTTCCTCCTTCCCCCAACCCCTGACACTACTAGTCAACTTTTCATCTCTATGGAGTTGCCTATACTGAACACTCCATATAAATGGAACTGTACAATGTATAACCTTTTGTGTCTGGTTTCTCTCACTTAGCATAAGTTTTCAAGATTCATCCAAGTTTTACCATGTATCAGTACTTCATTCTTTTTTATGGTTAAAAAATATTCCCTTGTATAGACATAACACATTTCGTTAATGGACATTTAGGTTGTTTCTACTTTTTGACCATTGTGAATTATGTTTCTGTGAAAATTCCTTTATAAGTTTTTGTGTGAATGTGTGTTTTCATGTCTCTTGGTTATACACCTAAAAGTGGAATTCATATGGCAACCCATTTTTAGCTTTTTGAGGAACTGCCAAACTATTTCCACAGTGGCTGTACCATTTTACATTCCCACCAGCAATGTATGAGGGTTCCAATTTATCTACATCTTTACCAAGACTTGTTTTTCTTTTTCTTTTTTCTTTTTTAAATAGCCATCCTAGTGGGTGTAATGTGGTATCTCGTGGTGGTTTAGATTTGCATTTCTCTAATGACTAATGATGTTAAAGATCTTTTCACATGCTTATTGACCATTTGAATATCTTTGGAGTTATGTCTATTCAAATCCTTTGCCTATTTTAAAAAATTGGATTGTCTTTTTATCATTGAGTTGTAATAGTTCTTTATATATTCTGAATTGTAGGCCCCTTTCAGATATATAATTACAAATACTTTCTCTTATTCCATGGATTATTTTTTCACTTTCTTGATAGTGTCTTTTGATGCACAAAAGTTTCTCATTCTGATGAAGTCCAATTTATTTTTTCCTTTGGTTGTTTATGCTTTTGGTGTCATAGTTAAGAAACTATTGCCTAATCTAAGGGCAAGAAAACTCACATCTGTTTCCTTCAAAAAGTCTTACACTTTTAGCTCTCACATTTAGGTTTTTGATGCATTTTGGATTAATTTTTGTGTATGGAACAAGGATCCATTCATTATTTTGCATGTGGATATCCAGGTGTCCCAGCACCATTTTAAAAAGCTGTTCTTGGCAACTGACAGAATGGGAGAAGATATTTGCAAACGACATATCAGATAAAGGGCTAGTATCCAAAATCTATAAAGAACTCATCAAACTCAACACCAAAAGAACAAAGAATCCAATCAAGAAATGGGCAGAAGACATGAACAGACATTTTTCCAAAGAAGACATCCAAATGGCCAACAGACACATGAAAAAGTGTTCAATATCGCTCAGCATCAGGGAAATCCAAATCAAAACCTCAATGAGATACCACCTCACACCAGTCAGAATGGCTAAAATTAACAAGTCAGGAAATGACAGATGTTGGCGGGGATGCGGAGAAAGGGGAACCCTCCTACACTGTTGGTGGGAATGCAAGCTGGTGCAGCCACTCTGGAAAACAGTATGGAGGTTCCTCAAAAAGTTGAAAATAGAGCTACCATATGATCCAGCAATTGCACTACTGGGTATTTACCCCAAAGATACAAAAGTAGGGACCTGAAAGGCTACGTGCACCCCGATGTTTATAGCAGCAATGTCCACAATAGCCAAACTGTGGAAAGAGCCAAGATGTCCATCAACAGATGAATGGATAAAGAAGATGTGGTATATATATACAATGGAATATTATGCAGCCATCAAAAGGAATGAGATCTTGCCATTTGCAACGACGTGGATGGAACTGGAGGGTATTATGCTGAGCGAAATAAGTCAAACAGAGAAAGACATGTATCATATGACCTCACTGATATGAGGAATTCTTAATCTCAGGAAACAAACTGAGGGTTGCTGGAGTGGGGGGTGGGGTGGGAGGGATGGGGTGACTGGGTGATGGACACTGGGGAGGGAATTGTGCAAGACTGTTGAATCTCAGATCTGTACCTCTGAAACAAATAATGCAATATATGTTAAGAAAGAAAAAAAGAAGAAGAAGAATGTAGCAGGAGGGGAAGAATGAAGGGGGGGAAATCGGAGGGGGAGAAGAACCATGAGAGACGATGGACTCTGAAAAACAAACTGAGGGTTCTAGAGGGGAGGGGGGTGGGAGGATGGGTTAGCCTGGTGATGGGTATTGAGGAGGGCACGTTCTGCATGGAGCACTGGGTGTTATGCACAAACAATGAATCATGGAACACTATATCTAAAACTAATGATGTAATGTATGGGGATTAACATAACAATAAAAAAATTAAAAAAAAAAAATAAAAAGCTGTTCTTGGGTTGCTGGGAAGATGGAGGAGTAGGAGGACCCTGGGCTCACTTCTTGCCATGTGGCCACCTAGAGAATACCCACATCGGCATAAATAACCCAGAAAGCAACCCCAAACCTGGCAGAACAGACTCCGCAGCCAGAGGTAGACAAGAGGCCACAGCGAAGCAGATCCGCCCCCTCTGATCGCTCTTGGCAAGATCCCATCAAACAGTGCCACAAGCCTGGCAGTGTGAGCGCAGCCCAGACAAGGGTCAGCATCACTCCAAAGTGAGTCCTGCTCTAGGGAGAGGGGAAAATAACCACACACCAGTCTGACTGTGACCCCAGCAGTGGGCTGGGGGCAGGCAGCTGGTCTGACTGCAGGCCCTGCCCACCAACAAAAGCTTCTCAGGGGACAACACAGGGAAAGTGCCTGACATTTGGTGCTACTTCATCTCTGGCAAACACCTGCTCTGACTCAACTCAAGCCCGAGGCAGTCCTGGACAAGCCCACTAACACCACAGGTACCAGACTCTGCCCAAAACAGGCAGAGAGCCATCACAGGCTGGATTGAAGACAAACACAGCTCCACCACAATGGTAGGACACCCCTGTACTAACACACATAGGATACACCCCCTGAAGCACCATTTTCTGGTGAAAAGGAGACACTGCACTGCAGGACCTCTTCTTCATAAAGCCACTACTTTCAAGTGTGGGAGACGTAGCTGATTTTCCTAACACATAGAAACAGACACAGCAATTGACAAAATGAGGAGACAGAGGAATCTGTCCCAGATGAAAGAGTGGAACAAAATCAGAGCAAGACACCTAAAGAAAATGGAGATAAGTAATATATCTGATAGTGAATTTAAAATAATGCTCATAAAGATACTCACTAGAATTGAGAAAGGAGTACAGAACCTCCATGAGACCCTCCACCAAGAGATAGTAGATGTAAAAAAGAACCAGTTAGAGCTATTGGACTCACTAAATGGAAATAAAAATAGACCACCTGGAATACATAGCAAACATGAGGAAGTAGAAGAATGGATCAGCCACCTGGAGGACAGAGTAATGGAAAGTAATCAAGCTGAGGAGATGAGAGGGGAAAAAATATGCAAAATGAGAAGAGACCCAGGAAACTCAGTGACACTGTCAAGCATAACAGTCACATGACAGGGATCCCAGAAGGAAAAGAGTGAGAAAAGGTGGCAGAAGATTTGTCTGAAGAAATAATAGCTAAAAACTTCCTGAATCTGGGGAAGGAAAGAGAAATCCAGATCCAGGAGGCACAGAGAGCCCCCAACACAACCAACCCTAAGAGGTCTGCATCAAGACACAAAGTAAACAAGATGGCCAAAAGTAGTGAGAAAGAGAGAATTTTAAAAGCAGCGAGAGAAAGGAAAGCAGTGACATACACGGGAAACCCCATACGGCTATCAGTGGGTTTTTCAGCAGAAACTCTGCAGGCCAGAAGAGAGTAGCATGATAAATTCCAAATGCTAAAAGGAAAAAATCTACAGCCAAGAATACTTTATCCAGCAAGGCTTTCATTTAGAATAGAAAGAGAGATAGAGTTTCTCAGAAAAACAAAAGTTAAAAGCAATACCAGCCATGTCCCCATCACACATGATGCCATCAGCCTGTGGGTCCCAAATTCACAGTCCAGCCACCTTCCTGCCTGAGTCAGCATGCACAGCCTGCCACCTACTCAACGCCGAGTCAACATGCCTTCACCTCAGATTGACAAGGGCTCAAACTGGCACTCCTCCACTCAAATTCCAGCCCCTGTGCTCAAGTTTGTGCACAAAAGTGGGCATAATCAGAACAGCAGAATGAAGTAACCCAAACAGTAACACTATTTATGTGGAATATATAATGGGTAAAAGGAGTGTGCTAGGCTGAGAACATCTCCAATAAGCACATCAAAGAACAATATATAGAGCATGATTCTGGTTAGTAAAAGAAACAAAACTGGGAAAAATAAAACAAGATGAAATTAGAGAGGGAGACAAACCATAAGAAACTCTTAAGCATAGGAAACAAACTGAGGGTTGCTGGAGGGTAGGGGGTGGGGTGATTGGGCAACTGGGTGATGGACATTAAGGAGGGCACTTGATGGAATGAGCACTGGGTGTTATACGCAACTGATGAATCACTAAACTCTACCTCTGAAATTACTAATACACTATTTGTTAATTAACTGACTTTAAATTAAAAAGGAACCCCCCCAAAAAGCTATTCGTGGGGCACCTGGGTGGCTCAGTTGGTTGGGTATCTGCCTTCTGCTCAGGTCGTGATCTCAGGGTCCTGGGATCGAGCCCTGCATCAGGCTCTCTGCTCAGTGGGGAGTCTGCTTCTCCCTGTCACTTTCCCTCTGTGCGCACGCTCTCTCTCAAATAAATACATAAAATCCTTTAAAAAAATAAAATAAAAATAAAAAGACTATTCTTTTCCCACTGACTGACATTCATACCCTTGCTGGAAATCAATTGACCATAGATGTACAGGTTTATTCCTAAACTCTCCCTTATATTCCACTAATCTTTATGTCTAGCCTTATGCCAGTACTACACTGTCTTGATTACTGTAGCTTCACAGTTAAGTTTTGAAATCAGGAAGTGTGAGTCCTCCAATTTTGTTCCTTTTTATCAACTTTGTCTTGGTTATTCTGAGTCCCTTACATTTCCATATGAATTTTCTGCAAAAAAAACACAGTTTGAATTTTGATAGAAATTGCATTGAATCTGTAGATCAATTTGGGAAGTATTGCCATCCTAATAACACCAGGTCCTCTGGTTCATGAACATGGGATGTCTTTCCATTAATTAGGTCTTCTTTAATTTCTCTCAATAATGTTTTGTCATTTCTGGTGTGCAATTGCATTTCTTTGGCTAAATTTAGTCCTAAGTATTCTTTCTGTTACTACATGGAATTGTTTTCCTAATTTCATTTTCTGATTATTCTTTGCTGGTAAACACAAATACAGCTGATTTGTGTATATGAGTCTTGTGTCCTTCATCTTTGCTAAAGTCATTCATTAATCTCAATTGTGTGTGTATATGTGTGTGTGTGTGTGTGTAGATTCTTTAGTGTTTTATATACATGAGATCATGTCATCTATAAGTAGAGATAGCTTTACATCTTTCTTTCCAATCTGGATGCTTTTGATTTCTTTATATGACCTAATTCCTCTGGCTAGACCCTCCAGTACAATGTTGGAAAAGAAGTGGAAAAAGTGGACATCCTTGTCTTGTTCCTGATTTTAGAGCCCACATCTATTTTTTTAAACTGGTTCTTTAGTTAAAAACATTCCCTTGAAGAAAATTCCTGGACTCTGATGACTTAATTGATTAGTTATATCAAGCATTTAAGGACAAAATAATACCAGTTCTACAGAAAATCTTCCAGAAAATAGAAGAGGAGGGAATACTTCCCAATTCCTTTTATGAGGCAAGCATTACCCAAATACTAAAACCAAAGAGATTATAAGAAAGGAAAGCCACAGTCCAACACCCCATGTCAACAAAAAGCAAAGTACTTTAACAAAATATTAGTGAACTAAATCTACGATATCTGAGAAAGTTGATGCATCATGACTAAGTGTAGTTTATTTCAAGAATGCAAGGTTGTTTTAACATTCAAAAATCAATGTATTTCACCAACTTAATAGAGTAAAAAAACCCAAAAACACATGATCACCTTAATAGATATAGAAAAAACATTTGAGAAAATCGAATACTCATTCACGATTTAAAAACAAAACAAAACAAATTCAGCACACTAGGAGTAGAAGGGAACTTCCACACCTGAGAAAGGGCATCTATGAAAAATCAACAGTCAACATGACACTTGATGGCAAAAGACTGAATGTTTATCCCTAATATTGGAAACAAGGCAAGAATTTCTACTCTCATCATTTCTGTGGAACGATGTAATAGAGGTCCTAGCCAGTGCAAACAGACAAGAAAAAGAAATTAAAAGTCTTATATATTAGAAAGAAAAAAATTAACACTATCTTTTTTGCAGATAATATGACCATTTGCCTATGTAGAAGATCCTAAGGGTTCAATAAAAAAGCGTACTAGAATTGATTAGTGAGGTTAGCATGGTAACAAGATTCAAGGTTCATCCTTTAAAAGCCTGTATACTAAAAGTAAATAGATGAAAATTCAAATATTACAATATCATTTATAATAGCAAGAAAAATATGAAATACTTTGGAGCAAATTTAATAAAACATATGCTATTCCTGTATACTAAAACTATAAAATATTGCTCAGAGAAATTAAAAATGATCTAAACAAAAGGGAAAGACATACTGTGTTCATGAATCAGAAGACTCAATTGTGTTAAAAGATTCAGCATTTGCTATCAAAATCCCAGATAGATATTTGGAGAAATTGATAAGTCCATTCTAAAATTCATATGAAAATACAAAGGATCTGGAATAGCCAAAGCAATTTTGAAAAACAAAACAAATTCGGATATCTTACTGTACCAGATTACTTGGAATCTTGCTATACTAGATTTCAAGGCCTACTATTAGATTACAATAATCAAGACAGTCTTACATTGGCATAATTATGGGTATTTAGCTCAATGGAACAGAATAGAGTCCAGAAATAGACCCAAATATATATGGTCAATTGATTTTTGATGAATGTGCCAGGGTAATCCAATGGGGAGAGAATAATCTTCTCAACAAACGATACTGGAGAAATTGGATGTTCTTGGGCAAAAAATGAATCTCAATCTATATTATACACCACACAAAAGAATTCACTCAAGAGGGATCATAAACCTAAAGATGTGTGAGCTAAAGCTCTAAACTTTTATGACAAAACACAGGAGAAAATCACTATGACCTTGGGTTTATTAGAAATTTAAATCTCTTATTAAAAAACAGCACAAACCATAAAGTAAAAGTTGATAATGTGGACTTATTCCAAGTTTAAAAAAAAAAAAAACCGCTTTGTTCTTCAAGATTTAATGATAAAATAAAAAGTCATGCTATAGACTGGGAGAAAAATATAAAGGACTTGTATCCAGAACTTATAACAAACTCTTACAACTTCATAATAGGAAGGTAAATAATTCAATAAAACATGGATAAAGATTTGAATCAATTTTTCAGCAAAGATAAAAGAATGGAAAATAAACACATGAAAAGGTGCTGAGGGTCATTACTCATCAGGGAAATACAACTCAAACCATAACGAGATACTTCTACACACTTGCTAGAATGGCTAAATTCATACAGTCTGCTGGTATCCAATGTTGACAAGAACGTGGAACAAGTGGAACTCTCATTCGCTGCTGATGGGAATGTAAGATGGTACAGCTACTTTGGAGAAACAGGTTGACAGTTACTTGTAAGTTAAATGTACACCAAATCTAACCTAGCAATCCTATTCCAAGGTATTTACCAAAGGAAAACATGTTCATAAGAAGAATTTACTTGAATGTTCATAACAGTTTTGTTCATAATGGCCAAATGGAAACAACCTGGTATCCATCAACTGATAAATGGATAAACAAATTGTGGTATATCCATACAATGAAGTACTAGTCAGCAATACAAAGGACTTAACTATTCATTCACACAACAACATGGATAAATCTCAAATGCATTTTTCCTGGTTAAAGAAACCAGACAAAAAAGAGTACATTTTGTATGATTCCACTGATAGGAAATGTCAGAAAGCTGACCAGTAGTTATCAGAGACCACGGCTGGAGGTGGATGTTTGACTGTAAGAGATTATGAGGGAGTTTATTTGAGTGATGGAAATGTTATATGTTGATTATAGTGGTAGGTAGCTACATGACTGTATATATTTGCCAAGACCCATCAAATTATACACTTAAAATTGGTGAATTTTAGTATGTGTAAATCACAGTCATCTCTCCAGGTAATTCTGATACACAGCCAGGGTGGAGACCACTGACTCAAGCTCAAAACCTTCTATTTTATTGATGAGGAAACACCAACTCCTGGGAAGGGAAAGCATTTGAGAGACACCGAGTCAATGTGTATGCAGTAAGTGGGTGGGTGAGTGGGTGAATGAATTGATAATATGACTGAGTGAGGTTATTATAGATCAAACCTTAGAAATCATGTCGTCTTGCGCCCAGATCTTTCCCCCTGCATCAGGATTAAGGAAAATTTGAGAATTGGCTCTTAAAGGAGACAGAGAAAGTACAGGGGTCAGGGCAGCCTCAGAGACAACCGTGAGGCTTGTCCACAAGGTGGGTGGAGATCAGGAATGATGGGCTCGGGTATGGTGGGCTTGATTACCCCTGACCTTCCCTACCAAGCTTCAGGTCCCAAGACAGAATGCATTTGAGATGGGGTAGATGGATTAGGATTGGTATATTGGAATGGAGCCTGGCTATTCAGAACGGGGTCCAAGGATCAGCAGCATCGGCATCACTTGGGAACTTCTTAGAAATATGAATCTCAGGGCTCACCCTAGATCACTGAATTAGAGTCTAGAGTCTAGAGTCTTTAAAGTTTGAGTACTCCACTAGAGGACTTTGCAAAATTTTGGAGGCTGGGAGAGAGGACAGGGCCAGAGATCATGTCTTATTTTTCTCCAGAGGCAGCAAACTATAAAGAGAAGAATGCTGGGCCAGGGGGAGGGGCAGGTCACTTCCCTTTCCTGAGCTTTAGTATTCTCATCTATAGAATGAGCATATGGAGAATTCCTGCTCAGCATACCTGTCATATAGAGGAAAGGAAAAGGCAGGTGTGAAATCACCATGGAAGCTGTTGGCTGCTGACACACCTGCCACACCACGCTGTCCCCCTCTGTGTGTGCTGTGTGATATGCTGGTTTTCATTCCTGGCACACACTGACCTCCCCAGCTCCAAGCCCAGGCCCAGACCCACAGTTGGAACTCAGTAAATTCTCATGGCCTGATGGCAGTTTCATGGCCATCTGCTCCCCCTTTCACATTGCTCTCCTTACTGGTTCCTGGAGGTGGATAACAGCAAGCAAGAAGCCCCATCCCAAGTATGCTAAGTGGAGGGGAAGAATTACAAACAAGGATAGTTTGTAGGAGGCTGCTGAGGAGCGCATGTTCCTGGGGCCTTACACCTTCTGGTATCAGCAGCCCCTGAACCTCCTGAGACATCCAATAGTTGATTCTTGGGACAGCTGACCATTTTAACAGGAGCCTGTCCTACGTGTACATGGCGATGGTTCAAGAGACAGGAGGATCCTTTCAATTCCAGCTTCCTCTGAAGAGGAGGACTCAGGTGTAAGGCAGGATGGCAGCAGCCCTGGGGTCTTGGAGCCTGAGTGCTGGCAGGCCCCTACCTGGCGCTGGCAGTCGGATCTCATTCCTGCTGAAGAATGGCTAGTCCAACAGCATACGGCCCACAAGATGTTTAATCCTTGGCCCCTATGGTTCTGCCACATGCCATGTGATTCCCCTGGCACACACAGTCACTGCCTGCATTCATCTTCCTCCCTCAATATACCAGTGTTATCCCTTTGGAACATGTTGTTAATCCCTCCTGCCTATATTATCTCTCTTCTCCTGCATTCCTACTTCCACAGCATCAAGTTAACTTGCCTTGCTTTCATTGCGACCCCCTGGCACTAACTGCTATTTCTGGAATGCCTGGGGACACCACTGGCATGAGCTGGCACTCACTCTGGCACAGGGAAGAATTCTCTGGTCATGGGCATGCTCATCCTCTATGTACTGGATAAAGGCTAAGGCATCTTTTCTGGTTCTCATTCCATGTGTGAACTAGGAGGCATTGTCCACCTGCCTTTTTCAAGTTCCTGCAGGAGCAATTGGGATTGATTTCATCTAACTGTACTGTTCTCAGCAGCAGTAATGTCTATATTGCTCTCAAGCCTAGTATCATCAAAACAGAACTTTTGATCCTGCTTCCCATCTCAGTAAGTGGCACTGTTATCTACTCATTTACTTACTTAAGCCAAAAACTCAGGTACAAACCTCAATCCCTCCCTTTCCTTCATTCCCCACATCCAATCCTGCTGGTGCCCCGGTGACCTCCATGTTTCCAAATCCAGGGAGCACAAGTCTGTATCAGCTTCCTGTGGCTGCTGTAACAAATGACTACCAACTTGGTGATTTAAAACAATAGAAATTTATCCTCTCTCAGTTCCAGAGGCCAAAAGTCTGAAATCAATTTCACTGGGCCAAAATCAAGATGTCAGCAGGGCCATACTCCTCTGGAGGCTCTAGGGGAGAACTGCTTCCCTGTCTCTTCGAGCTTCTGGTGGCTGCTGGCATTCCCTGGCTTGTGGCCATAACACCCGAATCTCAGCCTCTCTGGCCGCATCACCTCCTCTTCTGTCTGTGTCAAATCTCCCTCTGCCTCCCTCTTATGAGGATATATGCATTTAGGGCCCACCTAAATAATCTAGGATAATCGCACCATCTCAAGATCCTTGATTCAATCACATCCGTAAAGTGCCCCCCCCCCCTTTTTTGCTGTATGAGGTAACATTCACAGGTTCCAGAGATTAGAGTGTGGATATATTTTGTTGGTAGTGGGGGTATAACTTAACATGCCACCTCACCTTACTCAGCAGTTAACCACTGTCTTTGAAACTCTTTCTTCTCTGGTCTTCCATGCCATTTCCTCTTTTGTTGGCCACTCCTTTTCATTTGCTTTTATAAGACTCTATTAGCAGGATTTCTATCATCCACTCATTTGTTCAGGATGAAAACCCATGAGTCATTTTTGCTTGCACTTTCCCCTCATGCCCTTCCTTAGCCAGCCCATCAGACAACCTCTAAACTGTAGCCCAGGTCTTCCATCCTCACTTCTCCCCAGCTCACTTCTATTTGCACGACTACTACCTTTGTGGTCCAAACCACTCTTCTCCCTCACCCAAGATAGACTCTGTGACCAAAAGAATGTATCAGAAGGTCCAGGTGCCTGTTGAATATCCTCTCAGCCTCTCTCTGATTCCATCCACGATTGCAGTGAACATTTCCAGGAAGGTTTCCACTGAGAGTGTCTTAGCTCAAGTACATGATGTGTGATTTCTTTGCTTACTATACTAGGGCTTCTCCGATGCCACAGTGTGGGACACCAGCAGAGATCTTCACAGCCCAGTGCATGTGCAGCCTGGAAGCATGGCAGGGGAGAGTCAACACTGCTGGGCCACTAGGGAGATGGGAGTTGAGGTAGAAATGCTTCTCTCTGTGGACCATCATGTGGAGAATTCTGAGAGGTATTCCATGTCCTTCTGAGAAAGTTTCAATGAGATTAGCTCTGGTTTTATATGATGGGAAACAATTCAGTAATGCATATTTGTATTGGCTTTTTCTGTTTTCCTCTTTACTCTCCCTGGTCCTTCATCCTTGATACCTGGGATCACTTTCCAGATACACTGCCTGCCCATGAGTCTTTACTTCAGGTCCTGCATTTGAGAGGAACCCAGGCTAAACCAGTGAACTTTCCAAAATGCAAATCTGAACATGATTCCAAGGCCCTCCCTCCCCCCTCAAAACCTTCCAAAAGCTCCTCATTGATCTTGTGCTAAAGGCAAAGCTCTTTCTGTGACTGACAAGGGTCTGAAAATTTGGTCCCTACCTGACTCTCCAGTACCATTTTCTCCACCCACTTTTCCACTTCCCACCCCAGCCTCACTGGGCCTCCTATAAGTGTCCTTTCCTCCCTGAAATTTCTCTCTCCTCAGGACCTTCAGGAGCTGGTCCTTCTTGGAGCTCTTTCTTCCATGCTCTTCTTCTAGATGATTCCAGTTTATTCCTCACCTCTCAACTCAAACATCATTTTCTCAGGGACCTCCCTTACTTATGGATCAGGTAACACTCCTCATTATGCATTCTTTTAGCATAACTTTGGATAACTTTCCTTCTCAGAAATGTTTATTTTGCTTGAAGTTTTCCTTTTATTTGTGTTATTATATGCCTAATGTCTGTCTCCCTCATTAGATGATAAGCCTCAGGAGGATAGAGACTGTTAATTTTTGCTCTTTAGTTATCCTTAAGGCCACACCTAGTGCAAGGCACACATCATAGGCATTCAATATTTGTTGAGGAAATGAATGAATGAATAAATTAAAGCATAATTATTCCACAATGTTCACGGTATATATAACACCACATTTCTATATTCTTTTCGAACAAATTAAACCTGGCTTCAGCACTCACCAACCAATATCAGTAACTTTCAAGACTCCTCCCAAGCTTCAGTCTGAACAAATGCCTCGGGCTTACAGAGTCCTGGAACGCAGAGCGGGCTCTATTGTTTACTAGGTGCAGGAAGTCACCCCTCCCCATTCCTTCTTGCTCAGCCTTGATTGAGTGTACAGTCCATTCCAAGGTTCATGGCTCTAACAGATACTCTACTTCTCCCTGCCAGCTGGCCCCACAGGGACCTTCACCTTGATCTTCAGTGACTAGTCCTCACAGCCCCCACATAGCCAGGCCATTGGGAGTCCTGCTTCCTGGGAATGGGCTCAGGTCCATACACCTGTCCTTCCCAAGAAGCCTGAAATGCTGTTCTCTTCAAAACCTGCAGAGGCTCAAAAACACTCAGGTGCCAGCTTGTTTTGCACTTCTCAATTCCAGCACACTCTGCTTTCCTTCTCAAAGGGTCTTGTGATCCCAGGTGTCATACTCAAAACCTAGAACCTCAAAGGAGTTTGCTTTCCTTTACTGGGGGCAGGGGGGGTTGGTGATACAGCAACGCATCGGTTAGTTTTTCCCCTCCTGTGTGGTGGCAGGGTAAGCTTCCGGCCTTCAAAGTTATGTTTTCCTAAGGATGGACAGAATAATATTAAAGCACCTACAATATTGAATTCCTAATGACTCAATGTGTTACATTTGCATACAATTGTAGGTGGTTCACCGATATCCTCAAGCCCCACTGTGCCTCATGACTACATTACTTGGCGCCTTCCTTGATGTTTGCTGTCCGTGGTGCTGAAGCATCATCGAGCTCAAAGGTGAGATGGTTTCTCCTATTGGTTCACTTCTATGCAACCTTCCCCAGGACTCACACCTTTTATTATTTACTTTTTTAAGTGAAAGATTTTTAAAAACCTGTTGCAGCAGAAATAGAATCAGGCCTCTCACTTCCCAATGTATGTAGCTGATTCTTGTACTTTGGGCAATTCCATCTAAAATTTTCCTTCTGGGAAGTTAGGGGAGGGTTGAGGCCCCTACCCCATGTGCACCCTGTTTACGAGTGTCACTGTGTTTGAGAGAGATGCTGAGATTTGGGTGGGGGAGGGAGTGTGTGCTTAGTCAATATGAAGCCTGGCTGATCTCATACATTTTCTTTAGCTAGATGCTGAGTGTAACCTGTCCACTTTGTTGTCTGTGCTAGAGGCCTCTGAGTCATCACCTCCTCCATCTGTCCCACCCCCACAGCCTGCAAGTCACCAAGGCTAGTTCAGAAGTGTGTTCATTCACTCTCCCCCCATCCTACCACTGTGGCTTTGAGCAGATCCTCAGCTCTAAATCACAGCCACAGCTTCTCCTGCATCTCCTGCCTCCACATTACACCTGTTAATCAAGCCTCCACATAAGTCAGGAGGCTCCCCACTTTGACTCTTACTTAAGTGTCAAGCCCAACCCCTTGCCATGGCCTCTTGCTAACCACCATGCTTGGTCCTTCCTCTATGCATTTGTATACGCTGTACCTCCTGCCTTCACTACCTTCACTCCTTTGTTTAGCAAACTCCTCATTCTACACCCAGTTCAAAGGGCCCTCTTCCCTGGAGCCTTTACTGACCTGTGCATCCCTGGGCCCCACACAGGTCCACACCCCCACCACCCGCAACCACGCCCCCCCACAGCCCTCTCTCAGTTCTGGGGCAGGATTATGATAGTCTCATCATTCTACCCTCTTCATACTAGGTCTAACAAATGATGGGTGCTCAATAAAAATTTGCTGGAAGCATAGTTGGCTAGTAGATTTTGTCTGTCTTTTATCAATTGAACCTCCCTCAGAGATCAACTTCTCCCATCTCTATCTAGCAACCATGTTGGAAACTCCTCCTAGCCTCACTCCCTCTCACATTAATTTATTTAACTCATTTCTTCAAGAGCACATTGCAGCTGGCAACTCACCTCTCATCCCCTGGCTTTCAGAAGCCTGAAGCTTGTGTCTATATCACCTCCCAACTCACTTTGGTTTCTCTCTCTAAGAGCATTCCAGTCCCTTTTGCTTTCTCATAGATTACTGTATTTAAGAATGCTGCTTTGTTTTAATATTGGAGTCTGTGGCCAGAGAGGGTGAGAGACCCGTTCAGTTCATAAGGCCAGGAAGCTGAAAATAGTCTTCCCCTGGCCTGTACTCTGCTCCCCCCGCCCTTCTCTCCCTCTCCTGGCAACCAGGAGCTAAGATCTCCCCAGCATGTGCCCAACCCTCAGCCTGCCTAAAATGCTCCATGAACCAAGCTCAGAATGAGAAAATCAAGCAAATATTTACCTAATGCATAGAGGAGAAGGAATTCTCCCCCAGTTGGAAATGAGTCTTGATATATTCCTGCAGCTATATCTCATTCACTCGGGCCATAAAACTCTGAGCCTGAAAGCCCTTTTGCCCCAGGGCCTGGGAGGGATGAGGATCTACAGGAGCCACTGCCAAGGGTGGAGGCAGGCAGATAGTAGGGGCTCAGAATTCTTGAGCCTCCTGTTGCATGGGATGGAAGTATTCCAAGTGTTATGAATTTGGGGTTTGAGATGGGAACTCTGGGTGGGTGTAGGGGCCAGTTGTGGATATAATGGTGATAGAAGAAAATGATACAGGAGTGGGGTGCATAATTCCACATGTGAGAAAAGAGAAGGTGTTCCAAAGCAATGGAAAGATAGTGAGATGGGTCAAAGAGTCCAGGGTGCATATAGGAGAACAGAAGGTCCTAGATATGGGGTAAGAATTTTAGGTGTGGATGAAGGGGAGCATTCTAGATTTATGTATCAGGAATACAGTTCTAGATGTGGGATAGCTTTGGAGAGGGCAGAATTCTAGGTGTGACAGATGGGAGTACAAGGGTATTATGCCTGTGTTTGTGTGTGTGTGTGTGTGTATGTGTGTGGGGGGGTATATGTGTGTGTGTGGCTTGAGGCTCACAGACCAGGAAGCAGGCTGGTCAGCACGTGAAATGCTGAAGCAGGTGAAAGCTAACATGGGAAGGATTTAAGACAGGGCAGAGTGTAGAGCTCATGGCAGAAGTCTGCTGCCCTGAGAGCTTGAGATCATCTGGGGCAGCTCCTTGCCCACATTGCTCTCAGAGCCCTGTCCATGGCTCTGTATACAGAGGGCCCCTTCAAGCTCTAGCAGCTGGGCACCAAGCAGTCTCTCTACTCATACTATGCGTCCCCACTCTTGCTACTTGCTGTGTTGGGATACAGAGTAAAACCTTTCCAGAATGTGTTCCAGAAACCCAAGTAAATGAGATGACCCCAGGAAGGGGACCCAAGGGGAGCCTGGGAGGAGCAGCAAGTGCCCCAGGAACATTGCTGATGGGGCTGGAGAAGATAGGGACCTTGGGGCCTGGGGGTCAAAGATGGCCCCCCTGAAATGGGCTTTAAAGGACAAGAAGATTTGGGTTTGGGGGAGATGTACTATAGCAAAGCAGTGAGAATGAGGAGGTTGAGATGGGGCCTGGGGCAGGGGGGGGGGCAGTGGAGAGGTCAAATCAACCACAGCAGATGGTTTGGATGATCCTGAGGGGATTGCAAGCTCACATGTCTGAAGGAGCTAGGCAGGTGATGTGAAGCAAGCCAGGTACAAGATGAAATTAAGAAACGTGGGGATGGACAAATGGGAGAGTGCCCCAAATAGCTGAGGACCTTCAAGATAAAAAGTAAAATGAAACACTGGGCAGGTCAAATGAAATCTGGCCCATGGACCACCAGTTTGAGACCCCAAGAGAGTAGCAAGTGCTTTGGCTGATGAGGGGTGTATGGCAAAGGCCTTGGATGCCCAACCCAGCTGTAGAAGAACATTCTGCAATAAGGCCTAACTGCCAAGGACCACAGGGCAACAGTGCTTTCTAGACGGTGCCTTCCCCTTTCCTCACAAGGAGCTAACATTTTATTGTAGACTCAGCACAGTTGGCCTTGGACCCATATTTTGCTTGCTAGATGACTTCTTTCCCTCTCCATCAAGGCCTTCCAACCTGAGGACCCCTCAGCCAAGCCCCCTTCCCCAAATGCCTCCCAGGCTGGTCTTGCTTTATGTATACAGCATCATCTCTTAGCCCATTACAACACTCCAGAGCACATTTCAGAGCTGACTCAGGCCTGCCTGCTTCCTTCAGGCTTGGTCCTTTGGGGTGTGACATTCCCCCCCTTCTCCCACCTCCCAGAATCACCTAATCCCTTTTCATCCCCCTCTGGCGAAGGCAGAGGAGGGCTCCAGGCACCCTAGCTCCCATTGTCTGTGCTCCTTGAAACGTTTAAAGGGATTAGGGGCTGGGGGCTGGGCCTGGTTGCCTTCAGGGATGTGTGTTCAGTGGGGGAGAAGATGAGATTCCCCTTCCTTCCATCCCACCCGTCCAGAATGGCTGGTGAGTGCAAGATAGATGGCGTGGATAAGGGGGCATCCAATTAATTCCAATTTAAACCCAATTTGGTCACCTTTATAATTAGAACAGCAGGCATGTTTTAATAGTGGATTATCTCTCCCAGGCAGTCGTTTGTCATTGCTCTTTCTCTGCACTGGGTCTTCTGGACCACCCCACCCGGGCAGAGGAGATAGAGCTGGGGGAACAGGGTGGGGCATAGATGGGGAGATCGCTGGGCATGGGTGCACAGAGGAGAGGTGACCACAGAGGCTCACGCCCCATCTTAGCCCACGTCTTGCCTAAGAAAGTCCTGCTCTGTGCCTCAGTTTCTCTGGCCATAAAATGAGGAAGGGTCATGTCAGTGAAGATTCTTTACTCTGACATCCATAGAATAGGAGAGAGGAGAAATTGATGGTAGATCTAAAAGGTGTGGTGATAGGGCTCAAAAGGGGAGTCAGAGATATGGGTGCTGCTGTGTGACCTTGGGTGAGCCATTGACCTTTCTGTGCTTCAGTTTTCTCACCTGGCAAATGGGGACAGTAATGATGATAATTATGACAGAATATATCATTTACAATAATGTCTTAAAATGGCCCCATAGCACATGTTTTCAAGTGAGCTCTCACAGAAAAGGCCTCCACCCTCCCTCCACTCCACCAGAGGAGTGTCCCTCTCCACCCCATTCCCTGCAGAGACCCTTTGGGGACATACTAGGAAAAAACCACAATCAGACATGGGCAGCCACAGGACACCGGCAGCCCTAGCTTGGCTCTGCAGGGGCTCAGGACGTTCAGAGGGGACTTCAGATATGATATGATCCTGAAGATTCCAAAGCACTCACCCCCAGGCAAAACAAAGCCCCCCACCCCCCACCCCCAACTGCAGAATAGATGCTTGAGTTGAGTCACTCATGAGGGCTGTCAGGGGCAACTGCCTCTCTCCTGGCTCAACCTTGTGAGTCCTTTGCTGTTTGGCAAGTACATTTCCAGTCTACGTCTCTTTGGGCCCTGCCCACCCTTCGAGTTGATAAGGTGGTTGTCATCATTATGCCTGCCGGCAGGTAGGCAAACTGAGGCTCAGAGAGGAAAAGGTGATGCTTGGGGGTCAGTTGTTCTATGAGGCAGAGAAAGTTTGTCAGCCCCCCGTCCTGAGTCCAGCCTTGCCTGGAGCCCAATCCCCACTTTGCAGACGAGGTACCCCAGGTACCCAGCTCCAGCCCTGGACCAATGGCTTCTGGCTTTTTCCCTGGGGCAGGGGCTCTGTCCGCCTGGGTCAGAGCCTACTCCATGCGACACAGAGCCCCTGGCCCGCAGATCTAGCCTGCCACCCTCTCCCTCCCTGCCCCTCAGCCCCAGGACCTCAGCCACGGCCTGTGGCCTCACAAATCCTCCCAGGGACGTCTGGGTAATTATGAAATTCTTCATTTACTGATGACACTTTCCATTACCCAGAATGAACGCAGCCTTGTTCCCTCCCCACTGCCCAGGCAGGGCTGTTCCTCATGTCGGTGGGATTGATGGGCCAGGTTGGGATTGGTAGGTCCCTCCTCTGGGCCTCAAGACAGCTGCCCCTGCCACCAGATGCTTCATCCTGTGGTACTGGCTCTCCCTCCGCCGAGGGCAGGGCTCTGTGCTTGGCACCCCCACATTGAACCCACACAGCCATCCTCCGGCCCACCATTATTCCCCTCTCTTGGCCATAAGGAAATGAAGGCTCAAAGAAGGTAAACCACTTTCCTGAGTTCACAAAGCAGATGAGTGAAAAAAATCTCAGCTCCTCACCACCGACTCTTTTCCCCCACAAAAGCCCCATTCTTGAATCAAAACATTTGAGAACCCCTGGTTTTATAACCAAATGCAAAAGGAAAGCCAAAATACCTGATTCTTGCTCTCTGAATCTGTCATGGGGTCATTCATGAGAGGCCAAGTCACGCCAGCCCAGGATTGAGACGGGGGGGGGGGGGGCGGGGGGAGGTTAGTCAGGGCTCCTAAGCTACAGCGCTCTGCAGGACAGTCCAGGAGGCCTGGCTCAGACAGGCCTTGGTTTCTGTTTCTAGCCCATCAGCTACATTTTGGTGCCTGGAAATATTGGGAGTAGCTGGAAAACAGGCAGGATTAGATGGCCCACAAGCTCTTCCTCCCCTGCTCAGGCTCTCTGTCGCTGTAAGGCACTGTAACCCGCGTGGGGAAGTTCCTCCTTAGAGCTCATGTGTCTCTGACTGCAATGGGCAGGGCTCCTGGACTAAACCGTGGGAAGTCCTAAATTTGGGGGGGGAGGGATGCTGGAGAGGGAGGCATGGGTTTACCTGCCACAGCCTCTATAAGGCTGGAAAAATGAGGCTCTTGCCAGAAAAGGTTTTTCTGTCCTGAAGGAATTGCAAAACAGCAAGGTAGCTTATTTATATATACGAATATATGCATGAATATACATGTGTGTATGTGTGCGCATGCGCGCGCATGTGTATATGCTTTGTGATATTTGTGCAAACTTAACACACAGCATGGAAGCTTAAAGTTGACAAGTGAAACGTAGTTAGCAGGGTGTCCCTTATTCCCGATTTATGACTTCACCAGGGACTCATGCAGGCTGCAGGGCTGGGGAGCTGGTGGCGGGGAGAGAACTGGTGACCCAGGCACCAGTTGAATTATGAGTCACAATCTATAAACCATCACGTGCTGTGGATTGCAATGATATTTATTACAATCTGACCACTCGTGTTTCAAAACTTGGTTTCGCACATGGGGAGGAGAAAGGGACCTAAAAAATCTGTTTTAGAGCCAGCTGCCCTCGGCTGCGGGGGGTCAGCCTGTGGCCTGCAGACCTGGGGATCGATTGACATCCCCAGCTCCCCCCTTCACATACCCTTGTGCCCCCAACAGCGGGACCCGAAGAAGCTCAGTCCATTTTGTTGGGTAAAAACTTCATTTATTTTTAAGGGTAGGATGCAAAAGAAGGATGAAAGGAATCTACCATTTACTGGCCTCCTCCTATGTACCAGGCACCATGTGAACGTACGTTCTTCATAACAAGCCTGAGAATGAAACCCTCTCACTCCCCCATTGACAGCTGGGGAAGGCGAGGCCCAGAGAGACGTACTGGTTTATTCCTAGAGACAGCACAGAGGAATTGTTAGCTGTGTGCACTTCGGAGCAGTGACATGTGTGACACTGGACAAGGGACTAAATCTTGCTGACTCAGTTTCCTCAACTGAAAAATAATAGAAATTATGTGAGACAATGTGTGAGATGAGCATTTAGGAAGATCCAATACACAGTAACTAGTTATTGGGATTATTATGGTTGATAAAGCTAATGGTAGATTTGTAACCAGGTGTGTAGGGCCTCAAAACCCCAGAACTTTCCACGCCATCACCCTGTTGAGATGAGTGGTTCACTCAAGCCCCAGAGCCAGGGAGAGCATCACCAGGGAGCCCAGTCTTGTGCTTTCAGCTCCTCTCCCCTTGGGGTCATTACCCAGGCATCTCCTTTACCTGCCTGCTTGCTGGCTTCACTTGTATGTGTGTGTGTGGGCATCTCACCTTGTCCCTTCACAGGTTTCACAAAGCCCAGTGAGCCCTGAGGTTTGCAGAGCACAGGGAGCCCAGACCATTCTGCCATCAAGTAATTTGGAGCACTGTAGGTCCGTCACGGCCGCACAGTTTCCTCCCCTGCAGAACTTCTCAGAGCCTTTTTACACCATGAGGCTTGTTATGGCTCGGTGAGAGGGTATATAGTTTGAAGGGTTTCCTAATTTATTGACCAGGGGAGTTTGGGGAGGAAGGAACCCCTAAAACATGTTCATGTTAACGATTCTTTCATGGAAGGGCTGTTTCTTGGGCATCAGGGTGCAATCCCCACTTTCTGCATCACTCATTGTAACTTTGGAAACCCCACTTGGCCTCTTATGACTTGAAGGGCATCCCTGGATATATTTGGGTCAGCTGGAGCCCAGGACAGAAGGTGGCAAGCAGAAAAGAAAGGATCAGAGCCACGCCGGGGTTAGCCAAGCACAGACCATTGTGTGCGCTTGGCAAGCACCTTCCCTCCCTAGGCCTTTAGTTTCCCCACCTGTTAGATTGGATGAGCTCGAAGGGTCATCCAGTTCAGGCTTTGTGTGCTCCGGCATCTACAGGGCAGAAGGAGTCCTGACTCCTCTTGGGCTGTCTGCTCCAGCCCTCGTCCAGCCCCACCCGCTGCTTCGCCCCTGCCCCCACCCCAGGGAGAATGACAAAGGAGCCAACAGACCGACCCAGGCTTAATGTAGCTGGAGCAAATTAATAATTGATGCACAAAGAGACAAGATCTGCCTCAGAGGGATGTGAGGAAGGGGAGGGGGCTGGGGCACATGAAGGAGAACAGTTCTGCTCGGGCCCCGGCTGGGTGCACGGTGGTATCTTGTGGCCACAGGACATTGCCCAGGCACCTGGGAGGTGGCTGCCCTGGGACCCCTGTCAGGCTCTGCCCAGTGAGACTTGAGGCTACGGCCCTGGGGACACTGCCTTGGCCATCAGTGAGGATAGGGTGTTGGGGGTTGTTTCTGCTTCAGGACCACAGGGCCTGGCCTAGTTGGAGCCTGGCCCTGCCCCATGGTTTCTTCAAGTTGGGTGGCCCTGGTGTGACGTCACCAGAACATGGGGCAGTGGAAAGCAGGTGGGCTTAGGGGACTCTTGGGGTGGGTCTGGTCTGGGACCCACAGGCTGCCCCCAAATGGCTGTCCACGCCCCTGGCCTGGGAAATCTGCATATCTGGGCTAGTCTGTGACCTTGCAGCAGGACCCAGGCCAATCCTTTGTCTCTCTGGGCCTCTGCAATGCTGGGGGGGCGGGGGGGCAAGTGATTGCCAGCCTCTTCCGTCTTGCTCATGCCTCAGTGCTGAGTCCGAGGGCCAGCCTGGCACAGCATCCATCCTAGGAACAGAGGTGGAAGGTGGAGGGGGCAGTGGAGCCTGGTCTACCTCAGAAGGTCCCCTCCTAGTAAACATTCAAGCCAATTTGTCCCTTTTGGGAGGGCGAGGGGTGTTCCAGGAGCTGGCAAGCCCTCACACGCTCAACACGCTTGCTCCCAGGATTCCAGGAGTGAAGGGGTTGTCAGAACGCATCAGCTCCATCCCCAGGACTGTCACTACCAGACACAGCAGCACAACACGAGAAGAATCACTTGCGTTTATTCTCTGCATTACATCCTGTGTTCTTGCGAACCTGTGCAACTGGCCTATGGCAGCAGGCAGAACCTCTCCTTGCTCGGCCCGCCCTCCCCAGGGCCCCTGCTGGCCTTCGGGGGGGTGGGGGAGGCAGGACAGTTGGTCCTCCCTGCTGTCCTCATGCTGAGGCTGCTTGACAGTCAGATCCGCCCGGCTGCTGGGAGGGAAGGAGTCTATCAGGCTGAGGGGAAAGGGGAGAGGGCAGCCCTGTTTCCCAGTGGCCAGGGAGGGAGCCGGGCCAGGAAGCAAGGCCAATCACAGCTGCCCTTACTCTGTGCTGATGTGGGGCCAGAGGATCTGGGTCACCTCGTCTAAGCCTCACAAGCACCCCAAAAGGTGAACATTATTTGTCCCATCTTACACAAGGCCATGGAGACCCACTTGTCCAAGTTGGCAGAGCTGGTATGGGAAGGGCCAGGACCTGTCCTCTTAGAATCCCTGTCTGACTCTAGAGCCTGTCCTCTTATCTACTCATTCACGTTCTCATTCGGCATTCATTAAATAAACATTTCTTAATATCTGTTCCACACGTACTCGAGCCTGACCGTGCATTAGAATCTGGGGGGTTGTTGGAAGCCTGATGCCCCAGCGTTTGAAGGGAAGGAAACCACACGTGCAAAGGCCCATAGGGGAGGGGAAGTACCACCCACTCAGAGAAAGGAAGATGTGTATGGCGGGAGCCTTGAGTTAGAGGCAGGAAGTGCGGAGGAGGCTACAGAGACTCCCAGGCCACACGAAGAGCTTGAACTTCACCCTCGGTCGATGGATGGCATCAGAGGGTTTTAAATAAGAAGGTGGCATAGCCGGGCCAATGTTCTGGAAAGATCTCTTTAGCTCTGGAGTGCTGCATGGGTTGAAAGGGGATGGGAACAAGGGCAAGGCTGGAGCTAGCTGGCATTCATGCCGGTGAAGGTGGCAAGAACCTGCCCCAGGGGTGCGACAACTGAGGACAGATATTTAACAGGTGAAATATGCGCTTCATGCTTCCTTGGCCGGGAGCAGATGGGAAAGTCAAGGTTGGCCCCTGGGACTCGCTTTGGGTAACAGATGAATGGTGCATGAAGTTAGCAGGCTCCAGACAGGGAGAAGCTTGGTCACTTTGGGACAGCTTGGGTTTGAGGTTCCTGAGGGACCTCCAGGTAGAGGTGTTTGCCCATCACCAAATATCCAGGGTTGAAACTGAAGAGAGAGGCCTGAGCTGCGGGTGGAAGCTTCAAAGGCACCAGCATGATGGAGGTTGTATCTCCAGGGGCACAACCCCAGAAGTTGTATAGGAGACAGGTGTCGGGGTGGGGGGGGGGCTGTAGCGGAACCATCCCACCGGCTTCCCTGGAGTCCCCACTCGCGCAGTTGGCTCCCTGCGTCACCTGACGGGGCTCTGCCCTGCCACCGCGCTGCCCCACACCCATCCCAGCCCCCTCGCTCCTCGGGAGAAAATCCCAGGTGCATTCCACACAGTCTCAGAGGGCCCCCGACTTGCCCAGGGCAGTCCCCTGCTTCGTGGTGGCTCTCCTCCCCTTCCTGCCTCCCTGTATCCTCCTCACAGCGCTTCTGGGGTCATCTCCCCCCACCAAAAAAAATCCCTTGCCCTCAAATCCTTGTCCCAGAGTCAGCTCTGGGAGGACCCTGCAGGAGGCCAGGGCCGGGAGTGAGGACATGACCTTCATTCCTCCTCAGGGCCACTGAGACCTCTCCCCTGACCCCTGCCTGCCAAGAGCTCTGTGCCTATTGCCTCCAGCAGCTCCCCCTCACCCCACTCTGCTTCCCTTTCTGCCCCTTGGACGTGCTCAGCGAAACCCCGGGGGCTCGGGGAGGCTCACCACTGGCTGCGCTGGGCGGAGTGGTGTGGGCTGTGGCCACTAAGGGCAGCTGATGGCAGGGGCCGCGCGGGGCTAGAGAAGGAGCAGCAATTAGCTGCTGCCGTGAAGGCCGAGACAGGGCGGCTAAATGGGCCCATTAGAGGGCATTAGTGAAGCAACTGGACGGGCCTGAGCCGAGATGCTCCCCCTTCCCTCACTGCCTCGCTGGGGCTGGGGCTGGGGCTGGGGAGCTTTACCTGAGACCTGTCAGGGACTGTGCCCCCCAGTGAGAGCTGCTCTGAAGGAGGGGGTGCCCCTGTTCTGCAGCCACAGCCCCCGGAGGTGGAGTGCGCATCTGTGGTCATTTGGAGCCACTTGCCGAGTGATGCCCGGCCAGATAATGGCTTTAATGGGGCCTCATACGCAGAGCACTTAACACACTTCCCAGAGCCGGGGCCCAGACGTTAGCTCATTAGCTCAAACCTCTGAGGCCCATTTCACAGATGGGGGAGGGGGAGGGACCCATGAAGTGACATGTTAAAGGTTAACCACATGGTTCTTTGTCCCAAACCAAGCCTATCTGGCCTGGCCCTGGAGACTCTCATGCCCCCTGAGACCTGTGGGACTGGGTTTCAGTCATCTGTAGCCCCAGGGTCTGGTGTGCGCCCGGCACGGAGCAGGTGCTTCTCAAAGTGATTGCTGAGGAAGATGAGGACCCGGCAGCTGCTGAAGCCCCCAGCCCTGGCTTCCCGATGCCCTGGCTGCGTAGCGTGGTGTCGTGGAGTCCAGCAGACGTGGGCTGGAATCCTGGCTGGATCACCTACTTACTGTGTCCCATGGCCAAATTACTTCATCTCCCAGAGCCTCTATGTCCCCACCTGTGGAATAGGACCTGCTCCCAGGGTACCGAGGGTTAAATGAGACCCCGTGAGCAGAGAGCTAAGGGGGCACTTAGCACGTCAGTGTGCCAGAAATGACGAGGTGTCACCTTCGCTTTCATCATTACCCACTTAGACAGTGGGTGACAGTGAGAGTGCTGGTCTAAACAGCAGTCATGGCTACTGGAAGGTGACCCAGGGCTGGACTTGCAGAAGCAGCAAGGAAAGAGGAGGGAAGACTTGGAGGGAAAGCCCAGGCCGGCTCCATGGCAAACTTTCTGGTCTGTCTTCCAGACATGCAGGGGTGGGGCTCCACGACCTCTGAGGGCACTGCAGCTCTAAAAGCCTCACACGTGACAAGGGGGGGCCCCTGCCGGGGAGGGGCCGCAGGACAGGGACAGCCCGGAGGAGCAGGTCTGCGTGAGGGTGGCCCTGAGCCAGGGCCAACAGCCATCCGTGGCTCTGAGAACATCCCTGCTGACACTGTGTGCCCAGCCCACCCATCACAAGGTGGAGCCGTGGAGGTTTGGGGACAGGGGCACCAGTTGTCCTCAGCTGCCCCTGCTGGAAGGGGGCTGCTTGGCTGGGGAGGCGGGAGGGGTTGGAGGGTGTGTAGGCTTCACTGCAGTTGGGCTGTGCTCACAGCAAAAGCGTCTCTCCCTCTGGGCAGCGGGAAGGGGCCCCCCGCCCCCAGCACTGTCACCCTGCCCAACTCCGGAGGAGCCCCTCATGTTATGAATATGGAATAAACCTGCCAATCCCCCCACTAATCTCCTCTTGTTTTCCTCCTCTGCACCTATTATTAAATTCCAGTTGTGTCTGGGCAAATAGAGACCGGGTCCTCTCTCCAGTGCCCAGAGGGGAAACTGAGGCAGAGGAAAGCTGGTGACTTGCAACCAACTGAGAGTCACTGCAGTTCTGGGGGGATCTGAGGAGGGAGGGTACACAGATGACCCAAGCGTGCCCTTGAGAACGGAATGGAAGTGCACCTGGGCCCCACACTGTCAGTAACGCACTCTCCTTTCCTGCATCTCCTCTCATCTGCCCCTTTCAGGACCCCTGCGGGGAAGGCAAGAGGGAGAACTAATAGGCCCTTTCCACAGGTGAGGAAATTGAGGCCCCTGGAGGAGCCACGCTGTGTCGAATGCTCTTATTGAACACTGTTTATTTTTAATGAAAATCATGAACAGTAAACCACAAAGACAATATCTCAGATGCCCTGAACCTCCAAGAGGGAGTTGTTTTGTTCCTGGTATTTGACAAACCTCCAAGGTTGCGGGGTTTCCAGAACTTGTCAGTGCAGGATCAGGCTCTGCGGGGCCTCTGGCAAACCACAGGTGGCTTTAGGAGCACACAGTGGGGTAAGTGGGTTGGGGGCGCCCCTGCTGGGTTGGCTGCTGGTAACTCTAGCCTGCCTTCCTGCTCTCTGATCCTCGAGACCAAAGGGCAGGCTCTGGATCTCTCCGCTCACTGGGTGGCTCTGCCTCCTTCCCCCACTGGAGCCCTTCCAGCCTGGCCTGCCTCCTGCAGGTTGTGCGAGCCCAAGGCCAAGGAGCCCCGCGTGCCACAGCAGGGCGCGAATGTTACCCTGGACTTGTCCAGAGCACACCACACCCGGCACCCTGCGGGTCACCCTTCCCACCTGGCTTTGATGCCATTTGAACAAAGGAGTCTACCCTGCTGAGGGCAAACGCCACCCACCCCACATCTCTCATCTGCTAGCAGGTGGTGCTTGCTGCTAGGGCCACCGTGAGGACCAGAAGGGGTGCAGGTAAAACCCTTGGCCTGCACCGGGCCGGGGGGAGCTCTGGGAGAAGGGCAGCCCTGAGCTCTTTGTTGTCAGCATTCAGTGCTGTGCTGAGACACCAGGGGGAAGCGCGCAGGACGCACGGTCCCCGCTCTCCGGGAGCGCAGACCTGTCTTCCCATCCCTCAGGTGAGGTCAGCTCGGGTGTGGCCTCCCCCGGAAGACTTCAGCCCAGCCCAGCCTAGCCTGGAGCCTAGGTTAGGACCTGGTTCCCATGACCCCTGCCTTGCTGCTCCAAGTCTGTCTTCTCCTCCAGGGGCCGAGGCCCATTAGCCAGAGGCCAGGTATGGATTGAGAGGGCCCCTGGCACACGGCACAGAGCAGCAGCTAAAGAAGCGTGTAGAATGAATGACCATCGAGCTTCTGTCTTCCTCCGGTACCCACCTGTTACTGCTTTGTGAATGTGGGCCCAGTGCTGCATGTTTATTTTCCTGACCTCACTTAGTCCTCACGAGAGCTTGGAGGGAGCTATTGTCTGCATTTTACAGGTAAGGAAGCTCTGAGACGCTTGTGCTATCAGCCGGGCTCTAACTAGAAGAAGAGAAGGGCCCTCTAATACTTACAACAGAGGGATTTAGTGCCGGGGAATTGGTTTCCCAGGTGGTGGAGGAGGTGCGAGGTGCTGCCGGGGTGCTGGCACTCGCAATGGTGCAAGGCGGCGGCCACCCGAGGCTGGAAGCCAGGGAGGAGCTGGGGCCTTGTGGGCATGTCCTGCCAAAGTTGGACTCACGCAGGAGATGCCACCCAAGGCAGAGAGGGAGGGGAGAAATAGGGCCGGGTCAGGAGCACCAAGCCTAGAGGGCTTCCCCCCGGTCCACGGTAAGAAGTGGTCCTGAGGCTCTGTACCAGGCCTGCCTCACTTCCACCTGGGCTCCCCATCCCCTCGCCCCAGGGTGCCCCACCTCTGCCCTCTTCACCTGGGCTCTGCCCTTCCTGCTGGCCCCAGCCCCTCAGCCCCCTGAGTCCCAGCAGGGTGGCCAGCATCCTGGATGGGCTGCCTTCCGTCCCGGTTGCCGGCCGCCGGCCGCCTCCACCAGGGACCCCCGCACACAGTGGGTGCCACATGGCTCCATGCCAGCCCCAAAGATGCTCATCTCCACTCCCCCTGGCCACAGCGCTTCATGGTGTGCCACCGTCCCTGGCTGGCAGGCCTCAGAGCAGCCACTCCCAGTTCTGCCCTCTCCCGGGCCCCAGGAGTCCTCCTCGCGAGGCACGGCTCCCACGGGCCTCCCCACGTGCTGTGGCTCACCCCCACGACAGTGCATCTCCTTTGACCACCCCCCCTTCAGCTGTCAGAAGCAAGCATGTCACACAGCTGTCTCCAGCCTCTGTCCCCACTGCCCCCTGCCCCACCCCGCCGCCCCCACTGCCGGGGAAGCTCGGCTCTTATCGAGGTCTCCTGTGACACCCAGCTGGCCATCCCACTGTTGTCCTCATCTTCCTTAGGGCCCAGCAGCATCTGGCCCAGATGTGCGTTCCACAAGTTCCAGCACACGGTAGGCGCTCACTGCAGATCTGTGGAGCGAATGCATAATCCCAGGGTACTCGTCAGAAAACGCAGTCCCAGGAGAAGCCTGCCATGTGGTATGGTTACACAGCTGGGGACAGCTGAGCCGGCCCGGGTCCCCCGCACGGCCTGCCCTGTCTCCGTCTTGTCCGCTGGGGCTCGGGCCCGATGGATGGCTGAGCGGAGAGGGCGGTGGGGGGCAGGAGGCCTGGGAGCCCCGTGGACCTGCCCGTAGACCCTCCCGCCCGCGCCTGTCCACCTGTGATAGATGCTCAGCTCTGAGGTTTGCTCTTTATTCCTCCCCTCTCTCTCTTTTTCTCCCCACTGGGTCTTTTTAGGCAGTAATTACAGCTGAAGTGGACAATCTGTCTTTTTATTTTTAGGCTTTGACGCTCAGACACCAGGCCCTGGACAGCGAGCATTGCTTAGAAATAGGGGGCTCACACCCAAGTGAGGCTCTGTTGGGGCTGATGGTGCGCGGGTGTGGTGGGGAGGGGTGGGGTGTGGGTGCACAATCCTGCAACAGGCTGGGACGTGGGGAGAGCTTTGCCCGGGGATCCAGGAGACCTGGGGTCTGGCCCCTTCTGCTCTGTGACCTCGGGCAGGTCCCTGGCCCTCCCCGCGCCTTACTGTCCAGCCCAGGCACAATGAAGGGAGGCCCAGATAAGCTCCATGGGTTTCCAGATGACGTCTCCAGGGCGGAGGGCCCCAGGGCCGGTCGGGAGGGGCTTTCCTGGAGTCACTGTGCTGAGAGATAACAGGAAGGATGAGCCAGGCCCAGAGAGACACCTGGACGGGGGCTATCCTGCCAATGGGTGATGGTCCTACGTATTGTTAGACCTTTCCTCTCCTCCTCTGTTTCTTCCTGTGGCCCTCGCGTTGTCATTGTCCCTAAGTTATATCTGGGTCATCCTTCCTCCTCGGGCTGCCCTCAGTCGGCTCCCCTCCTCACATAGGGCTCGGGGGCCACACCATTCCACCCGCACAGGCTGATAAACAGGAGGCGCCGGCCGGGGGCCTCTGGCTCCAACAGGCCCAGCTGTTTCCTCAGGGTGCCCGGGCCTCAGCCCAGCTGGCCTGACTGCCCCTCCCCTGCAGGCTGCAACCATGACCATCTCCTCAGGGGGGTCATCCACATATCCACTCACCCATTCACTTACTCATTTAAAAACATTCGGTGGCTGCCAGGTGCTGGAGATAAGCCATGAACAGATGAGGAGCTTTCTTCCTAGTTGGAAGAATAGACAACAAAATCATAACCAAATGGAGAAGAAACTTTAGATAAAGATGACAAACATAAGAAGCGAATGGCATTGGGAGTTGGGCAGGGCGTCTGTTTCTGGCCTGGTGGTCAGCTCATTCACGCTAAAGTAGCTTAGGAAGACCGTGCTGGCTGCTGGGAGGGGGCTGGGCTCTGGTGGAAGAGACCAGCTGCCCACCCGGGAGATCAGGAACTTGGCCTACATCATTCTCCCCCTCTGGGGCTGAGAAAGCCTCCGGGAGCGTTAGGAGAAATCCAAGCTCAAGTCCAAGATTTCACGGAGCCTAGTCCTCCCAGAACCATTTGGCTCCTCTGGGCACGTAGGTCCAGGCCTGTGATGGGGGTTCTTCCCTCTTTGTTCTTCGGGGGCTGTGTCAGAATCGCAAAGGGCTGAACAACAAGGCTGCCTGTGGAGAAAAGTCCAGCCGTGTGGACATGGCCCAGGCCCCATGGACTGGGAGCAGAGCGGGGGCCGTGCTGTCCTCCCTGCACCGAGGGCTCTAGGCCTTGTGTGAACAGAGTCTCAGGAAAATAGAAGGGGAGGGGTCATGAAGGATACAATTCACAGCTGCCTTCACCTCCAGGAGAAGGTGGTGGCCTGTTCTTCCAGCTTGGCCCAAGGGCAGGGGGATATTCGGGGTCTTTGAGGCCAGAGTGGTGGGAAGAGGCTGGGAGATAGGATGGGGCCCAATCCAAACAGCCCCAGGCCTGCTCCATCCTAGGGTGCCACAGCTGACCCCGACTCCCAGCGGCAGGCTTAGTCAGAACTTATCTCTCAGGCAAGTCCCTGGGCCTCAGGAAGGGATTGGGACAGCAGGAGGAAACAGCCCACCCTCGAGGCCAACGGCACCGGCTGAGCTCTGAGCCCGGGTGGGAGGATCCTAGTCAAGGTGGCCCCTGGACCTCCACTTGGAGTGTTGGGGTTGGAGGCTGGACAAGGCAGCTTGCAGGCTGGCACTGAGCGGGTGTCCAGGGAGATCAGGGAAGGAGGTTCTTCTGTTCAGGCAAGGCCCCCTCTCTGAGCACCACAACCACACAGCAACCTTTCATCCTATGCCCTCATCCTGCCAGGCAAGCAATAACAGAGCAAAGAGGTATGGGGCCCTTATCCCATGCCAGGTACTGTTCTGAGCAATTTAAGTGTGATAACGCTGTTAATTCTCGAAACCTGTGATGCTCCCATTTTACAGATGAGTAAACTGAGACCAGAGCTACACAACAAACTTGCCTGAGGCTGCACAGCTGTACATGGCAGAGCTAGAATTTGAGCCCGAGCAACTTGTCACTGTCTGTGTTTCTAAGTGCCCATCTCCCCGAAGCCTCAGAGCCTCAGGCTGCAGCACACACCCAAAGGTCAAGAGAAGGTACGTGTGTGCGGCATCATAGCACGAAACACACAGTGAACGGGCTTCTGCCAGCGCCCTCCTTCCTGGGGCCCCGAGTGCCCCCTGCTCCCCCAGGGAGGGTGGGGTGGGCTCACGTGGCCCTGCCTGCTGGACCCTCTGGCCTCCTTTGCTGCTGCGGGTTCTGGCTAGGGCTCTGAGCGCCCCAGCTTTCCGTCGGCTCCAGTCCAAGTTCTTTTATTAATTCCCTCGCTCTCCAGCAAGAGAACTTTAATTAGCCGGGCCGATTTATCTATATAAATACAAACGGATGGCGCTCCGCGGTGGGCGGGGAAGTGGAAGGGGAGCTGGGCCAGCAGGTTGCCTAGGGCAGAGGAAGTGACAACGGCGCCTTCCCAGCAACCAAAAATATGACTTTAATATCACGCGCACGTGTGGTGTGCGTGTGCGCTCACCGGCGGCCGGGCAGCCTGCGGAGCCGTGGCTGGGGGCACCGCGCGTGCTGTCACTCATGATGGGAGAACACGTCTCCAGAGCTGGGCTGCCTCTGACTTCTCGGGGAGGTCTGAATGTCCCTCACCGTGAGCGACATTGCCGTGTTCCTGCCCGTGGCAGTCCCCTCCCGTGCATCCCGCCCCAGGAGGACAGGGACAGCGTGACAAAATCACCGTGCTCAAAGGGCTCACTCTGGACTTCAAGGACTTCTCCCAGGCTTGGGGACAGGGCACGGGCTGATGACAGCTGAACTCCTTGTCCAGCCCTGGGAGGCTCAGGATTGGAGAACGGGTCCCAAGGATGCACCTCAATCTTGCTTTCAGACGTAGCCCCAAAGGTCAAAGCTTTCTCACTGAGCGCCTGAGGTAGCAGGGAGACGGGCAGTTAGGAGCTCGGACTAGTGACCCGCTGCCCGGATGCAAAACCCTGGCTCTGCCCCTTACAGCTGTGCAAACCTGGGGGAGCTGTTTGCCAGCTCTTTGCCCCAGTTTACTCATCTATAAAATGGGAGCATGATGGTTTGCAAGGAAACAGGTTTATCACACTTAACATGCTCAGTACAATACAGGGCATGTGCTGGGCATCCCATAACTCTTTGCTCTAGTGTTGCTCACCTGGTGATGGAAGGTCCCTGTGTGGTTTTCTCCCTTTTGCCAAGGGTGAGGTCATGGCGGATGGTGATGGTGAGAGAGGGGGACAGTGCTAATAGTGATGGCATTTCTTATTACGGTAGCTGACATTGACATCTATGGGCCACTGTTCTGGGCGCTTTCTCTTTATCATCTCATTCAGAGTCAGGGGGTCACAAAGAAGCAGCCTCTGTCCTCAGGAGGCTCCTGTCTAGCAGGGGAGACAGGACCCATATGACAAGAGGCCTGAAGAGAAACAGAAATGTTGTGAACGGCAGAGAAGACAGAGGAGGGGCAGCTCAGTGGCCTGGGGTGATTTGGAACGGGTCCCCTGGAGAGGGAGGGGGCTGCAGCCAGACTCCTCCATTCTTTCCAGGAGGCTTGTGTTTGACTTGGGGGCCCCCTTGGTGAAGGGGAGGAGGGGAGGGCATAGGGAAGCAATTCCGATAGAACTTCTCACAAGGTGACAAGCTGCCTCTGGAGAAAATGCATTTCTTGTCACAAGAGGCAGGTGGGCAAGGCCTGGGGAAGCAGAGGTCAGTGACTTTGTGGAGGAGATTTCAGAACTGGGTGTGGCAGGGGTGGGGGATAAGATATGACCTGTGGCTCGCTTCCAAGTCTAGAAATCTAACTGTCCAGCGTGATTATAGGCACACACACACATGCACATACACACATACACATACACACTGCAGGCTGGTTCCGCCCAGGTGTCCAGGAAGCTCAGGGAAAGAGGCTCTTTTGCTCATGGCAAAGCACCCTGTCTGCACACAAGGACACAGCGACCTTGCATCCCGTGCCTTCATCCTGCCCAGCAAGCCGTACTAGAGCAAAAGCAGTCCTGGGGCTCTCACTATAGGCCAGGTACAGTTCTAGGCATTTTAAGGGTGATCACCCTGTTAATACTTACAACCTATGATGTTCCCATTTTACAGATGAGTACATTGAGGCGTAGACTGGTTGGCACAATGCTCCCGAGGTCCAAGGGCTGTAAGTGGGTGGAGCCGGGGTTCGAGCCAGGGCATTCTGTCACTATTACTCGTGCTCCTGACTGCCTCTAGCACATGTCACCAGCCACCGCCGTCATCGTAATTAGCCTCGTCTCGGGCACTGTTTCTCTGCTGGTCGTGTCAAGCCCGTTCTCCGTTTGAAGTCAGGGGCTGGGGCTACGGTGAGCCAGGCAGTGAGAAGGCTGTGTCTCCTGGTGGGATAGGGGATCCCCTGTCATCCTGGGGGTGTTGCCTGCACATCCCTGGGGTCAAATCTGGGCTCCTGCACTTAGAAGCTGTGGCACCTCAGACAAGCCACCTCCCCTGTCTGACTCAGTCACTCCGCGGTGAAATGGGTTGGGTGAAGATCCGGTGGACCCTCGTATCAGACAGGACTCACACGCCCGGGGGCCGCTCAACAGTGCCTGGGGGACAGTGGGAGCCACGGGCCTTTCCTGGGCAGTGAGTGTCCCTGGGCTCCTCCTCCTGGACCCTGTTTGGGCCTCGGAGAGAGGCTAGCGGGGTGCTGGCCCTCAGCCACCTGGCCTACTCGGGTCCCGGGCCTGGAGCCCCATGGAATGGCAGACACAGGAAACCCTGTGTCAGGCAGCTTTGCTGAGCGGAGCCCGAGAGCGGCAAACTCTATTCTTAGCCAGCGTCCCATCACGTGGAGAGGCAAGCGTGTCATTAGTGGGGAGGGAGGGAGGAGGCGCTGGATTTAACCCCAAAGGGCCAGGGCGCCACAAAGAACTCAAAAGAAACCCACTAGGGAGGGAGGGATAGAAATCTGAGTTGGACCCAAAGGGCCGTCCTGTAAGGGACACTCTCCGCGAACACCCATTAGACAGACGCCATAGCCACGGGGGAGGAAGGTGGCCCCGAGGGGAGAGGGGTTGAGAATTCCGTGGGCTGTAACCGTGTGCTGAAGGGGGTGCTCTAGGAGGATCTGCCAAGAGCCCTGGCAGGAATCAGGAGGTCAAATCTAGCCCCATCCCTACCCCCAATGGGCGTGGCTGGGGACAAGTCACAGCTGGGGACAAGTCACAGTCTCTGGCCCCTGGTCTAGGTCTGAGGTATTAAACTCAAGTGTCCCTCCGCTGTGGCATTTGTGACATGGACCCAAGCAGGGTCGGAACTGAGAGCGGCACCCAAAACCCTGGTCAAACCCCTCATGGGGCCTGGGAAGAGCCAAGGCATTTCTCTTTGCCCACGAGAACCCCACTGCTCCAACAGGTGTTTGTCCTGTGTTCTTACTTCATCCTGATGAGCCCTGTGCCCATTATCCTTCTAGCATGATCCGTCAGTGGATGTAGCCATGGGGGCCTGGGGCGCGGGTTAGACTAGTCTGACGGCATCGAATGGGGCAAAGCCAGATGTGAAGGTGAGGGAATGGCCCAGATGCGACAGCCCCTGGGGAGATGCAGGGTGGCCTGAGCATCGGGGGGTGGGCAGCCAGGGGGTGCTGGAAGGGACACCCCTGGGTTGACTCATGCCTCAGGGGGAGCCAGACGGCAACCCCCTGGTTTCCTGACTGACCTCCTGTGTCCTTTCGACCTCACTCCTGTGTGCCCGTGACTCACCTCACCAGCAGAGCTGTTAAGCTCCCCAAGGCCAGGCAGGGTGCCCTCTTTCTCCCCATCCGGGCCCACGCCAGGCATAGCCAGTGTCGCTCCCAGCTCAGCTCCTCATCCCGCCAGCCCTGAGCCCACCCGTTCCTGCTGCCTCACCCCTGCCCGCTTCACGGCCGGCCACTCATTTCCTTTCTAATTAATCACTGCTGGGTTCCAGCGGTGTCCTTCCCTCCCCAGCTCATTTGCCTAAAGAAATGAGTTGCTTTGTTGAGAAGAAACAAATGCTTCCCAGCTCTATTTCCTCTCTCCCCTCCCCAGGCCACAGAGATTGGGGGCCAGAGGCCTCCCTGGGGGCTCTCTGGGATGGAGGGGAGGAGGCACTGGGCTGCAAGGAGAGCGGCTTCAGTTTCCCCATGTAAACCAGAACAAGCAATTTCTGAGGAGGCCTGAAGGAAGAAAGTGCTTTGAGGCTCTGTTAGGGGTGGGAGGGGAAGGTGGTGAAGCCCAGGCCTTCTGCACACCCCTACCCGACAGGACGGAAGCGGCTTGGATGTGGCCATGTTGTTTTGTGAAGCTAATGAGCCTTGGATCCCCAAACTGAGAACAGGAACTTGTTAGCTGGCCTCCAAGAGCCGATCCCGAAACCTCATCACGTCCTGGGGGAAGAAGGTGGGGGAGATGGTATTCCAGGAGCTCCCGGAGGGAGAGGCGGTGGAGAAGGGAGGGCCTCCACCATGGAGGGGCTCCTGGGACTCGGGTGCTGCCCAGAGAACCACAAGGTGAGCCAGGCTTGCGTCTCCCACCTGCCCTTCCATCCAGACCCACAGGACTGTTCCAGGTGCAGCACTCACTCATGGGCGCCAGGTCAGGGATGGTTCCTGGGGTGGGCTGGACTCTACCCAGTCACTGACAGGGCCTGAGGTCAGACATGCCCGGGTTCAAACCCCCAGCAGTCACGTGAGCATAGGCAAGGGCAGTGTCTCAGAACCTCAGTTTTCCCATCTGAAGAATGGAAGTAAGAGTAGTCCCTGCCTCTCGGTGTTGCTGGAGGAATAACAAGGATCCTACAGCTCGAGCACTCAGCACAGCACCAGGTACATAGCAAGTGCCCTGTGAATACTAGTTATTAATTATTACTGTTATTATCAGGATCCCCCACTTTAGTGTGAGGATACCAGCCATAGGGAGAGGCAGCTTTACAGGGCAGCCTCGAATCAACCGGATCTTTCAAATGTAAATTATGAGCAAATGGGTACTTTTCTGTTACTGCTGTTCGAGGGTGGCCCTGAAACCCCTCCTGGCTGATGGAGAGCAGGCACCGGGCCCAGCCCCAGGGCTGAGGGCCCAGCCAGCTGTCCAGGCCGCCAGAGACCCAGGTCGCCAGCCACAGCCGCAGAGGGGAAGCCCCACCCGTCGGCCCTGGAATTCACAGTCTTAGGAATTCTGTGGCCTCGCCAGGTGCCACTGTTGTGCTGGCTGTCCCAGTCCGGCCCGTGATGGAGCATGCTGTAACTGGGAGAGACCCCAGTCCTGAGCTGGGATGTGACCAGCTCACTGGGCTGTGCAGAGCCGGAGGTGCCCCCTCTCCCCACATCTTACCACCCAGTTTGATTCTCTGGGAGCGCCCTGGACCCCCAATACCTAGGGCTGAGCTAAGGTAAGCAGAGAACCTCTGAGGCTCTGGAACTAGACCAGAAGACGGCCAAACGGACAGATTTCCGCTGAGGAAAGCTGCATCTGGCCAGTGCCCATGAGGAGATCCCATGAGGAGCAGCAGGAAGAACAGCGTTCGGACCGGGGCTCCGTTGGGAGGGTGATGCACTCCCTCTTCTGGTCTGCTTCTCATCACCCCCACTCTGGAGGGAAGGGTTGGGATAAAGCCCCCCAATGATTTCAGATCCCCACCCGCTAAGACAGCTAGAAGTTGTAGCCACAAAGGCTGAGAGAGGAGGGTCAGCAGATCTGGGGCAGAGGCTCTCTCCAGAATAGGGAGGACCTTCCTGGCTTTACCATTTTGCCAGAGGTCTAGTTGAGAGAGACCTCAGGGCCATCCTCGGCAGTTAAATGTGATAGCAGGGCTGCCACATACAGTTGGGCAGGTTGTTCACTGCACAAGGGTACCTGGCTGAAGCAGTGATTATGGGGCTGGGATCCAGCCTCACTCTGCTCACCAAGTCACACTCTTCAGCATGCGGCTGTATCTGCTTAGAGTTCAAAGGTACCACAGGGGCCAGTAGCAGCATGAGTGGGCTGCTCCCAGCCTCAGTTTCCTGAACTGAGACACAGGGTAATCCCTCCTCTTTCAAGCCCCCCATCCCTCAAGGGAAGTGGAGCCAGTGAGTGGTTGAGAAAATCAATACACTACAAGTGCTTTGAGCTCCTTGAAGATAAGCTTCTGACAAAGAGGGAAGTGATTGAAGGCGTGAGCCCTTTCTCTGCAGCCTGACAGGGATTTCGGAATGGGTGCGTGGGGGGCAGATGCTGGCCTGTGCACACTGGCTTCTGCACCCATCCTTCCTGCTGGACTGGGGGCCCAGGCTTGTGTCTCCCTGGTTTCTGAGCTCCCTGTGCCTCTCCCAGCGACCTGCAGGGTGTGGGAGACGGCTGCACGTTCTTTTCTCAAGGAACTGAATTTTCCTCCGCTCTGTTCCCTCTACAAAAATGCAGTAGCCCACTAAACATACCCAACTTCCGTCTGGGAGTCTGGACACCCCGGCTCAAAGCCTCGCTCTGCTGTCGCTACGTGGCCACCTCTGACCTCTGCCCCTCCCGGGAAGTCAGTTTCCCAGTGTGCAAAGTGGGGTGTTAGATGGCCGGCGGGGCTCCCTCCCTCCCCGGTGCAGTCTGGAGCTGTGGACGCCTCTTCATGTACATGTGTCTACACAGAGCCCCTCTTTTGTCTCTGAAGGCAGCTGAGATAAAACAGAGTCTAATCCGTACCAGGGAGACGGGTCCTCTGCCCGAGGGGCCGCGGGCACAAATTGGGCCGTCGTGTTGCATTACTTCCGCCAAGTTGGGCCCCACCATCTCACCTCTGTCCCCCCAGCGAATGGGACAGCGAGGGGCAGACAGCACAGTGGGGGCAGGGGGCCCGTGCTGCCACCAGGCCCCCTGACTCCCACCATCAAAGGCGACAGGAGAGGGAGGGGGCCCAGCCGGGGAGGATTTTTAATGACCCCAAATCCTGGCAACTCATTACGTCTCTGATAAGGCAATGGGAGCTGTCACTCCCAGATGCAGCCAAGGAGACTCCCTAGAGAAATTTTGCCGCCTTCTCGCTAATCTTCTTATAAACATTGTTATTTATTTTTTCTTATTTTATCCGACATGTGTCAAGCAGCCCTTGCTAAGCCTGTGACATCTCCAGGGAGGCTGAAGGAGGCTGGAGGAGGGCCCTGGCCCCCCACACCCCCCTGGCCCTCGGCAGCACGGCCCCCACGGCCCTGCTCTCTTGCTGGCCGAGGTTCTGCCCCGGCTGGTGGCTTGGCGATGCCCACGGGGGCTGGGGCTCAGGCCAGGCGACGCTAGACGTCTGGGGGCTGGCCGTCAGAGTCAGGGGACTGCAGGCTGTTCTGACTGGGGCTGCTTCCAAGGAGAAGGAAGGGCTGCGTGCTACCACTCGCATCTGGAGCCACCCCGAGGCCTCTTCCCCGTGCGTTTGGTTTACACCCAAAGCAGCTATCACCGCAGCTGTCACCAACGAAGCCTGGCCCGGGCCCCGGGCCCTGTGTCCCCCACACAGAAGCTCTCGTTCACTCCCCACGCCAGCACCGTGAGGCTGGTACTGACATCAGGCCCATTTGTAGGTGAAGAAACAGGCCCAGGGAGGTGAAATTGCTTGCCCGAGGTTGCTCAGGCAGGAAGAAGGGACAGACTGGGATTGGAACCCCGGCGCTCAGATGACGAGCTAATGCGATGCTCCCCAACACTCCTCTGAATGCCCCTGGAGCCCTGGGCACAGAGGCGCAGCCAGGCATCTTCTTCCCCATTTCACAGCTGCAGAAATAGGCTTAGAGGCCCCAGGACAGCTCCAGACAGCGTCTCCCGGGTGTCGTCCTGTGTTACGGGGTGCTGAGATCCCAGGGGCACTTCTGGCCCTCTGTTACAGGGACTAGGGCAACGCTGGGGGTGGAAAGAAAGTCACGGCATGTCCACAGGGCACAGGAAAAGAGTCCAGGTCTAGGAGACCCCCTCCCAACTATAGTTCCTGGCACGCGTTTGTGGTAAAGCTTATAGATCTCTCCCAGTGGATTGTTACTAATAGAGCAGGCTGTAAAACAGTGCCTCCCGCACAATCCCATTTGGGCGAATATGTCGTTATATGTGTCTTTGTATGCAGTACCTAAATTGCAGAGGGAACAAAAGATTGGATTTGCGGCTTTTAAAACAGCCAAATTTAAGGCCAATATTTTCACATGCCACGTTTTGGGGATCCTGAAACCAAAACAAGACACGTGCTTTTTAAAACAACATTTTATTTCTAGCTCATTTTAAGTTCATAGTAGAGTTCTAAGCACAGAGAGCTCCCGCGGACCCTTTACCCAGCTCTCCCTATGCTAACAGAGTTGACAGCTTGCTAACCCTCAATTTTCTCTATTGGTGAAAAGCCGTGGATTTTCATGACATGCTATTGGGGTACATGACATCCACAGGACTTCTCTGGCGCTGTTGACCTTGATCACAGGTTAAGGTGGCGTCTGCCAGATTCCTTCACTACACAGTTACTATTTTTCCCCTCTCCATATTCTATTCTTAGAAACAAGTTGGCTAAAGCCAGCCCACACTCCAGAAGAGAGGAATTAAACTCCACCCCCTGGAAATCTATGAATTTGTGGACAAATGTGAAAACCAGCCTAGTAATTAATAAATTGGGAGGGGAGATACTTTGAAGCTATGCAAGTGTCCTATTTCCCCTTAAAATTTCGCCCCCTAATTCCAGCAGTCATGGGTGGATCCAGCCCGTGGCAATTCCTATCTTGGTGTTCTAACAGTGATTTTCTGCTTCCCCCATTCCTTCTACTTTATTAGTTGGAATTCAATATTCTTGTTATTTATCATATTGCTCAAATCGTTCCAGCTTTGGCCATTGGAAGCTCTTGTAGGTGGACTCTTCTGCTGTCTTGACATGGCCCCCGTAATTGGTTTGGATATAAGCGTATCATGTGGTTTTTGTTGGTTTGTTGTTGTTGTTGTTGTTGTTGTTTTTAGCACTACCTCTTTTCTGAGACCACAATGCTCTGGGATTGTCTTGTATTTTCTCCTCCCAGCCCTAGAATCAGTCCTTTCTCCAAGGACCCTGGTCCCTTTTGTTGGAAAATGATATTTAGAAGCCAAGAGCTGGGTGCTAGGAAGGCACACATTTTTCAAGCCCATTTTTTTTTTTTTTTAAGATTTTATTTATTTATTTGATAGAGACACAGCGAGAGAGGGAACACAATCGGGGGAGTGGGAGAGAGAGAAGCAGGCTTCCCGCTGAGCAGGGAGCCCGATGTGGGGCTCGATCCCAGGACCCTGGGACCATGACCTGAGCCAAAGGCAGACGCTTAATGACTGAGCCACCCAGGCGCCCCTTTCAAGCCCATTTTTACATGGATAAAGCATCTGGAACTTCATAGCTGGCAATGACTTGGCATCCAACAAAGTCAGGGGTCCTTGTGCATTGATAGTTATATAGGTTTATGTAACACACCTGGACCTCCAGGTCTCACTCAGGCCTCACTGGCAGAATGACTTTGAAAGGGTGCTGTGACGTTGAGGGCTGTGGCCCTGGGTTCAAGTCCACGCCGCTGGCATGACGGTGCCTTGCAGCCTGCCCTCCAGCCAGCCTCTGGAACTAGCATCCGACTTACTCATCTGCACCGTCAGGATGCTCAAAGCCAGAAAGTTCGACACATCTTCAAAATGTCGATGAACCATTTGGGAAATATTAAATCGTGATTTAATGATTCTCCTCAGGTTTTACTCAATTACAAATTTAATATTCTTGACATTTTCCTTCACTCCTATGGAGCCTCCGAGACTTCAGACTGGGGAGACAGCCCCAGAAACAGGGTGTGATTGCAAAGGAACCAATGTGGGCAGAGAGCCTCACCTCTCTGGCTAGCTTCCCACATACAGAACACGAACAATGAAAACGAGAAAATGATGGAAAAAGGTACAGGTAATCGGTGTGAGTTGTTACCACTCTGTTTGCAGGACATGAAGAGCTTGGGCTCAGGACCCTATCGGACCTTGGCTCAAAACCTGGCTTCATCACCCATCACCTTTGTGATGGGCAAGTGGGCTCACCTCTCTGGGCCTTGGTTGACTGTCTGTAAACTGGGCACCAGTTCCCACCTTGGGGTTGTCATGGGGTCAAATGAGATCATCAGGATCAAGTACGTAGCACAGCGTCTGACCGATGCTCGCTCCATGACTGCTAATAATAATAATAATAATAGCCACACTGAACAATAATAAGAACAGAGTCCCAGTGATCAGTTAGTGGGAATGTAAGCAGGGACGTGTTGCATGGATTTAGGATCAGAACAGGAATTAAATTTAAGTATTCATCATTTACATATCTTTAAAAACATAGACTTTACTTTTTAGAGCAGTTTTAACTTCACAGCAAAATTGAATGAAAGTATAGACATTTCCCATATACCCCTTGCTCACCTCCAGCCTCCCCCACTATCAAAATCCCACACCAGAGTGGTACATTGTTACAATCAATGAGGCTACACCAACACATCCCCACCCAAAGGGCATGGTTTACACTAGGATTGGCTCTTGGTGTTGTATATTCTATGGGTTTTGACAAATGTATAATGACGTGTATGCACTATTATAGTTCCAGACAGAATTATTTTCACTGCCCTCTGTGCTCTGCCTATTTATCCCTCCCTTCCTGCCCCACCCTTTCCCCCAATTCCTGCCAACCACTGATCCTTTTACTATCTCCACAGTTTGCTTTTTCTAGAATGCCATACAGTTAGGATCATACAGTATGTAGCTTTTTCAGACTGGCTTCTTTCACTTAGTAATATGCCTGTCGATTTCCTCCACGTCTCTTCATGGCTTGTAGCTCATTTCTTTTTAACACTGAATAACATCCCATTGTCTGGATGAACCCCAGTTTATTTATCCATTTATCTACTGAAGGACATCTTGGTTGCTTTCAGTTTTTGGCAATGATGAATGAAGCTGCTAGAAACATCCACGTGCAGGTTTTTGTGTAGACAACACGTTTTCAGCTCCTTTGGGTAAACACCAAGGAGCACAATTGCTGGATTATATGGTGAGAGTGTGCCCAGTTTTGTAAGAAACCACCAAACCGTCCTCCCAAGAGGCTGTGCTGTTCTGCATGCCCACCAGCAGTGAAGGACAGTTCCTGTTGCTCCACACCCTCGCCAGATGTTGTCGGTGTTTCGCATTTGGGCTGTTCTAATAGGTGTCTAGTGGTATCTCATTTTCATTTGCAATTCTGTAAAGACATAGGATGCCGAACGTCTTTTCAAACATTTATTTGCCATCTATATTTCTCATCTGGTGAGGTGTCCGTTCAGGTCTTTTGCCCCTTTTCAAATCAGGTTGTTTTCTCCTTGTTGAGTTCTAAGAATTATTTGAGTATTTTGGATAATGACCCTTGATCAGATGTGTCTTTTGCAAGTATATTTCCCTGGTCTGTGGCTTGTCTTCTCAGTGCCTTTCCCAGAGCTGAAGCTTTTAATTTCAATGAAGTCCAGCTTATCAATTATTCCTTTCATGGATGGTGCCTTTGGTGTGGGGTCTCAAAAGTCATCGCCACACCCAAGGTCATCTAGATTTTTCTCCTTTGTTCTCGTCTAGGAGTCTTAAAATTTTGCATTTTGCAGTTAGCTCTGTGATCTATGTGGTGATAATTTGTGTGAAGGCTGTAAGGGATGTGTCGGAATCCCTCTTCACATGTGGGTGTCTAGGGTTCCAACGCCATTTGTTGAAAAGAACATCTTTGCTCTAGTCACTTGTATCTTCATCTCGGGTTTTTCACAGGGCATCCCCGCACAGAGTCCCCCAGGCTCCCCAAACATACCCCTTATCCATGGCACTGTTCCAGGAGGGAAGAGCCCTTGGAGAGAGACCCTGGGCCTGGCGGCTGGAGCCCTGGTGGGCAGGGGCTTCAGCCAGGCTTTTGCTCAAGGGCAAGGAACAAGGTCGCGTGCGGGGCCAGGCGCCTGGGGTTGGGAGTCGGTGGTTCTCAGTGCAGGGCGACGGAGGGGTGACTAGTCTCCAGGTTAGAAGGAGCAGACCTGACCACGGGGGACTTGCGGTAGTGACTTGGCAGCCTCAGGCCTCTGTGGAGAGTAGGAGCAGAGCCCAGGGCTGGGCAACCCCACAATCAGGTCTGTGAACATGTTCACACACAGCCACCTTCCCCAGGAACCTGGATGGCTGCTTAGCAGGCCACACCAGGCCCGACCCATCAAACTCTCCCATTACCACCTGCCCTCGAGGGGTTTAATTTGGGGCATCCAGCTCCTCTGTGGGCTGGAGGAGGTGGGGACTTCTGCTCTGTGCAGGTGTCAGGAGGCTGGTGGAGAGGCGAGGTCCGTGGACACAGGGCCACCTCCCCCTGTCCTCAGCCAGCACCCAACCCACCCTACCCCAGGGGGAAATGGGCAGCATGAGACCTGATCCTCTCTCCGGGCAAAGACTTGGTCCTCTGAGAATGAGGTGGGGACTCCAAGCCTGACCCCAGCCCTCCTTATCCAGGCCCCATGGCCTGGAGGCTGTATGCGAGTTGCAGCTAGACAGTGGGGCTCCTGGAGACCCAGGCCCCCCACCTCCCTCTCAGGCCCTGTCTTCTGTACAGAAGAACAGGGCTGCTCGGGGCAGGTTCACCCCATGAGCCAGGTGCTCTGTTGGCCCCTTCTCAGCCCCGGTGTCTCACTACATCCTAAGACAAGCCCACTGAGCTGACATCACGACCCTCATTGCACACATAGGAAGCCCAGGAAGGCGTCCACGCAGGTGGTCAGAGCCCCTTACCGGTTTGTGAGGCTCAGTTTCCTCACCTGTACGAGACTCCTCACTCCTCCCGCGCTGGGCTGTTGCAAGGAGCATGTGGGCAGCAGATGGGAAGCGCGCAGTCGTGCTCAGAATAAATGGGGCTTGAACTACTATTACTGTAAGTGGCAGCCCTGGGGTCTGAAGCGCACGCTCCTCCTGCTGCTCACACGCCTGGCCCCCAGCAGACTGCTGGAGCAGCTCCTTCACTTGGGCTCCCAGGACGAGCGTGGGTGCCTTTCAGGAGAGGGCCCGCTCCTGCGGCTCCGGGCTCTCGTCGGTCATGTTTCTCTGTGTCGTCTTCCCGCTTGGGCAAGGGCCAAGCCTAGAGATGACCGGCGACCCGGCCACGGCCACACGGCGGGCTCCTGGGGCCCAGCAGGCACTCCCCACAGAAGCCACCTTCCTGATGAGCAGGGGCCTCCCGTCGGCTGCCTGTGCCCACTGACCATGCCGTGTGCGTGTCCATCAGGTTTGGACACGGTGTCCCCAGGGTACGAAATTCATTTTCTTTCTGTCGGATGGAGGATTGACCGCCTGGCTGAAATCCAGCAAATCCCGGCCACTGCAAACACAAGCACAGTCACGGCCCTGGTATCTGTGTGGCGTGCACGCACACTCACACTCACACTCACTCCCACAGCCCACCCTCACACACATGCTCACGCTAGCTCTCAGCTCTCACACACACATTCACTCACACTCACTTGCCGTTTTTCCCATTTGCACAGTCACACCGCCCTGTGCACACACACTTACACTTACACTTGCCCTCATACACTCCATTTCATGCTTATGAGCACTCATACACACACTCACCTACTCACACGCTCTCACGCACTCGCGTGGCTCCTGGTCTCCCCGTTCTGCAATATCGGTGATGTTCTCTCACACCTGGGAACATCCGAGCAGAAGCTACTTCCTGCTCCCCTCCCCAGACCTCATCATTTGTCTGAGTCCCTCCAAGCTCAGCTCCAGTCTTGCCTCCCCCAGGACGGCTCCCCGGTTTTCCCCAGCCTGCTCGGGCCTCCCCTTCCTCTCTGGGCCCCCATAAAGTTAATCGCAGCCTATTCTCTGCTCTTGGCCAGCAGCCAATGTTCGCTGAGCACCCACTAGGTGCCAGGCCAGTGCCCTTCTGGTGACCAAGCACGTACCAAACCTGGCTTTTGCTCCGGCAGTTCCCTCCTCCTGGAGCACCCTTCCCCTCCACGCCCATCTCCTCCTGCATGTATGTGCAGACCCATCCCAAGCACCATCTCCCCTGGGAGGGCTTCCATGATTCGCCTCCCAGAAGCAACTAGGCTGGCCCTTGCCTGGCTTCCCCACGGGGCCATTGACACCTGGAGAGCCGGGCTGGGTGCCGGGCAGCTCTGTGTCCACAGAGCCTCACACAGAGCGGCTCCGGCCAGGGTTTGAGGTGAGCACTCCAAGACAGACTCCCTCAGTGGAAAAGCCTTTTTCTCCAGAGTGACGAGAGCTGGTGACAGATAGCCCCAGGCCCCCCTTTAGCCGAAGCCCTGTCTTTGCAGATGTGGCAGTTTGCAGACTGGACAGAGTCTCTTGCCTCTGGGTTGAGACCCACGCCCCACCTTCCTCCTTCATGTTCAAGTTAAGTGTCACTTTCTCCAGGAGGCCTCTTGTTATCCCGGATCTATTTAGGTGTCCCACCCTGAGTCCCCCAGTCCCCATCCTTGCTCCGCCCCGCTCTGTGGCAATTTCTTGCACTGCCTCAGTCACCCCAGCCTGTGCATCCACCTGTCCTCACACCTGCCGCATGTCCAGGGCCCAGCATGGGGCTTAGGACACAGTAGGCTTTCGATAAAGGCTGCGGGAAGGGAGAGAGGAGCAAACCTCTGCTGGCCTGTCCTCCCCTCCATGGTCTTGTAGATGGTGGAGACTTCTTTGGAACCTTCAGTCCCAGCTCACTGTGTCCCCAGATGTCCCCTGACCCCAGCACGCTCTCAGGTCCCTGAGCATCCCCATTTGATCCTCTGTGCTATAGGCCAGGTTACCCAGAGGCTCTTCCCAGGGGTACGAACCACACACACATCCCATGCCTGGGAGACCCTTGACCTGGGGAGAGCTGGCGATGGCTAATCCCCTCATTCCTGGGCTGCTGCCCCCCAGAGGTGATGCTGCATCTGCCTCCTCTGATAACCTGGCCTCTTGGGGGGACTGTCAGGGCCTCTTTAAGCACTGCCCCGGGGAAATGAAGGCAGAGCAGGCCTCTTTGCCCCTAGGAGCCAGGAGGGGGCTGGACGAGACAGCTGCCCCACTTCCTGGGGTTGCGGAGCTGCCAAAGGGGATGACGGGAGCAGGGGAGGCAAGAGGTCGCTGCGTCTTGATGGCATAGTGGGGGCACACGGTCTGGCCCAGGGTTGAAGTCCCGGCTCTGAGTCTCCTTCACCATGTGACCTTAACTGAGTCAGGTGACTCTGGGCATCTCCTTGGCCTGTAGTTCAAGGGCCTCCACCCTTTGGCCGGAAATAGTCTTCCCACAACCCTTATTATTTCCTTGGCAATTCCAGACACCCAAACTCCCACCCACGCCCTGTAATTTCCTGCCTCCAGGACTTTGCTCAGTGTCGTTGCCTCTGCTGAAGTGTCTCTTTCCCTCCCAGTGCAAATGGTGGAAACTCTCCTCATTCTTTGAGCCCCAGGAAAAATGCCACGTCCTCCAGGGAGCCTCCTCTGATTGCCCATTGTCTCCTCCTCCACTAAGTTCTCCGAAGCTCCCCTCTGGCTCATGTAGGGTCCTGCCCATACTTTCTCTGGCCTTCCAAAGAGGCATGCATGGTGGTAAGATTGCAACCAGAACACCTCTAGGGGGTGCCTGTCCCATGGTAGCTCGTGTAAATAGCATGCTTTGGAGTTGTGCAGTGCCCGGCCCGAGCGACTGTACACCGCAGTCCTGCCTCTGCCCACTGTCCCGCCTCTAAGGATGGCTCTGAGGGTCCCATGGGATTATGCCTCCTGGCTCAGTAGGACAGATGTTGGTGCCCCTTCTTCTGCTCATCCTGCTTTCCTTCCCCCTCTACTCACTCTCCCCGGGGCTCTCACCCAGGCCCATGGCTTAAATGCCATCTCTAAACTTATGGCTGACACCCAAGTTGGTATCTGTGGCACCACCCTCTGCCCCGAGCTGCAGACTCACATGTGCACCCACCGCCTGGGAAGGAATCCCATTTGGAGGTCTCACAGGTGCTGCAAATTTAATTCAGCCAAGCCAACCTCTGAGTCCTTGCACACCCCTGTTCTTCCCCCAGTCTTCGCGATTTCCGGAAACCCTCAACCCTCCAGCAGAAGTCCTCAGAGCCGTCCTTGACCCCTCCCTTCCCTGCCTCGCTACAGCGTTAGCTTGTCCTGTGGCCGGCTGCATCCGGCTCTAGATCTCTGTGGTCCCTGCCATCACCCGCTCCAGGCCGCCCCCATCTCTCCCGACACACCCACTTGGAGGCCCTCAGGAGCAGAGCGACAAGGAGGGGGGTGCAGGCTGCTTATTGGGAGGTGATCTCAGGAGGCGCATGTGAGCACAGGAGAGACAGGGAAGGGGAAAGGCACTCCAGGAGGGGTCTTCCTGAGTTACTGAAACTGCTGGGGGCCAGACTGCTTCCCCACAAAGGACAGCAGCCCGGGGTCTTTGTTTACCGACTCTCATCCCCCTTGCCGCACTGAACTCCCTGTCCCCCTACTTCTCCCAGGCTGTCCCTTGCAGGCTGAGTGAGCTCTTCCCAGAGGAAAAGCAGAGAGTCTCCGCGTTTGGAGGGGCTTGTCCTCAGTTCCTCAGCGGCGGCTGGAATCACCAGTGGGCCATGGGAAGTGGCATGGGGCACTGGAAGAGGCAGTCACAGCTCCCATAGCCATCTCCCTACCCGCCCACCCACACGGGACCACCAAGGTGCTCTTGTACAAATATAAACTGATTCTGTCACTTTATTGCCCATGACTTTTCAAAGGTCCCCACTGGCCTTAGAACAAAGCCTTTGGCATGACTGACCAGGCCACACACACACACACACCCACCCTGGCCTCCCTGCCTTCCAGCCCTCATCCTCCACTTACTCACTAAGCTCTAGGCACACTGGCCTTTGGAGGCCTCAGAACCCCAGGTTCACTCCAGCCTTAGGGCCTTTGCACTTCCTGGCCCTGCCTGGATTCCTCCCCCCACCCTGCGCCCCAGCCTTCACATGGTTGGCTCTTCGGCACTCAAGCCCACACTTACATGTCACCTCCTCAGAGAGAGCTTCCCTGGCCACGGAATCCATGGTGGTCCTCTATCCCGTGTGCTCTCTAGTGTGTCATTCCTTTTCCTCAGAGCACTCCGATCTAACCCACTAACTTACTTGTTTGCCTGTTTCTTGCCTTTCTCCCCCACTAGCAGCTGGTCAGTCATGGTCATGTATGTGTCTCCAGGGGCCAGCCCAGTGCCCGGCGTGCAGTAGATGCTCAGTAAACGCCTGCCGAACGAATACATTGAATGGGTCAGGTTCTCCCAGAAGCAAGCGGAGCCTGAGTCAGGGATTCTTGTGCACCTGCTAGATTAGGAGATGCTCTCAGGTGAGCCCCATGACAGTTAGAGAGGCAGATAGGGCGGGAAGAAAGTCTAGGCAAGGTGCAGGGGCAACTGAGGTCTAGCCTCAGCCTTACCCCATCAGGTGAGGGGTATGGCTTTGGGACTACCAGGTGCCGCCTTTGGGCAAGGGTGATTCTTTTGTGTCCTAATACAGTCATCCACTGAGGGTGAGCCAGGTGAAGAAGGGGGATGGGGTGGGGGGCATTAGCAGCCAACGCTCCCAGCAGCTGTGAGAGCGGGGAAGGGGCGGGGAGGGGCACTAACAGGATTCGTGGCAGGAAAGGCTGCCCCCCCTGCAGCTCAGAGACCTCCCCAGGGCTGAAGGGACTCCGTAGCCTGTATATCTCAGGACCAGAAATCAGGCTTCTGACGATCCAACCCTGCCTACAAATGCCTCCTCATATCTGCTCTGATCCTGCCTGCTGCCTCCTAAGCCCATTTTCTCTTTGTGTTTTCTCCCTGGCTCTGAGAACAGTGGGTGAGCATTTTCCCCAAACGAGCCTCTGAGTCCCCTCCCCATCTGTGGGTCTCTGAAGCTGTGTGATCACAACTGCGGATGGCCATCCCATCAACCCTTCCCCGGCCACAGGAGTTTCTCCCTGGAGCACCCGTTCAATTCTGCTTATTTCTTGAAAAATGAAGGCCTGGGAGACAGTGTGCCCACAGCCAAAAAGTCTGAGGCAGCCACGGGACGATGCACTGTGTCCTCTTCCGTCCCTCTTCTGGATGCCTGTGGGTGATTGAGAGCACAGGGCGGGCGGAACTTGGCATTGACAAACAGCCCAGCCCACTGACCCTGCACTTCCCCTTGCCCAGACAGCTACTGACTGCCAGGGCACTTGAGTTTTTCCCTTTCCTCTGTCGGCTCTTTTAACTAAAAAATGTAAAGAAAACGCCTATTGATTCCAAGTAACTGATAAGCTACTCGCTCCTGGGCCTTTTAAATCAGGAGCCTGAGCCTGGCTTGAAGCCCAAGGGAGGAGAAAGAAGGGTGGGAGGAGAGGAGCACAATTCAGATTCTGGGGGGCTCCCCACCACTCCCTACAAACTCATACCGAGCCTCCAGGACTGGGGATAAAAAGAACAATTTAGGAAACTTCCTCCTTCTAGGGTTTGATGATCCTAATTCTTCAAGCATATAATTATCCTTAACATTTACACAACGCTTTGCATTTACAAAGCAATTTACATTTGTAAAGCCCTTCTTCATTTATTGTCTGGTTTGATCAAGCTGTTTACTGCAGGGGACAACTGGCCCAGGAGTCCTCCCTCCACTTACTAAGCTGTGCATCGGGGCAACAGAAGCCCCACTCCCCACAGTCCTGGGAAGTAGTCTGGGCAGAGATCATTGTCCCATTTTATAGATGAGGACACTGACGATCAGAGATAGGGTAACTCACCCAAAGTCACACAGCAAGTGGGCAGAGGGAGACCTCTGAGTCCTGCCAAGTACTTTGCTTCTTAGAAATGAGGTTTGGGGGTCACTTTGTTGTTAAGATGCGAGGCTGAGGCTCACCCGTCAGGGTCCTGCTGAATGTGGATCGCAGTCAGACTTGAAGAAGAATTTCCTGAGAAGAAGAGTGATGGATCAGTGTAATGTGCTAACCAAAAGATTTCCCCTTCCGCAGAGAATGCTCCTCTCAGGCTAGGCCAACCTTAGAGAGAGAGACTGGATGATCTCTCTAAGCCCCTTCCAGCACAAGAAGGCTGTGACTCCCAGAGCGCTGGGGGAGTGAGTGCCCGTCAGCCTGAGGGCAGGCACCTCGGCCCGCTTGTTTTCCTTTCGGCACACACCAAGACATGAGGCATAGAAGGTGCGGGGAGAATTTATGACATTATCAATATTTAATATCTCCAGGGTGGTGACATCAGCACAATGGCCGGACCTGGCAGAGCCACCTCTGTGGGCAGTGGGACAGGCCGTTCGTCTCTTGGACATCCCATCCTTCCCACAGGGGGACAGGTGCGATTTATGGGCTCCTCAAGAGGCCTGGGCACTGTGGAGGGTGACACGTCTCTCCAGCACCTATGTGCTGGCCTGGGGGACTTCTCCCCGTGGCCCTTTGTCTGGTGCAGGGTCTAGCAGGGCTGGGAGCTAGTGAGTGTTCCTTGGGCCTGGGCCTGGGGGTCTCCGGCTGTCCTGAAACATTAGATGAGCGTGGGGTGGTTGATCATGCTGTGTGACGACCCGGGCCGGGGTCCCAGACCACACGGCTGGGCATCACCTCTCGGGCAGTTGATTTCACGACTCTCACAGCACCAACGTTAGAGCGAGCCTGAGAGAAACTTGGCAGGTGGCCAGAAGACATAAAGTCTGGGCTTCGGTTTCTTTCTTTATAAAATGGGGGTATGGTCTCTGCCTCACAGATTGGTTGTGAGGATTGAAAAGGGGTTCCCCTTGATGTGTGGACCTGGCCCAGGGCTGGCCCAATCCACCTGCAGTTCCAGCCCCTCCACTGTGCTCCAGGGGAACCGGGGAGGCCCCAAAGCCGACAAGGAAGAGGCCGGAACGGGGGCTGAGGTCCAAGAGAGGGAAGGGAATGAGTGTGAATTAGCAGGTAGGTGTTTCTGGCTCTCTTGGGGCCTCATTTAATCCCTAGAGGGGCCCCAGGGAACACCCAGAGTCTGTGCCAGAGAGCACTCCTCTCCCCATGAGCCTCTGGTCCTGCTGAGGGTGCGATACCCCACCCAGTCTGACCAGCACGTCATGGTGTCTCCATCAGGAACAAAGACCTGAAGGTCAGTAAATCCTAAGTTGCCCAGAGAGTGGCTTCTACCTCCCTGGAAGGAGGGAACACCAAAAGGACAATCCCAGTGCTGTTTCAACAGCAGGAAGAACCTCAGGTTTGGCCCTGGTTGGCTGTATGAATGTGAGCAAGTTCCTTCTGCTCTCTGGGCCTCAGTTTCCCCATCTCTGAAGAAAAGGGCCAGGCTGGATTATCACCACGTGCTCTCAGGTGATGAGCTTTCCTGGAGAGCACAGGGTGGTCTCCGCCCGTGGGAAGTTCCACCCGGTGTCAGAGATTCCCAAGGAAATGGGCTGTA